>NW_027478619.1:307793-615587 GCF_051014685.1 Ptiloglossa arizonensis | reverse complement strand
TCAAAATTCTCGCAATTCTGTAACTCGAAACCAATAACTACAAAGGCCTAGAGGCAAAATACACATACCTTTGTAATCGGGCGAGTTTCCACTTTCAGATGCAACAGGAATTTCTCGAGTTCGTCAATCCGTTCGCGAGATATGGGAGTTTGAAGTTAAGGAATGGTTGAGAAACCATCGAAATTTTCGCAATTCTGATGCTAGAAACGAATAACTGGAATGGCCTAGGGGAAAAGTACACACACCTTTGTAATCGGGCGAGTTGCTACTTTCAGATGCAACAGGAATTAATCGAGTTCGTCAACCCGTACGCGAGATATGGTAGTTTGAAGTTAAGGAATGGTTGAGAAACCATCAAAATTTTCGCAAGTCTGATACACGAAACCAATAACTACAAAGGCCTAGGGGAAAAATACACACACCGTTGTAATCGGGCGAGTTTCTACTTTCACATGCAACAGGAATTTCTCGAGTACGTCAATCCGTTCGCGAGATATGAGATTTTGAAGTTAAGGAATGTTTGAGAAACCATCAAAATTTTCGCTGGTCTGATACTTGAAACCAATAACTGGAATGGCCTAGGGGAAAAGTACACACACCATTCTAATCGGGCGAGTTTCTACTTTCAGATACAATAGGAATTTTTCGAGTTCGTCAATGCGTTCGCGAGATATGCGAGCTTGAAGTTAAGGAATGGTTGAGGAATCATCAAAATTTTCGCAAGTCTGATACTCGAAAACAATAACTACAATGGCCTGGGGCAAAAATACACATACAGTAGTAAACCGATAGTTTGTGCTGTCAGATGCAACAGGAATTTCTCGAGTTCGTCAATCCGTTCGCGATAAATGGGAGTTTGAAGTTAAGGAATGGTTGAGAAACCACCAAATTTTCGCAAATCTTATACTCGAAACCAATAACTACAATGGCCTAGGGGAAAAATACACATACCGTTGTAATCGGGCGAGTTTCTACTTTCAGATGCAACAGGAATTTCTCGAGTTCGTCAATCCGTTCGCGAGATATGGGAGTTTGAAGTTAAGGAATGGTTGAAAAACCACCAAAATTTTCGAAAGTCTGATACTCGAAACCAATAACTACAAAGGCCTAGGGGAAAAATACACCTACCGTTGTAATCGGGCGAGTTTCTACTTTCACATGCAACAGGAGTTTCTCGAGTTCGTCAATCCGTTCGCGAGATATGGGTGTTTGAAGTTAAGGAATGGTTGCGAAACCATCAAAATTTTCGCTGGTCTGGTACTCGAAACCAATAACTGGAGTGGCCTAGGGGGAAAGTACTCACAGCATTGTAATCGGGCGAGTTTCTACTTTCAGATACAATAGGAATTTCTCGAATTCGTCAATTCGTTCGCGAGATATGGGAGTTTGAAGTTAAGGAATGGTTGAGGAACCATCAAAATATTCGCTGGTCTGATACTCGAAACCAATAACAGGAATGGCCTAGGGGGAAAGTACACATACCATTGTAATCGGGCGAGTTTCTACTTTCATATGCAACAGGAATTTCTCGAGTTCGTCAATTCGTTCGCGAGATATGGGAGTTTGAAGTTAAGGAATGGTTGAGGAACCATCAAAATATTCGCTGGTCTGATACTCGAAACCAATAACAGGAATGGCCTAGAGGGAAAGTACACACACCATTGTAATCGGGCGAGTTTCTACTTTCAGATGCAACAGGAATTTCTCAAGTTCGTCAATCCGTTCGCGAGATATGGGAGTTTGAAGTTAAGGAACGGTTGAGGAACCATCAAAATTTTCGCAAGTCTGATACTCGAAACCAATAACTCCTATGGCCTAGTGCAAAAATGCACATACCGTTGTAATCGGGCTAGTTTCCACTTTCAGATGCAAAAGGAATTTCTCGAGTTCGTCAATCCGTTCGCGAGATATGGGAGTTTGATATTAAGGAATGGTTGAGAAACCATCAAAATTTTCGCAAGTCTGATACTCGAAATCAGTAACTGGAATGGCCGAGGGGAAAAGTACACACACCATTGTAATCGGGCGAGTTTCTGCTTTCAGATGTAACAGAAATTTCTCGAGTTCGTCAATCCGTTCGCGAGATATGGGAGTTTGATGTTAAGGAATGGTTGAGAAACCATCAAAATTTTCGCAAGTCTGATACTCGAAATCAATAACTGGAATGGCCTAGGGGAAAAGTACACACACCATTGTAATCGGGCGAGTTTCTACTTTCAGATGCAAGAGGAATTTCTCGAGTTCGTCAATCCGTTCGCGAGAAATGGGAGTTTGAAGTTAAGGAATGATTGAGAATCTATCAAAATTTTAGCAAGTCTGATACTCGAAACCAATAACTACAATGGCCCAGGGGAAAAACACACATACCGTTGTAATTGGGAGAGTTTCTACTTTCAGATGCAACAGGAATTTCTCGAGTTCGTCAATCCGTTCGCGAGATAGGGGCGTTTGATGTTAAGGAATGGTTGAGAAACCATCAAAATTTTCGCTGGTCTGATACTCGAAACCAATAACTGGAATGGCCTAGGGGAAAAGTACACATACCATTGTAATCGTGCAAGTTTCTACTTTCAGATGCAACAGGAATTTCTCGAGTTCGTCAATCGTTTCGCGAGATATGGGAGTTTGAAGTTAAGGAATGGTTGAGAAACCACCAAAATTTTCGAAAGTCTGATACTCGAAACCAATAACTACAAAGGCCTAGGGGAAAAATAAACCTACCGTTGTAATCGGGCGAGTTTCTACTTTCACATGCAACAGGAATTTCTCGAGTTCGTCAATCCGTTCGCGAGATATGGGTGTTTGAAGTTAAGGAATGGTTGCGAAACCATCAAAATTTTCGCTGGTCTGGTACTCGAAACCAATAACTGGAATGGCCTAGGGGAAAAGTACACACACCATTGTAATCGGGCGAGTTTCTACTTTCAGATGCAACAGGAATTTCTCGAGTTCGTCAATCCGTTCGCGAGATATGGGTGATTGAATTTAAAGAATGGTTGAGAAACCATCAAAACTTTCGCTAGTCTGATACTCGAAACCAATAACTGGAATGACCTAGGGGAAAAGTACACACAACATTGTAATCGGGCGAGTTTCTACTTTCAGATGCAACAGGAATTTCTCGAGTTCGTCAATCCGTTCGCGAGATATGGGAGTTTGAAGTTATGGAATGGTTGAGAAACTATAAAAATTTTCGGAAGTCTGATACTCGAAACCAATAACTTCAGAGGCCTAGGGCAAAAATACACCTACCGTTGTAATCGGGCGAGTTTCCACTTTCAGATGCGACAGGAATTTCTCGAGTTCGTCAATCCGTTCGCGAGATATGGGAGTTAGAAGTTAAGGAATGGTTGAGAAACCATCAAAATTTTCGCAAGTCTGGTAATCGAAACCAATAACTACTATGATCTAGGGCAAAAATACACATACCTTTGTAATCGGGCGAGTTTCTACTTTCAGATGCAACAGGAATTTCTCGAGTTCGTCAATCCTTTCGCGAGATATGGGAGCTTGAAGTTAAGGAATGGTTGAGAAACCATCAAAATTTTCGCTGGTCTGATACTCGAAACCAATAACTGGAATGGCCTAGGGGAAAAGTACACACACCATTGTAATCGGGCTAGTTTCTACTTTCAGATGCAACAGAAATTTCTCGAGTTCGTCAATCCGTTCGCGAAATGTCGTTGTTGGGAGTTAAGAGATGGTTGAGAAACCATCAAAACTTTCGCAAGTCTGATATTCCATAACAATAACTGGAGTGGCCTAGGGGGAAAGTACATACAGCATTGTAATCGGGCGAGTTTCTACTTTCAGATACAATAGGAATTTCTCGAATTCGTCAATTCGTTCGCGAGATATGGGAGTTTGAAGTTAAGGAATGGTTGAGAAACCATCGAAATTTTCGCAATTCTGATGCTAGAAACGAATAACTGGAATGGCCTAGGGGAAAAGTACACACACCATTGAAATCGGGCGAGTTTCTACTTTCAGATACAATAGGAATTTCTCGAGTTCATCAATGCGTTCGCGAGATATGGGAGCTTGAAGTTAAGGAATGGTTGAAGAATCATCAAAATTTTCGCAAGTCTGATACTCGAAAACAATAATTATAATACAATGGCCTGGGGCAAAAATACACCTACCGTTGTAATCGGGCGAGTTTCCACTTTCAGATGCGACAGGAATTTCTCGAGTTCGTCAATCCGTTCGCGAGATATGGGAGTTAGAAGTTAAGGAATGGTTGAGAAACCATCAAAATTTTCGCAAGTCTGGTAATCGAAACCAATAACTACTATGATCTAGGGCAAAAATACACATACCTTTGTAATCGGGCGAGTTTCTACTTTCAGATACAATAGGAATTTCTCGAATTCGTCAATTCGTTCGCGAGATATGGGAGTTTGAAGTTAAGGAATGGTTGAGAAACCATCAAAATTTTCGCTGGTCTGATACTCGAAACCAATAACTGGAATGGCCTAGGGGAAAAGTACACACACCATTGTAATCGGGCGAGTTTCTACTTTCAGATACAATAGGAATTTCTGGAGTTCGTCAATGCGTTCGCGAGATATGGGACCTTGAAGTTAAGGAATGGTTGAGGAATCATCAAAATTTTCGCAAGTCTGATACTCGAAACCAATAACTACAATGGCCTAGGGGAACAATACACGTACCGTTGTAATCGGGCAAGTTTTTGCTTTCAGATGCAACAGGAATTTCTCGAGTTCGTCAATCCGTTCGCGAGAAATGGGAGTTTGAAG
Organism: Ptiloglossa arizonensis; assembly: GCF_051014685.1. NCBI lineage: Eukaryota > Metazoa > Arthropoda > Insecta > Hymenoptera > Colletidae > Ptiloglossa > Ptiloglossa arizonensis. Next base: position 610,827 of record NW_027478619.1, on the reverse strand, counting down.
TTAAGGAATGGTTGAGAAACCACCAAATTTTCGCTAGTCTGATACTCGAAACCAATAACTACAAAGGCCTAGGGGAAAAATACACACACCGTTGTAATCGGGCAAGTTTCTACTTTCACATGCAACAGGAACTTCTCGAGTACGTCAATCCGTTCGCGAGATATGAGATTTTGAAGTTAAGGAATGTTTGAGAAACCATCAAAATTTTCGCTGGTCTGATACTCGAAACAAATAACTGGAATGGCCTAGGGGTAAAGTACACTCACCATTGTACTCGGACGACTTTCTACTTTCAGATGCAACAGGAAATAATCCAGTTCCTCAATCCGTTCGCGAGATATGGGAGTTTGAATATAAGGAATGGTTGAGAAATCATCAAAATTTTCGCAAGTCTGATACTCGAAAACAATAACTACAATGGCCTGGGGCAAAAATACACATACCGTTGTAATCGGGCGAGTTTCTGCTATCAGATGCAACAAGAATTTCTCGAGTTCGTCAATCCGTTCGCGAGAAATGGGAGTTTGAAGTTAAAGAATGGTCGAGAAACCACCAAATTTTCGCAACTCTGATACTCGAAACCAATAACTACAATGGCCTAGGTCAAAAATGCACATACCGTTGAAATCGGGCGAGTTTCTGCTTTCAGATGCAACAGGAATTTCTCGAGTTCGTCAATCCGTGCGCGAGATATGGGAGTTTGAAGTTAAGGATTGGTTGAGAAACCACCAAATTTTCGCAAGTCTGATACTCGAAACCAACAACTACAATGGCCTAGGGGAACAATACGCATACCGTTGTAATTGGGCGAGTTTCTGCTTTCGGGATGCAATAGGAAATTCTCGAGTTCGTCAATCCGTTCGCGAGATATGGAAGTGTGAAGTTAAGGAATGGTTGAGAAACCATCAAAATTTTCGCAAATCTGGTACTCGAAACAAATAACTACAATGGCCTAGGGGAAAAATACACATACCGTTGAAATAGGGCGAGTTTCTGCTTTCAGATGCAACAGGAATTTCTCGAGTTCGTCAATCCGTTCGCGAGATATGGGAGTATGAAGTTAAGGAATGGTTGAGAAACCTTCAAAATTTTCGCTGTTCTGATACTCGAAACCAATAACTGGAATGGCCTAGGTCAAAAATACACGTACCGTTGTAATCGGGCGAGTTTCTACTTTCACATGCAACAGGAATTTCTGGAGTACGTCAATCCGTTCGCGAGATATGAGATTTTGAAGGTAAGGAATGTTTGAGAAACCATCAAAATTTTCGCTGGTCTGATACTCGAAACCAATAACTGGAATGGCCTAGGGGAAAAGTACACACACCATTGAAATCGGGCGAGTTTCTACTTTCAGATACAATAGGAATTTCTCGAGTTCGTCAATGCGTTCGCGAGATATGGGACCTTGAAGTTAAGGAATGGTTGAGGAATCATCAAAATTTTCGCAAGTCTGATACTCGAAAACAATAACTACAATGCCTTGGGGCAAAAATACACATACTGTTGTAATCGGGCGAGTTTCTGCTATCAGATGCAACAGGAATTTCTCGAGTTCGTCAATCAGTTCGCGAGAAATGGGAGTTTGAAGTTAAAGAATGGTCGAGAAACCACCAAATTTTCGCAACTCTGATACTCGAAACCAATAACTACAATGGCCTAGGACAAAAATGCACATACCGTTGAAATCGGGCGTGTTTCTGCTTTCAGATGCAACAGGAATTTCTCGAGTTCGTCAATCCGTTCGCGAGATATGGGAGTTTGAAGTTAAGGAATGCTTGAGAAACCATCAAAATTATCGCAAGTCTGATACTCGAAACCAATAACTACTATGGCCTGGGGCAAAAATACACGTACCGTTGTAATCGGGCAAGTTTATACTTTCACATGCAACAGGAACTTCTCCAGTACGTCAATCCGTTCGCGAGATATGAGATTTTGAAGTTAAGGAATGTTTGAGAAACCATCAAAATTTTTGCTGGTCCGATACTCGAAACAAATAACTGGAATGGCCTAGGGGTAAAGTACACTCACCATTGTACTCGGACGACTTTCTACTTTCAGATGCAACAGGAAATAATCCAGTTCGTCAATCCGTTCGCGAGATATGGGAGTTTGAATATAAGGAATGGTTGAGAAATCATCAAAATTTTCGCAAGTCTGATACTCGAAAACAATAACTACAATGGCCTGGGGCAAAAATACACATACCGTTGTAATCGGGCGAGTTTCTGCTATCAGATGCAACAAGAATTTCTCGAGTTCGTCAATCCGTTCGCGAGAAATGGGAGTTTGAAGTTAAGGAATGGTCGAGAAACCACCAAATTTTCGCAAGTCTGATACTCGAAACCAATAACTACAATGGCCTAGGACAAAAATGCACATACCGTTGAAATCGGGCGTGTTTCTGCTTTCAGATGCAACAGGAATTTCTCGAGTTCGTCAATCCGTTCGCGAGATATGGGAGTTTGAAGTTAAGGAATGCTTGAGAAACCATCAAAATTATCGCAAGTCTGATACTCGAAACCAATAACTACTATGGCCTGGGGCAAAAATACACGTACCGTTGTAATCGGGCGAGTTTCTGCTTTCAGACGCAACAGGAGTTTCTCGAGTTCGTCAATCCGTTCGCGAGATATGGGAGTTTGAAGTTAAGGAATGTTTGAGAAACCATCAAAATCTTCGCCGGTCTGATACTCGAAACCAATAACTGGAATGGCCTAGGGCAAAAATACACATACCGTTGTAATCGGGCGAGTTTCTACTTTCAGCTGCAACAGGAATTTCTCGAGATCGTCAATGCGTTCGCGAGATATGGGAGTTTAAAGTTAAGGAATGGTTGAGAAATCATCAAAATTTTCGCATGTCTGATACTCGAATCCAATAACAACTATGACCTAGGGCAAAATTGCACATACCTTTGTCATCGGGCGAGTTTCCACTTTCAGATGCAACACGAATTTCTCGAGTTCGTCATTCCGTTCGGGAGATATGGGAGTTTGAAGTTAAGGAATGCTTGAGAAACCATCAAAATTTTCGCAAGTCTGATACTCGAAACCAATAACTACTATGGCCTAGGGCAAAAATGCAAATACCTTTGTAATCGGGCGAGTTTCCACTTTCAGATGCAACAGGAATTTCTCAGTTCGTCATTCCGTTCGGGAGATATGGGAGTTTGAAGTTAAGGAATGGTTGAGAAACCATCAAAATTGTCGCAAGTCAGATACTCGAAACCAATAACTACAAAGGCCTAGGGGAAAAATACACACACCGTTGTAATCGGGCAAGTTTCTACTTTCACATGCAACAGGAACTTCTCGAGTACGTCAATCCGTTCGCGAGATATGAGATTTTGAAATTAAGGAATGTTTGAGAAACCATCAAAATTTTCGCTGGTCTGATACTCGAAACAAATAACTGGAATGCCTAGGGATAAAGTACACTCACCATTGTACTCGGACGACTTTCTACTTTCAGATGCAACAGGAAATAATCCAGTTCGTCAATCCGTTCGCGAGATATGGGAGTTTGAATACAAGGAATGGTTGAGAAATCATCAAAATTTTCGCAAGTCTGATACTCGAAATCAATAACTGGAATGGCCTAGGGGAAAAGTACACACACCATTGTAATCGGGCGAGTGTCTAGTTTCAGATGCAACAGGAATTTCTCGAGTTCGTCATTCCGTTCGCGAGATATGGGAGTTTGAAGTTAAGGAATGGTTGAGAAACCATCAAAATTTTCGCAATTCTGATGCTAGAAACGAAAAACTGGAATGGCCTAGGGGAAAAGTACACACACCATTGTAATCGGGCGAGTTGCTACTTTCAGATGCAACAGGAATTAATCGAGTTCGTCAACCCGTACGCGAGATATGGGAGTTTGAAATTAAGGAATGGTTGAGAAACCATCAAAATTTTCGCAAGTCTGATACTCGAAACCAATAACTACAAAGGCCTAGGGGAAAAATACACACACCGTTGTAATCGGGCGAGTTTCTACTTTCACATGCAACAGGAATTTCTCGAGTACGTCAATCCGTCCGCGAGATATGAGATTTTGAAGTTAAGGAATGTTTGAGAAACCATCAAAATTTTCGCTGGTCTGATACTCGAAACCAATAACTGGAATGGCCTAGGGGAAAAGTACACACACCATTGTAATCGGGCGAGTTTCTACTTTCAGATACAATAGGAATTTCTCGAGTTCGTCAATGCGTTCGCGAGATATGGGACCTTGAAGTTAAGGAATGGTTGAGGAATCATCAAAATTTTCGCAAGTCTGATACTCGAAAACAATAACTACAATGGCCTGGGGCAAAAATACACATACAGTTGTAATCGGGCGAGTTTCTGCTATCAGATGCAACAGGAATTTCTCGAGTTCGTCAATCCGTTCGCGAGAAATGGGAGTTTGAAGTTAAGGAATGGTTGAGAAACCCCCAAGTTTTCGCAAGTCTGATACTCGAAACCAATAACTACAATGGCCTGGGGAACAATACGCATACCGTTGTAATCGGGCGAGTTTCTACTTCCAGATGCAACAGGAATTTCTCGAGTTCGTCAATCCGTTCGGGAGATATGGGAGTTTGAAGTTAAGGAATGGTTGAGAAACCATCACAATTTTCGCAAGTCTGATACTCGAAACCAATAACTACTATGGCCTAGGGCAAAAATACACGTACCGTTGTAATCGGGCGAGTTTCTGCTTTCAGATGCAACAGGAATTTCTCGAGTTCGTCAATCCGTTCGCGAGATATGGGAGTTTGAAGTTATGGACTGCTTGAGAAACCATCAAAATTTTGGCAAGTCTGATACTCGAAACCAATAACTACTATGGCCTAGGGCAAAAATACACGTACCGTTGTAATCGGGCGAGTTTCTGCTTTCAGATGCAACAGGAATTTCTCGAGTTCGTCAATCCGTTCGCGAGATATGGGAGTTTGAAGTTATGGACTGCTTGAGAAACCATCAAAATTTTGGCAAGTCTGATACTCGAAACCAATAACTACAAAGGCCTAGGGTAAAAATGCACATACCTTTATAATCGGGCGAGTTTCCACTTTCAGGTGCAACAGGAATTTCTCGAGTTCGTCATTCCGTTCGCGAGATATGGGAGTTTGAAGTTAAGGAATGGTTGAGAAACCATTAAAATTTTCGCAACTCTGATACTCGAAACCAATAACTACAAAGGCATAGGGGAAAAATGCACACACCTTTGTAATCGGGCGAGTTTCCACTTTCAGATGCAACAGGAATTTCTCGAGTTCGACATTCCGTTCGCGAGATATGGGAGCTTGAAGTTAAGGAATGGATGAGAAACCATCAAAATTTTCGCAATTCTGATGCTAGAAACCAATAACTACAAGGGCCTAGGGGAAAAATACACATACCGTGGTAATCGGGAGAGTTTCTGCTTTCTGATGCAACAGGAATTTCTCGAGTTCGTCAATCCGTTCGCGAGATATGGGAGTTTGAAGTTATGGAATGCTTGAGAAACCTTCAAAATTTTCGCGAGTCTGATACTCGAAACCAGTAACTACTATGGCCTGGGGCAAAAATACACATACCGTTGTAATCGGGCGAGTTTCTGCTATCAGATGCAACAGGAAATAATCCAGTTCGTCAATCCGTTCGCGAGATATGGGAGTTTGAATATATGGAATGGTTGAGAAATCATCAAAATTTTCGCAAGTCTGATACTCGAAAACAATAACTACAATGGCCTGGGGCAAAAATACACATACCGTTGTAATCGGGCGAGTTTCTGCTATCAGATGCAGCAGGAATTTCTCGAGTTCGTCAACCCGTACGCGAGATATGGGAGTTTGAAGTTAAGGAATGGTTGAGAAACCATCAAAATTGTCGCAAGTCAGATACTCGAAACCAATAACTACAAAGGCCTAGGGGAAAAATACACACACCGTTGTAATCGGGCAAGTTTCTACTTTCACATGCAACAGGAACTTCTCGAGTACGTCAATCCGTTCGCGAGATATGAGATTTTGAAGTTAAGGAATGTTTGAGAAACCATCAAAATTTTCGCTGGTCTGATACTCGAAACAAATAACTGGAATGGACTAGGGTTAAAGTACACTCACCATTGTACTCGGACGACTTTCTACTTTCAGATGCAACAGGAAATAATCCAGTTCGTCAATCCGTTCGCGAGATATGGGAGTTTGAATATAAGGAATGGTTGAGAAATCATCAAAATTTTCGCAAGTCTGATACTCGAAAACAATAACTACAATGGCCTGGGGCAAAAATACACATACCGTTGTAATCGGGCGAGTTTCTGCTATCAGATGCAACAGGAATTTCTCGAGTTCGTCAATCCGTTCGCGAGAAATGGGAGTTTGAAGTTAAGGAATGGTCGAGAAACCGCCAAATTTTCGCAAGTCTGATACTCGAAACCAATAACTACAATGGCCTAGGTCAAAAATGCACATACCTTTGAAATCGGGCGAGTTTCTGCTTTCAGATGCAACAGGAATTTCTCGAGTTCGTCAAACCGTGCGCCAGATATGGGAGTTTGAAGTTAAGGATTGGTTGAGAAACCATCAAAATTTTCGCAAGTCTTATACTCGAAACCAATATCTACAATGGCCTAGGGGAAAAATACCCATACCGTTGTAATCGGGCGAGTTTCTACTTTCAGAAGCAACAGGAATTTCTCGAGTTCGTCATTCCGTTCGCGAGATATGGGAGTTTGAAGTTAAGGAATGCTTGAGAAACCATCAAAATTATCGCAAGTCTGCTACTCGAAACCAATAACTACAATGGCCTGGGGCAAAAATACACATACCGTTGTAATCGGGCGAGTTTCTGCTATCAGATGCAACAGGAATTTCTCGAGTTCGTCAATCCGTTCGCGAGAAATGGGAGTTTGAAGTTAAGGAATGCTTGAGAAACCATCAGAATTATCGCAAGTCTGATACTCGAAACCAATAACTGGAATGGCCTAGGGCAAAAATACACATACCGTTGTAATCGGGCGAGTTTCTACTTTCAGATGCAACAGGAATTTCTCGAGTTCGTCAATCCGTTCGCGAGATATGGGAGTTTGAAGTTAAGGAATGCTTGAGAAACCATCAGAATTATCGCAAGTCTGATACTCGAAACCAATAACTACTATGGCCTAGGGCAAAAATACACGTACCGTTGTAATCGGGCGAGTTTCTGATTTCAGATGCAACAGGAATTTCTCGAGTTCGTCAATCCGTTCGTGAGATATGGGAGTTTGAAGTTAAGGAATGGTTGAGAAACCATCAAAATCTTCGCCGGTCTGATACTCGAAACCAATAACTGGAATGGCCTAGGGCAAAAATACACATACCGTTGTAATCGGGCGAGTTTCTACTTTCAGCTGCAACAGGAATTTCTCGAGATCGTCAATGCGTTCGCGAGATATGGGAGTTTAAAGTTAAGGAATGGTTGAGAAATCATCAAAATTTTCGATGTCTGATACTCGAATCCAATAACAACTATGGCCTAGGGCAAAATTGCACATACCTTTGTCATCGGGCGAGTTTCCACTTTCAGATAAAACACGAATTTCTCGAGTTCGTCATTCCGTTCGCGAGAAGTGGGAGTTTTATGTTAAGGAATGGTTGAGAAATCATCAAAATTTTCGCAAGTCTGATACTCGAATCCAATAACTACTATGGCCTAGGGCAAAAATGCAAATACCTTTGTAATCGGGAGAGTTTCCACTTCCACGTGCAACAGGAACTTCTCGAGTTCGTCAATCCGTTCGCGAGATATGGGAGTTTGAAGTTAAGGAATGGTTGAGAAACCATCAAAATTTTCGCTGGTCTGATACTCGAAACCAATAACTGGAATGGCCTAGGGGAAAAGTACACACACCATTGTATTCGGGCGAGTTTCTGCTTTCAGATGCAACAGGAATTTCTCGAGTGCGTCAATCCGTTCGCGAGATATGCGAGTTTGAAGTTAAGGAATGGTCGAGAAACCATCAAAATTTGCGCAAGTCTGATACTCGAAACCAATAACTACAAAGGCCTAGTTGGAAAACACACATATCTTTGTAATCGGGCGAGTTTCTACTTTCAGGTGCAACAGGAATTTCTCGAGTTCGTCAATGCGTTCGCGAGATATGAGAGTTTGAAGTTAAGGAATGGTTGAGAAACCATCAAAATTTTCGAAAGTCTGATACTCGAAACCAATAAGTGGAATGGCCTAGGGGAGAAGTACACATACCATTGTAATCGGGCGAGTTTCTACTTTCAGATGCATCAGGAATTTTTCGAGTTCGTCAATCCGTTCGCGAGATATGGGTGTTTGACGTTAAGGAATGGTTGAGAAACCATCAAAATTTTCGCAAGTCTGATACTCGAAACCAATATCTACAATGGCCTAGGGGAAAAATACCCATACCGTTGTAATCGGGCGAGTTTCTACTTTCAGAAGCAACAGGAATTTCTCGAGTTCGTCAATCCGTTCGCGAGATATGGGAGTTTGAAGTTAAGGAATGGTTGAGAAATCATCAAAATTTTCGCAAGTCTGATACTCGAAAACAATAACTACAATGGCCTGGGGCAAAAATACACATACCGTTGTAATCGGGCGAGTTTCTGCTATCAGATGCAACAGGAATTTCTCGAGTTCGTCAATCCGTTCGCGAGAAATGGGAGTTTGAAGTTAAGGAATGGTCGAGAAACCGCCAAATTTTCGCAAGTCTGATACTCGAAACCAGTAACTACAATGGCCTAGGTCAAAAATGCACATACCTTTGAAATCGGGCGAGTTTCTGCTTTCAGATGCAACAGGAATTTCTCGAGTTCGTCAATCCGTGCGCCAGATATGGGAGTTTGAAGTTAAGGATTGGTTGAGAAACCATCAAAATTTTCGCAAGTCTTATACTCGAAACCAATATCTACAATGGCCTAGGGGAAAAATACCCATACCGTTGTAATCGGGCGAGTTTCTACTTTCAGAAGCGACAGGAATTTCTCGAGTTCGTCAATCCGTTCGCGAGATATGGGAGTTTGAAGTTAAGGAATGCTTGAGAAACCATCAAAATTATCGCAAGTCTGCTACTCGAAACCAATAACTACAATGGCCTGCGGCAAAAATACACATACCGTTGTAATCGGGCGAGTTTCTGCTATCAGATGCAACAGGAATTTCTCGAGTTCGTCAATCCGTTCGCGAGAAATGGGAGTTTGAAGTTAAGGAATGGTCGAGAAACCACCAAATTTTCGCAGGTCTGATACTCGAAACCAATAACTACAATGGCCTAGGTCAAAAATGCACACACCGTTGAAATCGGGCGAGTTTCTGCTTTCAGATGCAACAGGAATTTCTCGAGTTCGTCAATCCGTGCGCCAGATATGGGAGTTTGAAGTTAAGGATTGGTTGAGAAACCATCAAAATTTTCGCAAGTCTTATACTCGAAACCAATATCTACAATGGCCTAGGGGAAAAATACACATACCGTTGTAATCGGGCGAGTTTCTACTTTCAGATGCAACAGGAATTTCTCGAGTTCGTCAATCCGTTCGCGAGATATGGGAGTTTGAAGTTAAGGAATGCTTGAGAAACCATCAGAATTATCGCAAGTCTGATACTCGAAACCAATAACTACTATGGCCTAGGGCAAAAATACACGTACCGTTGTAATCGTGCGAGTTTCTGATTTCAGATGCAACAGGAATTTCTCGAGTTCGTCAATCCGTTCGTGAGATATGGGAGTTTGAAGTTAAGGAATGGTTGAGAAACCATCAAAATCTTCGCCGGTCTGATACTCGAAACCAATAACTGGAATGGCCTAGGGCAAAAATACACATACCGTTGTAATCGGGCGAGTTTCTACTTTCAGCTGCAACAGGAATTTCTCGAGATCGTCAATGCGTTCGCGAGATATGGGAGTTTAAAGTTAAGGAATGGTTGAGAAATCATCAAAATTTTCGATGTCTGATACTCGAATCCAATAACAACTATGGCCTAGGGCAAAATTGCACATACCTTTGTCATCGGGCGAGTTTCCACTTTCAGATACAACACGAATTTCTCGAGTTCGTCATTCCGTTCGGGAGATATGGGAGTTTGAATTTAAGGAATGCTTGAGAAACCATCAAAATTTTCGCAAGTCTGATACTCGAAACCAATAACTACTATGGCCTAGGGCAAAAATGCAAATACCTTTGTAATCGGGAGAGTTTCCACTTCCACGTGCAACAGGAACTTCTCGAGTTCGTCAATCCGTTCGCGAGATATGGGAGTTCGAAGTTAAGGAATGGTTGAGAAACCATCAAAATTTTCGCTGGTCTGATACTCGAAACCAATAACTGGAATGGCCTAGGGGAAAAGTACACACACCATTGTATTCGGGCGAGTTTCTGCTTTCAGATGCAACAGGAATTTCTCGAGTGCGTCAATCCGTTCGCGAGATATGCGAGTTTGAAGTTAAGGAATGGTCGAGAAACCATCAAAATTTGCGCAAGTCTGATACTCGAAACCAATAACTACAAAGGCCTAGTTGGAAAACACACATATCTTTGTAATCGGGCGAGTTTCTACTTTCAGGTGCAACAGGAATTTCTCGAGTTCGTCAATGCGTTCGCGAGATATGGGAGTTTGAAGTTAAGGAATGGTTGAGAAACCATCAAAATTTTCGCTGGTCTGATACTCGAAACCAATAACTGGAATGGCCTAGGGGAAAAGTACACACACCATTGTATTCGGGCGAGTTTCTGCTTTCAGATGCAACAGGAATTTCTCGAGTGCGTCAATCCGTTCGCGAGATATGCGAGTTTGAAGTTAAGGAATGGTCGAGAAACCATCAAAATTTGCGCAAGTCTGATACTCGAAACCAATAACTACAAAGGCCTAGTTGGAAAACACACATATCTTTGTAATCGGGCGAGTTTCTACTTTCAGGTGCAACAGGAATTTCTCGAGTTCGTCAATGCGTTCGCGAGATATGAGAGTTTGAAGTTAAGGAATGGTTGAGAAACCATCAAAATTTTCGAAAGTCTGATACTCGAAACCAATAAGTGGAATGGCCTAGGGGAGAAGTACACATACCATTGTAATCGGGCGAGTTTCTACTTTCAGATGCATCAGGAATTTTTCGAGTTCGTCAATCCGTTCGCGAGATATGGGTGTTTGACGTTAAGGAATGGTTGAGAAACCATCAAAATTTTCGCAAGTCTGATACTCGAAACCAATATCTACAATGGCCTAGGGGAAAAATACCCATACCGTTGTAATCGGGCGAGTTTCTACTTTCAGAAGCAACAGGAATTTCTCGAGTTCGTCAATCCGTTCGCGAGATATGGGAGTTTGAAGTTAAGGAATGGTTGAGAAATCATCAAAATTTTCGCAAGTCTGATACTCGAAAACAATAACTACAATGGCCTGGGGCAAAAATACACATACCGTTGTAATCGGGCGAGTTTCTGCTATCAGATGCAACAGGAATTTCTCGAGTTCGTCAATCCGTTCGCGAGAAATGGGAGTTTGAAGTTAAGGAATGGTCGAGAAACCGCCAAATTTTCGCAAGTCTGATACTCGAAACCAATAACTACAATGGCCTAGGTCAAAAATGCACATACCTTTGAAATCGGGCGAGTTTCTGCTTTCAGATGCAACAGGAATTTCTCGAGTTCGTCAATCCGTGCGCCAGATATGGGAGTTTGAAGTTAAGGATTGGTTGAGAAACCATCAAAATTTTCGCAAGTCTTATACTCGAAACCAATATCTACAATGGCCTAGGGGAAAAATACCCATACCGTTGTAATCGGGCGAGTTTCTACTTTCAGAAGCGACAGGAATTTCTCGAGTTCGTCAATCCGTTCGCGAGATATGGGAGTTTGAAGTTAAGGAATGCTTGAGAAACCATCAAAATTATCGCAAGTCTGCTACTCGAAACCAATAACTACAATGGCCTGCGGCAAAAATACACATACCGTTGTAATCGGGCGAGTTTCTGCTATCAGATGCAACAGGAATTTCTCGAGTTCGTCAATCCGTTCGCGAGAAATGGGAGTTTGAAGTTAAGGAATGGTCGAGAAACCACCAAATTTTCGCAGGTCTGATACTCGAAACCAATAACTACAATGGCCTAGGTCAAAAATGCACATACCGTTGAAATCGGGCGAGTTTCTGCTTTCAGATGCAACAGGAATTTCTCGAGTTCGTCAATCCGTGCGCCAGATATGGGAGTTTGAAGTTAAGGATTGGTTGAGAAACCATCAAAATTTTCGCAAGTCTTATACTCGAAACCAATATCTACAATGGCCTAGGGGAAAAATACACATACCGTTGTAATCGGGCGAGTTTCTACTTTCAGATGCAACAGGAATTTCTCGAGTTCGTCAATCCGTTCGCGAGATATGGGAGTTTGAAGTTAAGGAATGCTTGAGAAACCATCAGAATTATCGCAAGTCTGATACTCGAAACCAATAACTACTATGGCCTAGGGCAAAAATGCACGTACCGTTGTAATCGTGCGAGTTTCTGATTTCAGATGCAACAGGAATTTCTCGAGTTCGTCAATCCGTTCGTGAGATATGGGAGTTTGAAGTTAAGGAATGGTTGAGAAACCATCAAAATCTTCGCCGGTCTGATACTCGAAACCAATAACTGGAATGGCCTAGGGCAAAAACACACATACCGTTGTAATCGGGCGAGTTTCTACTTTCAGCTGCAACAGGAATTTCTCGAGATCGTCAATGCGTTCGCGAGATATGGGAGTTTAAAGTTAAGGAATGGTTGAGAAATCATCAAAATTTTCGATGTCTGATACTCGAATCCAATAACAACTATGGCCTAGGGCAAAATTGCACATACCTTTGTCATCGGGCGAGTTTCCACTTTCAGATACAACACGAATTTCTCGAGTTCGTCATTCCGTTCGGGAGATATGGGAGTTTGAATTTAAGGAATGCTTGAGAAACCATCAAAATTTTCGCAAGTCTGATACTCGAAACCAATAACTACTATGGCCTAGGGCAAAAATGCAAATACCTTTGTAATCGGGAGAGTTTCCACTTCCACGTGCAACAGGAACTTCTCGAGTTCGTCAATCCGTTCGCGAGATATGGGAGTTCGAAGTTAAGGAATGGTTGAGAAACCATCAAAATTTTCGCTGGTCTGATACTCGAAACCAATAACTGGAATGGCCTAGGGGAAAAGTACACACACCATTGTATTCGGGCGAGTTTCTGTTTTCAGATGCAACAGGAATTTCTCGAGTGCGTCAATCCGTTCGCGAGATATGCGAGTTTGAAGTTAAGGAATGGTCGAGAAACCATCAAAATTTGCGCAAGTCTGATACTCGAAACCAATAACTACAAAGGCCTAGTTGGAAAACACACATATCTTTGTAATCGGGCGAGTTTCTACTTTCAGGTGCAACAGGAATTTCTCGAGTTCGTCAATGCGTTCGCGAGATATGAGAGTTTGAAGTTAAGGAATGGTTGAGAAATCATCAAAATTTTCGCAAGTCTGATACTCAAAACCAATAACTACTATGGCCCAGGGCAAAAATACACATACCGTTGTAATAGGGCGAGTTTCTGCTTTCAGATGCAATAGGAAATTCTCGAGTTCGTCAATCCGTTCGCGAGAAATGGGAGTTTGAAGTTAAGGAATGGTCGAGAAACCGCCAAATTTTCGCAAGTCTGATACTCGAAACCAATAACTACAATGGCCTAGGTCAAAAATGCACATACCTTTGAAATCGGGCGAGTTTCTGCTTTCAGATGCAACAGGAATTTCTCGAGTTCGTCAATCCGTGCGCCAGATATGGGAGTTTGAAGTTAAGGATTGGTTGAGAAACCATCAAAATTTTCGCAAGTCTTATACTCGAAACCAATATCTACAATGGCCTAGGGGAAAAATACCCATACCGTTGTAATCGGGCGAGTTTCTACTTTCAGAAGCGACAGGAATTTCTCGAGTTCGTCAATCCGTTCGCGAGATATGGGAGTTTGAAGTTAAGGAATGCTTGAGAAACCATCAAAATTATCGCAAGTCTGCTACTCGAAACCAATAACTACAATGGCCTGCGGCAAAAATACACATACCGTTGTAATCGGGCGAGTTTCTGCTATCAGATGCAACAGGAATTTCTCGAGTTCGTCAATCCGTTCGCGAGAAATGGGAGTTTGAAGTTAAGGAATGGTCGAGAAACCACCAAATTTTCGCAGGTCTGATACTCGAAACCAATAACTACAATGGCCTAGGTCAAAAATGCACATACCGTTGAAATCGGGCGAGTTTCTGCTTTCAGATGCAACAGGAATTTCTCGAGTTCGTCAATCCGTGCGCCAGATATGGGAGTTTGAAGTTAAGGATTGGTTGAGAAACCATCAAAATTTTCGCAAGTCTTATACTCGAAACCAATATCTACAATGGCCTAGGGGAAAAATACACATACCGTTGTAATCGGGCGAGTTTCTACTTTCAGATGCAACAGGAATTTCTCGAGTTCGTCAATCCGTTCGCGAGATATGGGAGTTTGAAGTTAAGGAATGCTTGAGAATCCATCAGAATTATCGCAAGTCTGATACTCGAAACCAATAACTACTATGGCCTAGGGCAAAAATGCACGTACCGTTGTAATCGTGCGAGTTTCTGATTTCAGATGCAACAGGAATTTCTCGAGTTCGTCAATCCGTTCGTGAGATATGGGAGTTTGAAGTTAAGGAATGGTTGAGAAACCATCAAAATCTTCGCCGGTCTGATACTCGAAACCAATAACTGGAATGGCCTAGGGCAAAAACACACATACCGTTGTAATCGGGCGAGTTTCTACTTTCAGCTGCAACAGGAATTTCTCGAGATCGTCAATGCGTTCGCGAGATATGGGAGTTTAAAGTTAAGGAATGGTTGAGAAATCATCAAAATTTTCGATGTCTGATACTCGAATCCAATAACAACTATGGCCTAGGGCAAAATTGCACATACCTTTGTCATCGGGCGAGTTTCCACTTTCAGATACAACACGAATTTCTCGAGTTCGTCATTCCGTTCGGGAGATATGGGAGTTTGAATTTAAGGAATGCTTGAGAAACCATCAAAATTTTCGCAAGTCTGATACTCGAAACCAATAACTACTATGGCCTAGGGCAAAAATGCAAATACCTTTGTAATCGGGAGAGTTTCCACTTCCACGTGCAACAGGAACTTCTCGAGTTCGTCAATCCGTTCGCGAGATATGGGAGTTCGAAGTTAAGGAATGGTTGAGAAACCATCAAAATTTTCGCTGGTCTGATACTCGAAACCAATAACTGGAATGGCCTAGGGGAAAAGTACACACACCATTGTATTCGGGCGAGTTTCTGCTTTCAGATGCAACAGGAATTTCTCGAGTGCGTCAATCCGTTCGCGAGATATGCGAGTTTGAAGTTAAGGAATGGTCGAGAAACCATCAAAATTTGCGCAAGTCTGATACTCGAAACCAATAACTACAAAGGCCTAGTTGGAAAACACACATATCTTTGTAATCGGGCGAGTTTCTACTTTCAGGTGCAACAGGAATTTCTCGAGTTCGTCAATGCGTTCGCGAGATATGAGAGTTTGAAGTTAAGGAATGGTTGAGAAATCATCAAAATTTTCGCAAGTCTGATACTCAAAACCAATAACTACTATGGCCCAGGGCAAAAATACACATACCGTTGTAATAGGGCGAGTTTCTGCTTTCAGATGCAATAGGAAATTCTCGAGTTCGTCTATCCGATCGCGAGATATGGAAGTTTGAAGTTATGGAATGCTTGAGAAACCATAAAAATTTTCGCTGGTCTGATACTCGAAACCAACAACTGGAATGGCCTAGGGGAAAAGTACACACACCATTGTAATCGGGCGAGTTTCTACTTTCAGATACAACAGGAATTTCCCGAGTTCGTCAATCCGTTCGCGAGAAATGGGGGTTTGAAGTTAAGGAATGGTTGAGAAACCATCAAAATTTTCGCCAGTCTGATACTCGAAACCAATAACTACAATGGCCTAGGGGAAAAATAAACATACCGTTGTAATCGGGCGACTTTCTACTTTCACATGCAACAGGAATTCCTCGAGTTCGTCAATCCGTTCGAGGGATATGGGAGTTTGAAGTTAAGGAATGGTTGAGAAACCATCAAAATTTTCGCTGGTCTGATACTCGAAACCAATAACTACAAAGGCCTAGGAGGAAAACACACATATCTTTGTAATCGGGCGAGTATCTACTTTCAGATGCAACAGGAATTTCTCGAGTTCGTCAATCCGTTCGCGAGATATGGGAGTTTGAATTTAAGGAATGGTTGAGAAACCATCACAATTTTCGCAAGTCGGATGCTAGAAACCTATAACTACTATGGCCTAGGGCAAAAATACACATACCGTTGTAATCGGGCGAGTTTCTGCTTTCAGATGCAATAGGAAATTCTCGAGTTTGTCAATCCGTTCGCGAGATATGGAAGTGTGAAGTTAAGGAATGGTTGAGAAACCATCAAAATTTTCGCAAGTCTGATACTCGAAACCAATAAGTGGAATGGCCTAGGGGAAAAGTACACATACCATTGTAATCGGGCGAGATTCTACTTTCTCATACAACAGGAATTTCTCGCGTTCGTCAATCCGTTCGCGAGATATGGGAGTTTGAAGTTAAGGAATGGTTGAGAAACCATCAAAATTTTGGCTGGTCTGATACTCGAAACCAATAACTGGAATGGCCTAGGGGAAAAGTACACACACCATTGTAATCGAGCGAGTTTCTACTTTCAGATACAACAGGAATTTCTCGAGTTCGTCAATGCGTTCGCGAGATATGGGAGTTTGAAGTTAAGGAATGGTTGAGAAATCATCAAAATTTTCGAAAGTCTGATACTCGAAACCAATAACTACTATGGCCCAGGGCAAAAATACACATACCGTTGTAATAGGGCGAGTTTCTGCTTTCAGATGCAATAGGAAATTCTCGAGTTCGTCAATCCGATCGTGAGATGTGGGAGTTGGAAGTTAAGGAATGGTTGAGTAATCATCAAAATTTTCGCAAGTCTGATACACGAATCCAATAACTACTATGGCCTAGGGCAAAAATACACATACCGTTGTAATCGGGCGAGTTTCTGCTTTCAGATGCAATAGGAAATTCTCGAGTTCGTCAATCCGATCGCGAGATATGGAAGTTTGAAGTTATGGAATGCTTGAGAAACCATAAAAATTTTCGCTGGTCTGATACTCGAAACCAATAACTGGAATGGCCTAGGGGAAAAGTACACGCACCATTGTAATCGGGGGAGTTTCTACTTTCAGATACAACAGGAATTTCTCGAGTTCGTCAATGCGTTCGCGAGATATGGGAGTTTGAAGTTAAGGAATGGTTGAGAAATCATCAAAATTTTCGCAAGTCTGATACACGAATCCAATAACTACTATGGCCTAGTGCAAAAATACACATACCGTTGTAATCGGGCGAGTTTCTGCTTTCGGATGCGATACGAAATTCTCGAGTTCGTCAATCCGATCGCGAGATATGGAAATTTGAAGTTATGGAATGCTTGAGGAACCATCAAAATTTTCGCAAGTCTGGTACTCGAAACCAATAAGTGAAATGGCCTAGGGGAAAAGTACAGATACCATTGTAATCGGGCGAGTTTCTACTTTCAGATGCAACAGGAATTTCTCGAGTTCGTCAATCCGTTCGCGAGAAATGGGAGTTTGAAGTTAAGGAATGCTTGAGAAACCATAAAAATTTTCGCTGGTCTGATACTCGAAACCAATAACTGGAATGGCCTAGGGGAAAAGTACACACACCATTGTAATCGGGCGAGTTTCTACTTTCAGATACAACAGGAATTTCTCGAGTTCGTCAATGCGTTCGCGAGATATGGGAGTTTGAAGTTAAGGAATGGTTGAGAAATCATCAAAATTTTCGCAAGTCTGATACACGAATCCAATAACTACTATGGCCTAGTGCAAAAATACACATACCGTTGTAATCGGGCGAGTTTCTGCTTTCAGATGCGATAGGAAATTCTCGAGTTCGTCAATCCGATCGCGAGATATGGAAATTTGAAGTTATGGAATGCTTGAGGAACCATCAAAATTTTCGCAAGTCTGATACCCGAAACCAATAACTACAATGGCCTAGGGGAAAAATACACATATCTTTGTAATCGGGCGAGTTTCTACTTTCAGATGCAACAGGAATTTCTCGAGTTCGTCAATCCGTTCGCGAGATATGGGAGTTTGAAGTTAAGGAATGGTTGAGAAACCATTAAAATTTTCGCAAGTCTGATACTCGAAACCAATAACTACAAAGGCCCAGGAGAAAAATACACATACCTTTGTAATCGGGCGAGATTCTACTTTCACATGCAACAGGAATTTCTCGAGTTCCTCAATGCGTTCGCGAGATATGACAGTTTGAAGTTAAGGAATGGTTGAGAAAGCATCAAAATTTTCGCAAGTCTGATACTCGAATCCAATAACTACTATGGCCTAGGGCAAAAATATACATACCGTTGTAATCGGGCGAGTTTCTGCTTTCAGATGCAATAGGAATTTCTCGAGTTCGTCAACCCGTTCGCGAGATTTGGGAGTTTGAAGTTAAGGAATGGTTGAGAAACCATCGAAATTTTCGCAAGTCTGATACTCGAAACCAATAACTACAAAGGCCTAGGAGAAAAATACACATACCGTTGTAATCGGGCGACTTTCTACTTTCACATGCAACAGGAATTTCTCGAGTTCGTCAATCCGTTCGCGGGATATGGGAGTTTGAAGTTAAGGAATGGTTGAGAAACCATCAAAATTTTTGCTGGTCTGATACTCGAAACCAATAACTGGAATGGCCTAGGGGAAAAGTACACATACCATTGTAATCGGGCGAGTTTCTACTTTCAGATGCAACAGGAATTTCTCGAGTTCGTCAATCCGTTCGCGAGAAATGGGAGTTTGAAGTTAAGGAATGGTTGAGAAACCATTAAAATTTTCGCAAGTCTGATACTCGAAACCAATAACTACAAAGGGCTAGGAGAAAAATACACATACCGTTGTAATCGGGCGACTTTTTACTTTCACATGCAACAGGAATTTCTCGAGTTCGTCAATCCGTTCGCGGGATATGGGAGTTTGAAGTTAAGGAATGGTTTTGAAACCATCAAAATTTTCGCTGGTCTGATACTCGAAACCAATACCTGGAATGGCCTAGGGAAAAAGTACACAAACCATTGTAATCGGGCGAGTTTCTACTTTCAGATGCAACAGGAATTTCTCGAGTTCGTCAATCCGTTCGCGAGAAATGGGAGTTTGAAGTTAAGGAATCGTTGAGAAACCATCAAAATTTTCGCAAGTCTGATATCCGAAACCAATAACTACAATGGCCTAGGGGAAAAATACACATATATTTGTAATCGGGCGAGTTTCTACTTTCAGATGCAACAGGAATTTCTCGAGTTCGTCAATCCGTTCGCGAGATATGGGAGTTTGAAGTTAAGGAATGGTTGAGAAACCATCAAAATTTTCGCAAGTCTGATACTCGAAACCAATAACTGGAATGGCCTAGGGGAAAAGTACACACACCATTGTAATCGGGCGAGTTTCTACTTTCAGATGCAACAGGAATTTCTCCAGTTCATCAATCCGTTCGCGAGATATGGGAGTTTGAAGTTAAGGAATGGTTGAGAAACCATCAAAATTTTCGCAAGTCTGATACTCGAAACCAATAACTACAAAGGCCTAGGGGAAAAATACACATGGCGTTGTAATCGGTTGACTTTCTACTTTCACATGCAAATAGGACTTTCTCGAGTTCGTCAATCCGTTCGCGGGTAATGGGAGTTTGAAGTTAAGGAATGGTTGAGAAACCATCAAAATTTTCGCAAGTCTGATACTCGAAACCAATAACTGGAATGGCCTAGGGGAAAAGTACACATACCGTTGTAATCGGGCGAGTTTCTACTTTCACATGCAACAGGAATTTCTCGAGTTCGTCAATCCGTTCGCGAGATATGGGAGTTTGAAGTTAAGGAATGGTTGAGAAACCATTAAAATTTTCGCAAGTCTGATACTCGAAACCAATAACTACAAAGGCCCAGGAGAAAAATACACATACCTTTGTAATCGGGCGAGATTCTACTTTCACATGCAACAGGAATTTCTCGAGTCCCTCAATGCGTTCGCGAGATATGACAGTTTGAAGTTAAGGAATGGTTGAGAAAGCATCAAAATTTTCGCAAGTCTGATACTCGAATCCAATAACTACTATGGCCTAGGGCAAAAATATACATACCGTTGTAATCGGGCGAGTTTCTGCTTTCAGATGCAATAGGAATTTCTCGAGTTCGTCAACCCGTTCGCGAGATATGGGAGTTTGAAGTTAAGGAATGGTTGAGAAACCATCGAAATTTTCGCAAGTCTGATACTCGAAACCAATAACTACAAAGGCCTAGGAGAAAAATACACATACCGTTGTAATCGGGCGACTTTCTGCTTTCACATGCAACAGGAATTTCTCGAGTTCGTCAATCCGTTCGCGGGATATGGGAGTTTGAAGTTAAGGAATGGTTGAGAAACCATCAAAATTTTTGCTGGTCTGATACTCGAAACCAATAACTGGAATGGCCTAGGGGAAAAGTACACATACCATTGTAATCGGGCGAGTTTCTACTTTCAGATGCAACAGGAATTTCTCGAGTTCGTCAATCCGTTCGCGAGAAATGGGAGTTTGAAGTTAAGGAATGGTTGAGAAACCATTAAAATTTTCGCAAGTCTGATACTCGAAACCAATAACTACAAAGGGCTAGGAGAAAAATACACATACCGTTGTAATCGGGCGACTTTCTACTTTCACATGCAACAGGAATTTCTCGAGTTCGTCAATCCGTTCGCGGGATATGGGAGTTTGAAGTTAAGGAATGGTTTTGAAACCATCAAAATTTTCGCTGGTCTGATACTCGAAACCAATAACTGGAATGGCCTAGGGGAGAAGTACACAAACCATTGTAATCGGGCGAGTTTCTACTTTCAGATGCAACAGGAATTTCTCGAGTTCGTCAATCCGTTCGCGAGAAATGGGAGTTTGAAGTTAAGGAATCGTTGAGAAACCATCAAAATTTTCGCAAGTCTGATATCCGAAACCAATAACTACAATGGCCTAGGGGAAAAATACACATATATTTGTAATCGGGCGAGTTTCTACTTTCAGATGCAACAGGAATTTCTCGAGTTCGTCAATCCGTTCGCGAGATATGGGAGTTTGAAGTTAAGGAATGGTTGAGAAACCATCAAAATTTTCGCAAGTCTGATACTCGAAACCAATAACTGGAATGGCCTAGGGGAAAAGTACACACACCATTGTAATCGGGCGAGTTTCTACTTTCAGATGCAACAGGAATTTCTCCAGTTCATCAATCCGTTCGCGAGATATGGGAGTTTGAAGTTAAGGAATGGTTGAGAAACCATCAAAATTTTCGCAAGTCTGATACTCGAAACCAATAACTACAAAGGCCTAGGGGAAAAATACACATAGCGTTGTAATCGGTTGACTTTCTACTTTCACATGCAAATAGGACTTTCTCGAGTTCGTCAATCCGTTCGCGGGTAATGGGAGTTTGAAGTTAAGGAATGGTTGAGAAACCATCAAAATTTTCGCAAGTCTGATACTCGAAACCAATAACTGGAATGGCCTAGGGGAAAAGTACACATACCGTTGTAATCGGGCGAGTTTCTACTTTCACATGCAACAGGAATTTCTCGAGTTCGTCAATCCGTTCGCGAGATATGGGAGTTTGA
This sequence comes from Ptiloglossa arizonensis, assembly GCF_051014685.1. Lineage (NCBI taxonomy): Eukaryota > Metazoa > Arthropoda > Insecta > Hymenoptera > Colletidae > Ptiloglossa > Ptiloglossa arizonensis. Next base: position 589,075 of record NW_027478619.1, on the reverse strand, counting down.
AGTTAAGGAATGGTTGAGAAACCATTAAAATTTTCGCAAGTCTGATACTCGAAACCAATAACTACAAAGGCCCAGGAGAAAAATACACATACCTTTGTAATCGGGCGAGATTCTACTTTCACATGCAACAGGAATTTCTCGAGTCCCTCAATGCGTTCGCGAGATATGACAGTTTGAAGTTAAGGAATGGTTGAGAAAGCATCAAAATTTTCGCAAGTCTGATACTCGAATCCAATAACTACTATGGCCTAGGGCAAAAATATACATACCGTTGTAATCGGGCGAGTTTCTGCTTTCAGATGCAATAGGAATTTCTCGAGTTCGTCAACCCGTTCGCGAGATATGGGAGTTTGAAGTTAAGGAATGGTTGAGAAACCATCGAAATTTTCGCAAGTCTGATACTCGAAACCAATAACTACAAAGGCCTAGGAGAAAAATACACATACCGTTGTAATCGGGCGACTTTCTGCTTTCACATGCAACAGGAATTTCTCGAGTTCGTCAATCCGTTCGCGGGATATGGGAGTTTGAAGTTAAGGAATGGTTGAGAAACCATCAAAATTTTTGCTGGTCTGATACTCGAAACCAATAACTGGAATGGCCTAGGGGAAAAGTACACATACCATTGTAATCGGGCGAGTTTCTACTTTCAGATGCAACAGGAATTTCTCGAGTTCGTCAATCCGTTCGCGAGAAATGGGAGTTTGAAGTTAACGAATGGTTGAGAAACCATTAAAATTTTCGCAAGTCTGATACTCGAAACCAATAACTACAAAGGGCTAGGAGAAAAATACACATACCGTTGTATTCGGGCGACTTTCTACTTTCACATGCAACAGGAATTTCTCGAGTTCGTCAATCCGTTCGCGGGATATGGGAGTTTGAAGTTAAGGAATGGTTTTGAAACCATCAAAATTTTCGCTGGTCTGATACTCGAAACCAATAACTGGAATGGCCTAGGGGAAAAGTACACATACCATTGTAATCGGGCGAGTTTCTACTTTCAGATGCAACAGGAATTTCTCGAGTTCGTCAATCCGTTCGCGAGAAATGGGAGTTTGAAGTTAAGGAATCGTTGAGAAACCATCAAAATTTTCGCAAGTCTGATATCCGAAACCAATAACTACAATGGCCTAGGGGAAAAATACACATATATTTGTAATCGGGCGAGTTTCTACTTTCAGATGCAACAGGAATTTCTCGAGTTCGTCAATCCGTTCGCGAGATATGGGAGTTTGAAGTTAAGGAATGGTTGAGAAACCATTAAAATTTTCGCAAGTCTGATACTCGAATCCAATAACTACTATGGCCTAGGGCAAAAATATACATACCGTTGTAATCGGGCGAGTTTCTGCTTTCAGATGCAATAGGTATTTCTCGAGTTCGTCAATCCGTTCGCGAGATATGGGAGTTTGAAGTTAAGGAATGGTTGAGAAACCATCAAAATTTTCGCAAGTCTGATACTCGAAACCAATAACTGGAATGGCCTAGGGGAAAAGTACACACACCATTGTAATCGGGCGAGTGTCTACTTTCAGATGCAACAGGAATTTCTCCAGTTCATCAATCCGTTCGCGAGATATAGGAGTTTGAAGTTAAGGAATGGTTGAGAAACCATCAAAATTTTCGCAAGTCTGATACTCGAAACCAATAACTACAAAGGCCTAGGGGAAAAATACACATAGCGTTGTAATCGGTTGACTTTCTACTTTCACATGCAAATAGGACTTTCTCGAGTTCGTCAATCCGTTCGCGGGTAATGGGAGTTTGAAGTTAAGGAATGGTTGAGAAACCATCAAAATTTTCGCAAGTCTGATACGCGAAACCAATAACTACAAAGGCCTAGGGGAAGAATACACATACCGTTGTAATCGGGCGAGTTTCTACTTTCAGATGCAACAGGAATTTCACGAGTTCGTCAATGGGTTCGCGAGATATGGGAGTTTGAAGTTAAGGAATGGTTGAGAAATCATCAAAATTCTCGTAAGTCTGATACTCGAATCCAATAACTACAATGGCCTAGGGCAAAAATACACGTACCGTTGTAATCGGGCGAGTTTCTACTTTCAGATGCAACAGGAATTTCTCCAGTTCGTCAATCCGTTCGCGAGATATGGAAGTGTGAATATAAGGAATGGTTGAGAAACCATCAAAATTTTCGCAAGTCTAATACTCGAAACCAACAACTGGAATGGCCTAGGGGAAAAGTACACACATCGTTGTAATCGGGCGAGTTTCTGCTTTCAGATGCAATAGGAATTTCTCGCGTTCGTCAATCCGTTCGCGAGATATGGGAGTTTGAAGTTAAGGAATGGTTGAGAAACCATCAAAATTTTCGCAAGTCTGATACTCGAAACCAATAACTGGAATGGCCTAGGGGAAAAGTACACATACCTTTGTAATCGGGCGACTTTCTACTTTCACATGCAAAAGGAATTTCTCGAGTTCGTCAATCCGTTCGCGGGATATGGGAGTTTGAAGTTAAGGAATGGTTGAGAAACCATTAAAATTTTCGCAAGTATAATACTCGAAACCAATAACTACAATGGCCTAGGGGAAAAATACACATACCGTTGTAATCGGGCGAGTTTCTACTTTCAGATGCAACAGGAATTTCTCGAGTTCGTCAATCCGTTCGCGAGATATGGGAGTTTGAAGTTAAGGAATGGTTGAGAAACCATTAAAATTTTCGCAAGTCTGATACTCGAAACCAATAACTACGAAGGCCTAGGAGAAAAATACACATACCGTTGTAATCGGGCGACTTTCTACTTTCACATGCAACAGGAATTTCGCGAGTTCGTCAATCCGTCCGCGGGATATGGGAGTTTGAAGTTAAGGAATGGTTGAGAAACCATCAAAATTTTCGCTGGTCTGATACTCGAAACCAATAACTGGAATGGCCTAGGGGAAAAGTACACATACCACTGTAATCGGGCGAGTTTCTACTTTCAGATGCAACAGGAATTTCTCGAGTTCGTCAATCCGTTCGCGAGAAATGGGAGTTTGAAGTTAAGGAATGGTTGAGAAAGCATCAAAATTTTCGCAAGTCTGATACGCGAAACCAATGACTGGAATGGCCTAGGGGAAAAATACACATATCGTTGTAATCGGGCGAGTTTATACCTTCAGATGCAACAGGAATTTCACGAGCTCGTCAATGGGTTCGCGAGATATGGGAGTTTGAAGTTAAGGAATGGTTGAGAAATCATCAAAATTTTCGCAAGTCTGATACTCGAATCCAATAACTACAATGGCCTAGGGCAAAAACACACATATCGTTGTAATCGGGCGAGTTTCTACTTTCAGATGCAACAGGAATTTCTCGAGTTCGTCAATCCGTTCGCGAGAAATGGGAGTTTGAATTTAAGGAATCGTTGAGAAACCATCAAAATTTTCGCAAGTCTGATACCCGAAACCTATGACTACAATGGCCTAGGGGAAAAATACACATATCTTTGTAATCGGGCGAGTTTCTACTTTCAGATGCAACAGGAATTTCTCGAGTTCGTCAATCCGTTCGCGAGGTATGGGAGTTTGAAATTAAGGAATGGTTGAGAAACCATCAAAATTTTCGCAAGTCTGATACTCGAAACCAATAACTACTATGGCCATGGGCAAAAATACACATACCGCTGTAATCGGGCGAGTTTCTGCTTTCAGATGCAATAGGAAATTCTCGAGTTCGTCAATCCGTACGCGAGATATGGAAGTTTGAAGTTAAGGAATGGTTGAGAAAGCATAAAAATTTTCGCGAGTCTGATACTCGAAACCAATAACTACGAAGGCCTAGGAGAAAAATACACATACCGTTGTATTCGGGCGACTTTCTACTTTCACATGCAACAGGAATTTCTCGAGTTCGTCAATCCGTCCGCGGGATATGGGAGTTTGAAGTTAAGGAATGTTTGAGAAACCATCAAAATTTTCGCTGGTCTGATACTCGAAACCAATAACTGGAATGGCCTAGGGGAAAAGTACACATACCACTGTAATCGGGCGAGTTTCTACTTTCAGATGCAACAGGAATTTCTCGAGTTCGTCAATCCGTTCGCGAGACATGGGAGTTTGAAGTTAAGGAATGGTTGAGAAAGCATCAAAATTTTCGCAAGTCTGATCCGCGAAACCAATGACTGGAATGGCCTAGGGGAAAAATACACATACCGTTGTAATCGGGCGAGTTTATATCTTCAGATGCAACAGGAATTTCACGAGCTCGTCAATGGGTTCGCGAGATATGGGAGTTTGAAGTTAAGGAATGGTTGAGAAATCATCAAAATTTTCGCAAGTCTGATACTCGAATCCAATAACTACAATGGCCTAGGGCAAAAACACACATATCGTTGTAATCGGGCGAGTTTCTACTTTCAGATGCAACAGGAATTTCTCGAGTTCGTCAATCCGTTCGCGAGCAATGGGAGTTTGAAGTTAAGGAATCGTTGAGAAACCATCAAAATTTTCGCAAGTCTGATACCCGAAACCTATGACTACAATGGCCTAGGGGAAAAATACACATATCTTTGTAATCGGGCGAGTTTCTACTTTCAGATGCAACAGGAATTTCTCGAGTTCGTCAATCCGTTCGCGAGGTATGGGAGTTTGAAATTAAGGAATGGTTGAGAAACCAACAAAATTTTCGCAAGTCTGATACTCGAAACCAATAACTACAAAGGCCTAGGGGAAAAATACACATAGCGTTGTAATCGGTTGACTTTCTACTTTCACATGCAAATAGGACTTTCTCGAGTTCGTGAATCCGTTCGCGGGTAATGGGAGTTTGAAGTTAAGGAATGGTTGAGAAATCATCAAAATTTTCGCAAGTCTGATACTCGAATCCAATAACTACAATGGCCTAGGGCAAAAACACACATATCGTTGTAATCGGGCGAGTTTCTACTTTCAGATGCAACAGGAATTTCACGAGTTCGTCAATGGGTTCGCGAGATATGGGAGTTTGAAGTTAAGGAATGGTTGAGAAATCATCAAAATTTTCGCAAGTCTGATACTCGAATCCAATAACTACAATGGCCTAGGGCAAAAATACACGTACCGTTGTAATCGGGCGAGTTTCTACTTTCAGATGCAACAGGAATTTCTCCAGTTCGTCAATCCGTTCGCGAGATATGGGAGTTTGAAGTTAAGGAATGGTTGAGAAACCATTAAAATTTTCGCAATTCTGATCCTCGAAACCAATAACTACAAAGGCCTAGGGGGAGAACACACATACCGTTGTAATCGGGTGACTTTCTACTTTCACATGCAACAGGAATTTCTCGAGTTCGTCAATCCGTTCGCGAGATATGGCAGTTTGAAGTTAAGGAATGGTTGAGAAACCATCAAAATTTTCGCAAGTCTGATACTCGAAACCAATAACTACAAAGGCCTAGGGGAAAAATACACATACCGTTGTAATCGGGTGACTTTCTACCTTCACATGGAACAGGAATTTCTCGAGTTCGTCAATCCGTTCGCGAGATATGGAAGTGTGAAGTTAAGGAATGGTTGAGAAACCATCAAAATTTTTGCAAGTCTGATACTCGAAACCAATAACTGGAATGGCCTAGGGGAAAAGTACACATACCATTGTAATCGGGCGAGTTTCTACTTTCAGATGCAACAGGAATTTCTCGAGTTCGTCAATCCGTTCGCGAGAAGTGGGAGTTTTATGTTAAGGAATGGTTGAGAAATCATCAAAATTTTCGCAAGTCTGATACTCGAATCCAATAACTACTATGGCCTAGGGCAAACATACACATACCGTTGTAATCGGGCGAGTTTCTGCTTTCAAATGCAATAGGAAATTCTCGAGTTCGTCAATCCGTTCGCGAGATATGGAAGTGTGAAGTTAAGGAATGCTTGAGAAACCATCAAAATTTTCGCTGGTCTGATACTCGAAACCAGCAACTGGAATGGCCTAGGGGAAAAGTACACACACCGTTGTAATCGGGCGAGTTTCTGCTTTCAAATGCAATAGGAAATTCTCGTGTTCGTCAATCACTTCGCGAGATATGGGAGTTTGAAAATAAGGAATGGTTGAGAAACCATCAAAATTTTCGCAAGTCTGATACTCGAAACCAATAACTGGAATGGCCTAGGGGAAAAGTACACATACCATTGTAATCGGGCGAGTTTCTACTTTCAGATGCAACAGGAATTTCTCGCGTTCGTCAATCCGTTCGAGAGATATGGGAGTTTGAAGTTAAGGAATGTTTGAGAAACCATCAAAATTTTCGCAAGTCTGATACTCGAAACCAATAACTGGAATGGCCTAGGGGAAAAGTACACATACCGTTGTAATCGGGCGACTTTCTACTTTCACATGCAAAAGGAATTTCTCGAGTTCGTCATTCCGTTCGCGGGATATGGGAGTTTGAAGTTAAGGAATGGTTGAGAAACCATTAAAATTTTCGCAAGTATGATACTCGAAACCAATAACTACAATGGCCTAGGGGAAAAATACACATACCGTTGTAATCGAGCGAGTTTCTACTTTCAGATGCAACAGGAATTTCTCGAGTTCGTCAATCCGTTCGCGAGATATGGGAGTTTGAAGTTAAGGAATGGTTGAGAAACCATTAAAATTTTCGCAAGTCTGATACTCGAAACCAATAACTACGAAGGCCTAGGAGAAAAATACACATACCGTTGTAATCGGGCGACTTTCTACTTTCACATGCAACAGGAATTTCTCGAGTTCGTCAATCCGTCCGCGGGATGTGGGAGTTTGAAGTTAAGGAATGGTTGAGAAACCATCAAAATTTTCGCTGGTCTGATACTCGAAACCAATAACTGGAATGGCCTAGGCGAAAAGTACACATACCACTGTAACCGGGCGAGTTTCTACTTTCAGATGCAACAGGAATTTCTCGAGTTCGTCAATCCGTTCGCGAGAAATGGGAGTTTGAAGTTAAGGAATGGTTGAGAAACCATCAAAATTTTCGCAAGTCTGATACTCGAAACCAATAACTACTATGGCCTTGGGCAAAAATACACATACCGCTGTATTCGGGCGAGTTTCTGCTTTCAGATGCAATAGGAAATTCTCGAGTTCGTCAATCCGTACGCGAGATATGGAAGTTTGAAGTTAAGGAATGGTTGAGAAAGCATAAAAATTTTCGCGAGTCTGATACTCGAAACCAATAACTACGAAGGCCTAGGAGAAAAATACACATACCGTTGTAATCGGGCGACTTTCTACTTTTACATGCAACAGGAATTTCTCGAGTTCGTCAATCCGTCCGCGGGATATGGGAGTTTGAAGTTAAGGAATGGTTGTGAAACCATCAAAATTTTCGCTGGTCTGATACTCGAAACCAATAACTGGAATGGCCTAGGGGAAAAGTACACATACCATTGTAATCGGGCGAGTTTCTACTTTCAGATGCAACAGGAATTTCTCGAGTTCGTCAATCCGTTCGCGAGAAATGGGAGTTTGAAGTTAAGGAATGGTTGAGAAAGCATCAAAATTTTCGCAAGTCTGATACGCGAAACCAATGACTGGAATGGCCTAGGGGAAAAATACACATACCGTTGTAATCGGGCGAGTTTATACCTTCAGATGCAACAGGAATTTCACGAGCTCGTCAATGGGTTCGCGAGATATGGGAGTTTGAAGTTAAGGAATGGTTGAGAAATCATCAAAATTTTCGCAAGTCTGATACTCGAATCCAATAACTACAATGGCCTAGGGCAAAAACACACATATCGTTGTAATCGGGCGAGTTTCTACTTTCAGATGCAACAGGAAGTTCTCGAGTTCGTCAATCCGTTCGCGAGAAATGGGAGTTTGAAGTTAAGGATTCGTTGAGAAACCATCAAAATTTTCGCAAGTCTGATACCCGAAACCTATGACTACAATGGCCTAGGGGAAAAATACACATATCTTTGTAATCGGGTGAGTTTCTACTTTCAGATGCAACAGGAATTTCTCGAGTTCGTCAATCCGTTCGCGAGGTATGGGAGTTTGAAATTAAGGAATGGTTGAGAAACTATCAAAATTTTCGCAAGTCTGATACTCGAAACCAATAACTACTATGGCCTTGGGCAAAAATACACATACCGCTGTAATCGGGCGAGTTTCTGCTTTCAGATGCAATAGGAAATTCTCGAGTTCGTCAATCCGTACGCGAGATATGGAAGTTTGAATTTAAGGAATGGTTGAGAAAGCATAAAAATTTTCGCGAGTCTGATACTCGAAACCAATAACTACGAAGGCCTAGGAGAAAAATACACATACCGTTGTAATCGGGCGAATTTCTACTTTCACATGCAACAGGAATTTCTCGAGTTCGTCAATCCGTCCGCGGGATATGGGAGTTTGAAGTTAAGGAATGGCTGAGAAACCTTCAAAATTTTCGCAAGTCTGATACTCGAAACCAATAACTGGAATGGTCTTGGAGTCAATACACATACCGTTGTAATCGGGCGACTTTCTACTTTCACATGCAACAGGAATTTCTCGAGTTCGTCAATCCGTCCGCGGGATATGGGAGTTCGAAGATAAGGAATGGCTGAGAAACCATCAAAATTTTCGCTGGTCTGATACTCGAAACCAATAACTGGAATGGCCTAGGGGAAAAGTACACATACCATTGTAATCAGGCGAGTTTCTACTTTCAGATGCAACAGGAATTTCTCGAGTTCGTCAATGTGTTCGCGAGATATGGCACTTTGAAGTTAAGGAATGGTTGAGAAATCATCCAAATTTTCGCAAGTCTGATACTCGAATCCAATAACTACTATGGCCTTGGGCAAAAATACACATACCGTTGTAATCGGGCGAGTTTCTGCTTTCAGATGCAATAGGAAATTCTCGAGTTCGTCAATCCGTTCGCGAGATATGGAAGTTTGAAGTTAAGGAATGCTTGAGAAACCATCAAAATTTTCGCTGGTCTGATACTCGAAACCAACAACTGGAATGGCCTAGGGGAAAAGTACACACACCGTTGTAATCGGGCGAGTTTCTACTTTCAGATGCAACAGGAATTTCTCGAGTTCGTCATTCCGTTCGCGAGATATGGGAGTTTGAAGTTAAGGAATGGTTGAGAAACTATTAAAATTTTCGCAAGTCTGATACTCGAAACCAATAACTGGAATGGCCTAGGGGAAAAATACACATACCGTTGTAATCGGGCGAGTTTCTACTTTCAGATGCAACAGGAATTTCACGAGCTCGTCAATGGGTTCGCGAGATATGGGAGTTTGAAGTTAAGGAATGGTTGAGAAATCATCAAAATTTTCGCAAATCTGATACTCGAATCCAATAACTACAATGGCCTAGGGCAAAAACACACATATCGTTGTAATCGGGCGAGTTTCTACTTTCAGATGCAACAGGAATTTCTCGAGTTCGTCAATCCGTTCGCGAGGTATGGGAGTTTGAAATTAAGGAATGGTTGAGAAACCATCAAAATTTTCGCTGGTCTGATACTCGAAACCAACAACTGGAATGGCCTAGGGGAAAAATACACATACCGTTGTAATCGGGCGACTTTCTACTTTCACATGCAACAGGAATTTCTCGAGTTCGTCAATCCGTCCGCGGGATATGGCACTTTGAAGTTAAGGAATGGTTGAGAAATCATCCAAATTTTCGCAAGTCTGATACTCGAATCCAATAACTACTATGGCCTTGGGCAAAAATACACATACCGTTGTAATCGGGCGAGTCTCTGCTTTCAGATGCAATAGGAAATTCTCGAGTTCGTCAACCCGTTCGCGAGATATGGAAGTTTGAAGTTAAGGAATGCTTGAGAAACCATCAAAATTTTCGCTGGTCTGATACTCGAAACCAACAACTGGAATGGCCTAGGGGAAAAGTACACACACCGTTGTAATCGGGCGAGTTTCCACTTTCAGATGCAACAGGTATTTCTCGAGTTCGTCATTCCGTTCGCGAGATATGGGAGTTTGAAGTTAAGGAATGGTTGAGAAACCATTAAAATTTTCGCAAGTCTGATACTCGAAACCAATAACTGGAATGGCCTAGGGGAAAAATACACATACCGTTGTAATCGGGCGAGTTTCTACTTTCAGATGCAACAGGAATTTCACGAGCTCGTCAATGGGTTCGCGAGATATGGGAGTTTGAAGTTAAGGAATGGTTGAGAAATCATCAAAATTTTCGCAAGTCTGATACTCGAATCCAATAACTACAATGGCCTAAGGCAAAAACACACATATCGTTGTAATCGGGCGAGTTTCTACTTTCAGATGCAACAGGAATTTCTCGAGTTCGTCAATCCGTTCGCGAGGTATGGGAGTTTGAAGTTAAGGAATGGTTGAGAAACCATCAAAATTTTCACTGGTCTGATACCCGAAACCTATGATTACAATGGCCTAGGGGAAAAATACACATATCTTTGTAATCGGGCGAGTTTCTACTTTCAGATGCAACAGGAATTTCTCGAGTTCGTCAATCCGTTCGCGAGGTATGGGAGTTTGAAATTAAGGAATGGTTGAGAAACCATCAAAATTTTCGCAAGTCTGATACTCGAAACCAATAACTACTATGGCCTTGGGCAAAAATACACATACCGCTGTAATCGGGCGAGTTTCTGCTTTCAGATGCAATAGGAAATTCTCGAGTTCGTCAATCCGTACGCGAGATATGGAAGTTTGAAGTTAAGGAATGGTTGAGAAAGCATAAAAATTTTCGCGAGTCTGATACTCGAAACCAATAACTACGAAGGCCTAGGAGAAAAATACACATACCGTTGTAATCGGGCGACTTTCTACTTTCACATGCAACAGGAATTTCTCGAGTTCGTCAATCCGTCCGCGGGATATGGGAGTTTGAAGTTAAGGAATGGCTGAGAAACCTTCAAAATTTTCGCAAGTCTGATACTCGAAACCAGTAACTGGAATGGCCTAGGGGAAAAATACACATACCGTTGTAATCGGGCGAGTTTCTACTTTCAGATGCAACAGGAATTTCACGAGCTCGTCAATGGGTTCGCGAGATATGGGAGTTTGAAGTTAAGGAATGGTTGAGAAATCATCAAAATTTTCGCAAGTCTGATACTCGAATCCAATAACTACAATGGCCTAGGGCAAAAACACACATATCGTTGTAATCGGGCGAGTTTCTACTTTCAGATGCTACAGGAATTTCTCGAGTTCGTCAATCCGTTCGCGAGGTATGGGAGTTTGAAGTTAAGGAATGGTTGAGAAACCATTAAAATTTTCGCAAGTCTGATACTCGAAACCAATAACTACAAAGGCCTAGGAGAAAAATACTCATACCGTTGTAATCGGGCGACTTTCTACTTTCACATGCAACAGGAATTTCTCGTGTTCGTCAATCCGTCCGCGGGATATGGGAGTTTGAAGTTAAGGAATGGCTGAGAAACCTTCAAAATTTTCGCAAGTCTGATACTCGAAACCAATAACTGGAATGGCCTTGGAGAAAAATACACATACCGTTGTAATCGGGCGACTTTCTACTTTCACATGCAACAGGAATTTCTCGAGTTCGTCAATCCGTCCGCGGGATATGGGAGTTTGAAGTTAAGGAATGGCTGAGAAACCATCAAAATTTTCGCTGGTCTGATACTCGAAACCAATAACTGGAATGGCCTAGGGGAACAGTACACATACCATTGTAATCAGGCGAGTTTCTACTTTCAGATGCAACAGGAATTTCTCGAGTTCGTCAATACGTTCGCGAGATATGGCACTTTGAAGTTAAGGAATGGTTGAGAAATCATCCAAATTTTCGCAAGTCTGATACTCAAATCCAATAACTACTATGGTCTTGGGCAAAAATACACATACCGTTGTAATCGGGCGAGTTTCTGCTTTCAGATGCAATACGAAATTCTCGAGTTCGTCAATCCGTTCGCGAGATATGGAAGTTTGAAGTTAAGGAATGCTTGAGAAACCATCAAAATTTTCGCTGGTCTGATACTCGAAACCAACAACTGGAATGGCCTAGGGGAAAAGTACACACACCGTTGTAATCGGGCGAGTTTCTACTTTCAGATGCAACAGGAATTTCTCGAGTTCGTCATTCCGTTCGCGAGATATGGGAGTTTGAAGTTAAGGAATGGTTGAGAAACCATTAAAATTTTCGCAAGTCTGATACTCGAAACCAATAACTACGAAGGCCTAGGAGAAAAATACACATACCGTTGTAATCGGGCGACTTTCTACTTTCACATGCAACAGGAATTTCTCGAGTTCGTCAATCCGTCCGCGAGATATGGGAGTTTGAAGTTAAGGAATGGTTGAGAAATCATCAAAATTTTCGCAAGTCTGATACTCGAATCCAATAACTACAATGGCCTAGGGCAAAAGCACACATATCGTTGTAATCGGGCGAGTTTCTACTTTCAGATGCAACAGGAATTTCTCGAGTTCGTCAATCCGTTCGCGAGGTATGGGAGTTTGAAGTTAAGGAATGGTTGAGAAACCATTAAAATTTTCGCAAGTCTGATACTCGAAACCAATAACTACAAAGGCCTAGGAGAAAAATACTCATACCGTTGTAATCGGGCGACTTTCTACTTTCACATGCAACAGAAATTTCTCGAGTTCGTGAATCCGTTCGCGAGAAATGGGAGTTTGAAGTTAAGGAATGGTTGAGAAACCATCAAAATTTTCGCAAGTCTGATACCCGAAACCAATAACTACAAAGGCCTAGGAGAAAAATACACATACCGTTGTAATCGGGCGAATTTCTACTTTCACATGCAACAGGAACTTCTCGAGTTCATCAATCCGTTCGCGGGATATGGGAGTTTGACGTTAAGGAATGGTTGAGAAACCATCAAAATTTTCGCTGGTCTGATACTCGAAACCAACAACTGGAATGGCCTAGGGGAAAAGTACACACACCGTTGTAATCGGGCGAGTTTCTGCTTTCACATGCAACAGGAATTTCTCGAGTTCGTCAATCCGTTCGCGGGATATGGGAGTTTGAAGTTAAGAAATGGTTGAGGAACCATCAAAATTTTCGCAGGTCTGATACTCGAAACCAATAACTGGAATGGCCTAGGGGAAAAGTACACATACCATTGTAATCAGGCGAGTTTCTACTTTCAGATGCAACAGGAATTTCTCGAGTTCGTCAATCCGTTTGCGAGAAATGGGGGTTTGAAGTTAAGGAATGTTTGAGAAACCATCAAAATTTTCGCAAGTCTGATACCCGAAACCAATAACTACAATGGCCTAGGGGAAAAATACACATATCTTTGTAATCGGGCGAGTTTCTACTTTCAGATACAACAGGAATTTCTCGAGTTCGTCAATCCGTTCGCGAGATATGGGAGTTTGAAGTTAAGGAATGGTTGAGAAACCATTAAAATTTTCGCAAGTCTGATACTCGAAACCAATAACTACAAAGGCCTAGGAGAAAAATACACATACCGTTGTAATCGGGCGACTTTCTACTTTCACATGCAACAGGAATTTCTCGAGTTCATCAATCCGTTCGCGGGATATGGGAGTTTGAAGTTAATGAATTGTTGAGAAACCATCAAAATTTTCGCTGGTCTGATACTCGAAACCAATAACTGGAATGGCATAGGGGAAAAGTACACATACCATTGTAATCGGGCGAGTTTCTACTTTCAGATGCAACAGGAATTTCTCGAGTTCGTCAATCCGTTCGCGAGAAATGGGAGTTTGAAGTTAAGGAATGGTTGAGAAACCATCAAAATTTTCGCAATTCTCATACTCGAAACCAATAACTACAAAGGCCTAGGGGGAAAACACACATACCGTTGTAATCGGGGGAGTTTCTGCTTTCAGATGCAATAGGAAATTCTCGAGTTCGTCAATCCGTTCGCGAGATACGGAAGTGTGAAGTTAAGGAATGTTTGAGAAACCATCAAAATTTTCGCAAGTCTGATACTCGAAACCAATAACTGGATTGGCCTAGGGGAAAAATACACATACCGTTGTAATCGGGCGAGATTCTACTTTCAGATGCAACAGGAATTTCTCGAGTTCGTCAATCCGTTCGCGAGAAATGGGAGTTTTATGTTAAGGAATGGTTGAGAAATCATCAAAATTTTCGCAAGTCTGATACTCGAATCAAATAACTACTATGGCCTAGGGCAAAAATACACATACCGTTGTAATCGGGCTAGTTTCTGCTTTCAGATGCAATAGGAAATTCTCGAGTTCGTTAATCCGTTCGCGAGATATGGAAGTGGGAAGTTAAGGAATGGTTGAGGAACCATCAAAATTTTCGCTGGTCTGATACTCGAAACCAATAACTGGAATGGCCTAGGGGAAAAGTACACATACCATTGTAATTAGGCGAGTTTCTACTTTCAGATGCAACAGGAATTTCTCGAGTTCGTGAATCCGTTCGCGAGAAATGGGAGTTTGAAGTTAAGGAATGGTTGAGAAACCATCAAAATTTTCGCAAGTCTGATACCCGAAACCAATAACTACAATGGCCTAGGGGAGAAATACACATATCTTTGTAATCGGGCGAGTTTCTACTTTCAGATGCAACAGGAATTTCTCGAGTTCGTCAATCCGTTCGCGAGATATGGGAGTTTGAAGCTAAGGAATGGTTGAGAAACCATTAAAATTTTCGCAGGTCAGATACTCGAAACCAATAACTACAAAAGCCTAGGAGAAAAATACACATACCGTTGTAATCGGGCGACTTTCTACTTTCACATGCAACAGGAATTTCTCGAGTTCGTCAATCCGTCCGCGGGATATGGGAGTTTGAAGTTAAGGAATGGTTGAGAAACCATCAAAATTTTCGCTGGTCTGATACTCGAAACCAACAACTGGAATGGCCTAGGGGAAAAGTACACACACCGTTGTAATCGGGCGAGTTACTGCTTTCACATGCAACAGGAATTTCTCGAGTTCGTCAATCCGTTCGCGGGATATGGGAGTTTGAAGTTAAGGAATGGTTGAGGAACCATCAAAATTTTCGCAGGTCTGATACTCGAAACCAATAACTGGAATGGCCTAGGGGAAAAGTACACATACCATTGTAATCAGGCGAGTTTCTACTTTCAGATGCAACAGGAATTTCTCGAGTTCGTCAATCCGTTCGCGAGAAATGGGGGTTTGAAGTTAAGGAATGGTTGAGAAACCATCAAAATTTTCGCAAGTCTGATACCCGAAACCAATAACTACAATGGCCTAGGGGAAAAATACACATATCTTTGTAATCGGGCGAGTTTCTACTTTCAGATGCAACAGGAATTTCTCGAGTTCGTCAATCCGTTCGCGAGGTATGGGAGTTTGAAGTTGAGGAATGGTTGAGAAACCATTAAAATTTTCGCAAGTCTGATACTCGAAACCAATAACTACAAAGGCCTAGGAGAAAAATACACATACCGTTGTAATCCGGCGACTTTCTACTTTCACATGCAACAGGAATTTCTCGAGTTCATCAATCCGTTCGCGGGATATGGGAGTTTGAAGTTAAGGAATTGTTGAGAAACCATCAAAATTTTCGCTGGTCTGATACTCGAAACCAATAACTGGAATGGCATAGGGGAAAAGTACACATACCATTGTAATCGGGCGAGTTTCTACTTTCAGATGCAACAGGAATTTCTCGAGTTCGTCAATCCGTTCGCGAGAAATGGGAGTTTTATGTTAAGGAATGGTTGAGAAATCATCAAAATTTTCGCAAGTCTGATACTCGAATCAAATAACTACTATGGCCTAGGGCAAAAATACACATACCGTTGTAATCGGGCTAGTTTCTGCTTTCAGATGCAATAGGAAATTCTCGAGTTCGTCAATCCGTTCGCGAGAAATGGAAGTGGGAAGTTAAGGAATGGTTGAGGAACCATCAAAATTTTCGCTGGTCTGATACTCGAAACCAATAACTGGAATGGCCTAGGGGAAAAGTACACATACCATTGTAATTAGGCGAGTTTTTACTTTCAGATGCAACAGGAATTTCTCGAGTTCGTGAATCCGTTCGCGAGAAATGGGAGTTTGAAGTTAAGGAATGGTTGAGAAACCATCAAAATTTTCGCAAGTCTGATACCCGAAACCAATAACTACAAAGGCCTAGGAGAAAAATACTCATACCGTTGTAATCGGGCGAATTTCTACTTTCACATGCAACAGGAACTTCTCGAGTTCATCAATCCGTTCGCGGGATATGGGAGTTTGAAATTAAGGAATGGTTGAGAAACCATCAAAATTTTCGCTGGTCTGATACTCGAAACCAACAACTGGAATGGCCTAGGGGAAAAGTACACACACCGTTGTAATCGGGCGAGTTTCTGCTTTCACATGCAACAGGAATTTCTCGAGTTCGTCAATCCGTTCGCGGGATATGGGAGTTTGAAGTTAAGAAATGGTTGAGGAACCATCAAAATTTTCGCAGGTCTGATACTCGAAACCAATAACTGGAATGGCCTAGGGGAAAAGTACACATACCATTGTAATCAGGCGAGTTTCTACTTTCAGATGCAACAGGAATTTCTCGAGTTCGTCAATCCGTTCGCGAGAAATGGGGGTTTGAAGTTAAGGAATGGTTGAGAAACCATCAAAATTTTCGCAAGTCTGATACCCGAAACCAATAACTACAATGGCCTAGGGGAAAAATACACATATCTTTGTAATCGGGCGAGTTTCTACTTTCAGATACAACAGGAATTTCTCGAGTTCGTCAATCCGTTCGCGAGATATGGGAGTTTGAAGTTAAGGAATGGTTGAGAAACCATTAAAATTTTCGCAAGTCTGATACTCGAAACCAATAACTACAAAGGCCTAGGAGAAAAATACACATACCGTTGTAATCGGGCGACTTTCTACTTTCACATGCAACAGGAATTTCTCGAGTTCATCAATCCGTTCGCGGGATATGGGAGTTTGAAGTTAATGAATTGTTGAGAAACCATCAAAATTTTCGCTGGTCTGATACTCGAAACCAATAACTGGAATGGCATAGGGGAAAAGTACACATACCATTGTAATCGGGCGAGTTTCTACTTTCAGATGCAACAGGAATTTCTCGAGTTCGTCAATCCGTTCGCGAGAAATGGGAGTTTGAAGTTAAGGAATGGTTGAGAAACCATCAAAATTTTCGCAATTCTCATACTCGAAACCAATAACTACAAAGGCCTAGGGGGAAAACACACATACCGTTGTAATCGGGGGAGTTTCTGCTTTCAGATGCAATAGGAAATTCTCGAGTTCGTCAATCCGTTCGCGAGATATGGAAGTGTGAAGTTAAGGAATGTTTGAGAAACCATCAAAATTTTCGCAAGTCTGATACTCGAAACCAATAACTGGATTGGCCTAGGGGAAAAATACACATACCGTTGTAATCGGGCGAGATTCTACTTTCAGATGCAACAGGAATTTCTCGAGTTCGTCAATCCGTTCGCGAGAAATGGGAGTTTTATGTTAAGGAATGGTTGAGAAATCATCAAAATTTTCGCAAGTCTTATACTCGAATCAAATAACTACTATGGCCTAGGGCAAAAATACACATACCGTTGTAATCGGGCTAGTTTCTGCTTTCAGATGCAATAGGAAATTCTCGAGTTCGTTAATCCGTTCGCGAGATATGGAAGTGGGAAGTTAAGGAATGGTTGAGGAACCATCAAAATTTTCGCTGGTCTGATACTCGAAACCAATAACTGGAATGGCCTAGGGGAAAAGTACACATACCATTGTAATTAGGCGAGTTTCTACTTTCAGATGCAACAGGAATTTCTCGAGTTCGTGAATCCGTTCGCGAGAAATGGGAGTTTGAAGTTAAGGAATGGTTGAGAAACCATCAAAATTTTCGCAAGTCTGATACTCGAAACCAATAACTACAAAGGCCTAGGAGAAAAATACACATACCGTTGTAATCGGGCGACTTTCTACTTTCACATGCAACAGGAATTTCTCGAGTTCATCAATCCGTTCGCGGGATATGGAGTTTGAAGTTAATGAATTGTTGAGAAACCATCAAAATTTTCGCTGGTCTGATACTCGAAACCAACAACTGGAATGGCCTAGGGGAAAAGTACACACACCATTGTAATCAAGCGAGTTTCTACTTTCAGATGCAACAGGAATTTCTCGAGTTCGTCAATCCGTTCGCGAGAAATGGGGGGTTTGAAGTTTAGGAATGGTTGAGAAACCATCAAAATTTTCGCAAGTCTGATACCCGAAACCAATAACTACAATGGCCTAGGGGAAAAATACACATATCTTTGTAATCGGGCGAGTTTCTACTTTCAGATGCAGCAGGAATTTCTCGAGTTCGTCAATCCGTTCGCGAGATATGGGAGTTTGAAGTTAAGGAATGGTTGAGAAACCATTAAAATTTTCGCAAGTCTGATACTCGAAACCAATAACTACAAAGGCCTAGGAGAAAAATACACATACCGTTGTAATCGGGCGACTTTCTACTTTCACATGCAACAGGAATTTCTCGAGTTCATCAATCCGTTCGCGGGATATGGGAGTTTGAAGTTAAGGAATTGTTGAGAAACCATCAAAATTTTCGCTGGTCTGATACTCGAAACCAATAACTGGATTGGCCTAGGGGAAAAATACACATACCGTTGTAATCGGGCGAGATTCTACTTTCAGATGCAACAGGAATTTCTCGAGTTCGTCAATCCGTTCGCGAGAAATGGGAGTTTTATGTTAAGGAATGGTTGAGAAATCATCAAAATTTTCGCAAGTCTGATACTCGAATCAAATAACTACTATGGCCTAGGGCAAAAATACACATACCGTTGTAATCGGGCTAGTTTCTGCTTTCAGATGCAATAGGAAATTCTCGAGTTCGTTAATCCGTTCGCGAGATATGGAAGTGGGAAGTTAAGGAATGGTTGAGGAACCATCAAAATTTTCGCTGGTCTGATACTCGAAACCAATAACTGGAATGGCCTAGGGGAAAAGTACACATACCATTGTAATTAGGCGAGTTTCTACTTTCAGATGCAACAGGAATTTCTCGAGTTCGTGAATCCGTTCGCGAGAAATGGGAGTTTGAAGTTAAGGAATGGTTGAGAAACCATCAAAATTTTCGCAAGTCTGATACCCGAAACCAATAACTACAATGGCCTAGGGGAGAAATACACATATCTTTGTAATCGGGCGAGTTTCTACTTTCAGATGCAACAGGAATTTCTCGAGTTCGTCAATCCGTTCGCGAGATATGGGAGTTTGAAGCTAAGGAATGGTTGAGAAACCATTAAAATTTTCGCAGGTCAGATACTCGAAACCAATAACTACAAAAGCCTAGGAGAAAAATACACATACCGTTGTAATCGGGCGACTTTCTACTTTCACATGCAACAGGAATTTCTCGAGTTCGTCAATCCGTCCGCGGGATATGGGAGTTTGAAGTTAAGGAATGGTTGAGAAACCATCAAAATTTTCGCTGGTCTGATACTCGAAACCAACAACTGGAATGGCCTAGGGGAAAAGTACACACACCGTTGTAATCGGACGAGTTACTGCTTTCACATGCAACAGGAATTTCTCGAGTTCGTCAATCCGTTCGCGGGATATGGGAGTTTGAAGTTAAGGAATGGTTGAGGAACCATCAAAATTTTCGCAGGTCTGATACTCGAAACCAATAACTGGAATGGCCTAGGGGAAAAGTACACATACCATTGTAATCAGGCGAGTTTCTACTTTCAGATGCAACAGGAATTTCTCGAGTTCGTCAATCCGTTCGCGAGAAATGGGGGTTTGAAGTTAAGGAATGGTTGAGAAACCATCAAAATTTTCGCAAGTCTGATACCCGAAACCAATAACTACAATGGCCTAGGGGAAAAATACACATATCTTTGTAATCGGGCGAGTTTCTACTTTCAGATGCAACAGGAATTTCTCGAGTTCGTCAATCCGTTCGCGAGGTATGGGAGTTTGAAGTTGAGGAATGGTTGAGAAACCATTAAAATTTTCGCAAGTCTGATACTCGAAACCAATAACTACAAAGGCCTAGGAGAAAAATACACATACCGTTGTAATCCGGCGACTTTCTACTTTCACATGCAACAGGAATTTCTCGAGTTCATCAATCCGTTCGCGGGATATGGGAGTTTGAAGTTAAGGAATTGTTGAGAAACCATCAAAATTTTCGCTGGTCTGATACTCGAAACCAATAACTGGAATGCCATAGGGGAAAAGTACACATACCATTGTAATCGGGCGAGTTTCTACTTTCAGATGCAACAGGAATTTCTCGAGTTCGTCAATCCGTTCGCGAGAAATGGGAGTTTTATGTTAAGGAATGGTTGAGAAATCATCAAAATTTTCGCAAGTCTGATACTCGAATCAAATAACTACTATGGCCTAGGGCAAAAATAAACATACCGTTGTAATCGGGCTAGTTTCTGCTTTCAGATGCAATAGGAAATTCTCGAGTTCGTCAATCCGTTCGCGAGAAATGGAAGTGGGAAGTTAAGGAATGGTTGAGGAACCATCAAAATTTTCGCTGGTCTGATACTCGAAACCAATAACTGGAATGGCCTAGGGGAAAAGTACACATACCATTGTAATTAGGCGAGTTTTTACTTTCAGATGCAACAGGAATTTCTCGAGTTCGTGAATCCGTTCGCGAGAAATGGGAGTTTGAAGTTAAGGAATGGTTGAGAAACCATCAAAATTTTCGCAAGTCTGATACCCGAAACCAATAACTACAAAGGCCTAGGAGAAAAATACTCATACCGTTGTAATCGGGCGAATTTCTACTTTCACATGCAACAGGAACTTCTCGAGTTCATCAATCCGTTCGCGGGATATGGGAGTTTGAAATTAAGGAATGGTTGAGAAACCATCAAAATTTTCGCTGGTCTGATACTCGAAACCAACAACTGGAATGGCCTAGGGGAAAAGTACACACACCGTTGTAATCGGGCGAGTTTCTGCTTTCACATGCAACAGGAATTTCTCGAGTTCGTCAATCCGTTCGCGGGATATGGGAGTTTGAAGTTAAGAAATGGTTGAGGAACCATCAAAATTTTCGCAGGTCTGATACTCGAAACCAATAACTGGAATGGCCTAGGGGAAAAGTACACATACCATTGTAATCAGGCGAGTTTCTACTTTCAGATGCAACAGGAATTTCTCGAGTTCGTCAATCCGTTCGCGAGAAATGGGGGTTTGAAGTTAAGGAATGGTTGAGAAACCATCAAAATTTTCGCAAGTCTGATACCCGAAACCAATAACTACAATGGCCTAGGGGAAAAATACACATATCTTTGTAATCGGGCGAGTTTCTACTTTCAGATACAACAGGAATTTCTCGAGTTCGTCAATCCGTTCGCGAGATATGGGAGTTTGAAGTTAAGGAATGGTTGAGAAACCATTAAAATTTTCGCAAGTCTGATACTCGAAACCAATAACTACAAAGGCCTAGGAGAAAAATACACATACCGTTGTAATCGGGCGACTTTCTACTTTCACATGCAACAGGAATTTCTCGAGTTCATCAATCCGTTCGCGGGATATGGGAGTTTGAAGTTAATGAATTGTTGAGAAACCATCAAAATTTTCGCTGGTCTGATACTCGAAACCAATAACTGGAATGGCATAGGGGAAAAGTACACATACCATTGTAATCGGGCGAGTTTCTACTTTCAGATGCAACAGGAATTTCTCGAGTTCGTCAATCCGTTCGCGAGAAATGGGAGTTTGAAGTTAAGGAATGGTTGAGAAACCATCAAAATTTTCGCAATTCTCATACTCGAAACCAATAACTACAAAGGCCTAGGGGGAAAACACACATACCGTTGTAATCGGGGGAGTTTCTGCTTTCAGATGCAATAGGAAATTCTCGAGTTCGTCAATCCGTTCGCGAGATATGGAAGTGTGAAGTTAAGGAATGTTTGAGAAACCATCAAAATTTTCGCAAGTCTGATACTCGAAACCAATAACTGGATTGGCCTAGGGGAAAAATACACATACCGTTGTAATCGGGCGAGATTCTACTTTCAGATGCAACAGGAATTTCTCGAGTTCGTCAATCCGTTCGCGAGAAATGGGAGTTTTATGTTAAGGAATGGTTGAGAAATCATCAAAATTTTCGCAAGTCTTATACTCGAATCAAATAACTACTATGGCCTAGGGCAAAAATACACATACCGTTGTAATCGGGCTAGTTTCTGCTTTCAGATGCAATAGGAAATTCTCGAGTTCGTTAATCCGTTCGCGAGATATGGAAGTGGGAAGTTAAGGAATGGTTGAGGAACCATCAAAATTTTCGCTGGTCTGATACTCGAAACCAATAACTGGAATGGCCTAGGGGAAAAGTACACATACCATTGTAATTAGGCGAGTTTCTACTTTCAGATGCAACAGGAATTTCTCGAGTTCGTGAATCCGTTCGCGAGAAATGGGAGTTTGAAGTTAAGGAATGGTTGAGAAACCATCAAAATTTTCGCAAGTCTGATACTCGAAACCAATAACTACAAAGGCCTAGGAGAAAAATACACATACCGTTGTAATCGGGCGACTTTCTACTTTCACATGCAACAGGAATTTCTCGAGTTCATCAATCCGTTCGCGGGATATGGGAGTTTGAAGTTAATGAATTGTTGAGAAACCATCAAAATTTTCGCTGGTCTGATACTCGAAACCAACAACTGGAATGGCCTAGGGGAAAAGTACACACACCATTGTAATCAAGCGAGTTTCTACTTTCAGATGCAACAGGAATTTCTCGAGTTCGTCAATCCGTTCGCGAGAAATGGGGGTTTGAAGTTTAGGAATGGTTGAGAAACCATCAAAATTTTCGCAAGTCTGATACCCGAAACCAATAACTACAATGGCCTAGGGGAAAAATACACATATCTTTGTAATCGGGCGAGTTTCTACTTTCAGATGCAGCAGGAATTTCTCGAGTTCGTCAATCCGTTCGCGAGATATGGGAGTTTGAAGTTAAGGAATGGTTGAGAAACCATTAAAATTTTCGCAAGTCTGATACTCGAAACCAATAACTACAAAGGCCTAGGAGAAAAATACACATACCGTTGTAATCGGGCGACTTTCTACTTTCACATGCAACAGGAATTTCTCGAGTTCATCAATCCGTTCGCGGGATATGGGAGTTTGAAGTTAAGGAATTGTTGAGAAACCATCAAAATTTTCGCTGGTCTGATACTCGAAACCAATAACTGGAATGGCATAGGGGAAAAGTACACATACCATTGTAATTAGGCGAGTTTCTACTTTCAGATGCAACAGGAATTTCTCGAGTTCGTGAATCCGTTCGCGAGAAATGGGAGTTTGAAGTTAAGGAATGGTTGAGAAACCATCAAAATTTTCGCAAGTCTGATACTCGAAACCAATAACTACAAAGGCCTAGGAGAAAAATACACATACCGTTGTAATCGGGCGACTTTCTACTTTCACATGCAACAGGAATTTCTCGAGTTCATCAATCCGTTCGCGGGATATGGGAGTTTGAAGTTAAGGAATGGTTGAGGAACCATCAAAATTTTCGCGGGTCTGATACTCGAAACCAATAACTGGAATGGCCTAGGGGAAAAGTACACACACCATTGTAATCAAGCGAGTTTCTACTTTCAGATGCAACAGGAATTTCTCGAGTTCGTCAATCCGTTCGCGAGAAATGGGGGTTTGAAGTTTAGGAATGGTTGAGAAACCATCAAAATTTTCGCAAGTCTGATACCCGAAACCAATAACTACAATGGCCTAGGGGAAAAATACACATATCTTTGTAATCGGGCGAGTTTCTACTTTCAGATGCAGCAGGAATTTCTCGAGTTCGTCAATCCGTTCGCGAGATATGGGAGTTTGAAGTTAAGGAATGGTTGAGAAACCATTAAAATTTTCGCAAGTCTGATACTCGAAACCAATAACTACAAAGGCCTAGGAGAAAAATACACATACTGTTGTAATCGGGCGACTTTCTACTTTCACATGCAACAGGAATTTCTCGAGTTCATCAATCTGTTCGCGGGATATGGGAGTTTGAAGTTAAGGAATTGTTGAGAAACCATCAAAATTTTCGCTGGTCTGATACTCGAAACCAATAACTGGAATGGCATAGGGGAAAAGTACACATAGCATTGTAATCGGGCGAGTTTCTACTTTCAGATGCAACAGGAATTTCTCGACTTCATCAATCCGTTCGCGGGATATGGGAGTTTGAAGTTAAGGAATTGTTGAGAAACCATCAAAATTTTCGCAAGTCTGATACTCAAAAACAATAACTGGATTGGCCTAGGGGAAAAATACACATACCGTTGTAATCGGGCGAGATTCTACTTTCAGATGCAACAGGAATTTCTCGAGTTCGTCAATCCGTTCGCGGGATATGGGAGTTTGAATTTAAGGAATGGTTGAGGAACCATCAAAATTTTCGCAGGTCTGATACTCGAAACCAATAACTGGAATGGCATAGGGGAAAAGTACACATACCATTGTAATCGGGCGAGTTTCTACTTTCAGATGCAACAGGAATTTCTCGAGTTCGTCAATCCGTTCGCGAGAAATGCGAGTTTGAAGTTAAGGAATGGTTGAGAAATCATCAAAATTTTCGCAATTCTGATACTCGAATCAAATAACTACTATGGCCTAGGGCAAAAATACACATCCCGTTGTAATCGGGCTAGTTTCTGCTTTCAGATGCAATAGGAAATTCTCGAGTTCGTCAATCCGTTCGCGAGATATGGAAGTGGGAAGTTAAGGAATGGTTGAGGAACCATCAAAATTTTCGCTGGTCTGATACTCGAAACCAATAACTGGAATGGCCTAGGGGAAAAGTACACATACCATTGTAATTAGGCGAGTTTCTACTTTCAGATTCAACAGGAATTTCTCGAGTTCGTCAATCCGTTCGCGAGATATGGGAGTTTGAATTTAAGGAATGGTTGAGAAACCATTAAAATTTTCGCAAGTCTGATACACGAAACCAATAACTACGAAGGCCTAGGAGAAAAATACACATACCGCTGTAATCGGGCGACTTTCTACTTTCACATGCAACAGGAATTTCTCGAGTTCGTCAATCCGTCCGCGGGATATGGGAGTTTGAAGTTAAGGAATGGTTGAGAAACCATCAAAATTTTCGCTGGTCTGATACTCGAAACCAACAACTGGAATGGCCTAGGGGAAAAGTACACACACCGTTGTAATCGGGCGAGATTCTGCTTTCACATGCAACAGGAATTTCTCGAGTTCGTCAATCCGTTCGCGGGATATGGGAGTTTGAAGTTAAGGAATGGTTGAGGAACCATCAAAATTTTCGCAGGTCTGATACTCGAAACCAATAACTGGAATGGCCTAGGGGAAAAATACACATATCTTTGTAATCGGGCGAGTTTCTACTTTCAGATGCAACAGGAATTTCTCGAGTTCGTCAATCCGTTCGCGAGATATGGGAGTTTGAAGTTAAGGAATGGTTGAGAAGCCATTAAAATTTTCGCAAGTCTGATACTCGAAACCAATAACTACAAAGGCCTAGGAGAAAAATACACATACCGTTGTAATCGGGCGACTTTCTACTTTCACATGCAACAGGAATTTCTCGAGTTCATCAATCCGTTCGCGGGATATGGGAGTTTGAAGTTAAGGAATTGTTGAGAAACCATCAAAATTTTCGCTGGTCTGATACTCGAAACCAATAACTCGAATGGCATAGGGGAAAGGTACACATACCATTGTAATTGGGCGAGTTTCTACTTTCAGATGCAACAGGAATTTCTCGAGTTCGTCAATCCGTTCGCGAGAAATGGGAGTTTGAAGTTAAGGAATGGTTGAGAAACCATCAAAATTTTCGCAATTCTCATACTCGAAACCAATAACTACAAAGGCCTAGGGGGAAACACACATACCGTTGTAATCGGGCGAGATTCTACTTTCAGATGCAACAGGAATTTCTCGAGTTCGTCAATCCGTCCGCGGGATATGGGAGTTTGAAGTTAAGGAATGGTTGAGAAACCATCAAAATTTTCGCTGGTCTGATACTCGAAACCAACAACTGGAATGGCCTAGGGGAAAAGTACACACACCATTGTAATCGGGCGAGTTTCTACTTTCAGATACAACAGGAATTTCCCGAGTTCGTCAATCCGTTCGCGAGAAATGGGGGTTTGAAGTTAAGGAATGGTTGAGAAACCATCAAAACTTTCGCCAGTCTGATACTCGAAACCAATAACTACAATGGCCTAGGGGAAAAATAAACATACCGTTGTAATCGGGCGACTTTCTACTTTCACATGCAACAGGAATTCCTCGAGTTCGTCAATCCTTTCGCGGGATATGGGAGTTTGAAGTTAAGGAATGGTTGAGAAACCATCAAAATTTTCGCTGGTCTGATACTCGAAACCAATAACTACAAAGGCCTAGGAGGAAAACACACATATCTTTGTAATCGGGCGAGTTTCTACTTTCAGATGCAACAGGAATTTCTCGAGTTCGTCAATCCGTTCGCGAGATATGGGAGTTTGAATTTAAGGAATGGTTGAGAAACCATCACAATTTTCGCAAGTCTGATACTCGAAACCAATAACTACTATGGACTAGGGCAAAAATACACATACCGTTGTAATCGGGCGAGGTTCTGCTTTCAGATGCAATAGGAAATTCTCGAGTTCGTCAATCCGTTCGCGAGATATAGAAGTGTGAAGTTAAGGAATGGTTGAGAAACCATCAAAATTTTCGCAAGTCTGATACTCGAAACCAATAAGTGGAATGGCCTAGGGGAAAAGTACACATACCATTGTAATCGGGCGAGTTTCTACTTTCAGATGCAACAGGAATTTCTCGAGTTCGTCAATCCGTTCGCGAGAAATGGGAGTTTTAAGTTAAGGAATGGTTGAGAAACCATCAAAATTTTCGCAAGTCTGATACTCGAAACCAATAACTACAATGGCCTAGGGGAAAAATACACATACCGTTGTAATCGGGCGAGTTTCTGCTTTCAGATGCGATAGGAAATTCTCGAGTTCGTCAATTCGATCGCGAGATATGGAAATTTGAAGTTATGGAATGCTTGAGAAACCATCAAAATTTTCGCAAGTCTGATACCCGAAACCAATAACTACAATGGCCTAGGGGAAAAATACACATATCTTTGTAATCGGGCGAGTTTCTACTTTCAGATGCAACAGGAATTTCTCGAGTTCGTCAATCCGTTCGCGAGATATGGGAGTTTGAAGTTAAGGAATGCTTGAGAAACCATCAAAATTTTCGCTCGTCTGATACACGAAACCAACAACTGGAATGGCCTAGGGGAAAAGTACACACACCGTTGTAATCGGGCGAGTTTCTGCTTTCAGATGCAATAGGAAATTCTCGAGTTCGTCAATCCGTTCGCGAGATATGGAAGTGTGAATATAAGGAATGGTTGAGAAACCATCAAAATTTTCGCAAGTCTGTACCCGAAACCAATAACTACAATGGCCTAGGGGAAAAATACTCATACCGTTGTAATCGGGCGAGTTTCTGCTTTCAGATGCAATAGGAAATTCTCGAGTTCGTCAATCCGTTCGCGAGATATAGAAGTGTGAAGTTAAGGAATGGTTGAGAAACCATCAAAATTTTCGCAAGTCTGATACTCGAAACCAATAAGTGGAATGGCCTAGGGGAAAAGTACACATACCATTGTAATCGGGCGAGTTTCTACTTTCAGATGCAACAGGAATTTCTCGAGTTCGTCAATCCGTTCGCGAGAAATGGGAGTTTGAAGTTAAGGAATGGTTGAGAAACCATCAAAATTTTCGCAATTCTCATACTCGAAACCAATAACTACAAAGGCCTAGGGGAAAAGTACAAATACCATTGTAATCGGGCGAGTTTCTACTTTCAGAAGCAACAGGAATTTCACGAGTTCATCAATCCGTTCGCGGGATATGGGAGTTTGAAGTTAAGGAATGGTTGAGAAATCATCAAAATTTTCGCAAGTCTGATACACGAATCCAATAACTACTATGGCCTAGGGCAAAAATACACATACCGTTGTAATCGGGCGAGTTTCTACTTTCAGATGCAACAGGAATTTCTCGAGTTCGTCTATCCGTTCGCGAGAAATGGGAGTTTGAAGTTAAGGAATGGTTGAGAAACCATCAAAATTTTCGCTGGTCTGATACTCGAAACCAATAACTGGAATGGCCTAGGGGAAAAGTACAAATACCATTGTAATCGGGCGAGTTTCTACTTTCAGATGCAACAGGAATTTCTCGAGTTCGTCAATCCGTTCGCGAGAAATGGGAGTTTGAAGTTAAGGAATCGTTGAGAAACCATCAAAATTTTCGCAATTCTGATACCCGAAACCAATAACTACAATGGCCTAGGGGAAAAATACACATATCTTTGTAATCGGGCGAGTTTCTACTTTCACATGCAACAGGAATTTCTCGAGTTCATCAATCCGTTCGCGGGATATGGGAGTTTGAAGTTAAGGAATGGTTGAGAAATCATCAAAATTTTCGCAAGTCTGATACACGAATCCAATAACTACTATGGCCTAGGGCAAAAATACACATACCGTTGTAATCGGGCGAGTTTCTGCTTTCAGATGCGATAGGAAATTCTCGAGTTCGTCAATCCGATCGCGAGATATGGAAATTTGAAGTTATGGAATGCTTGAGGAACCATCAAAATTTTCGCAAGTCTGATACCCGAAACCAATAACTACAATGGCCTAGGGGAAAAATACACATATCTTTGTGATCGGGCGAGTTTCTACTTTCAGATGCAACAGGAATTTCTCGAGTTCGTCAATCCGTTCGCGAGATATGGGAGTTTGAAGTTAAGGAATGGTTGAGAAACGATTAAAATTTTCGCAAGTCTGATACTCGAAACCAATAACTACAAAGGCCCAGGAGAAAAATACACATACCGTTGTAATCGGGCGAGATTCTACTTTCACATGCAACAGGAATTTCTCGAGTTCCTCAATGTGTTCGCGAGATATGAAAGTTTGAAGTTAAGGAATGGTTGAGAAATCATCAAAATTTTCGCAAGTCTGATACTCGAATCCAATAACTACTATGGCCTAGGGCAAAAATATACATACCGTTGTAATCGGGCGAGTTTCTGCTTTCAGATGCAATAGGAATTTCGCGAGTTCGTCAATCCGTTCGCGAGATATGGGAGTTTGAAGTTAAGGAATGGTTGAGAAACCATCAAAATTTTCGCTGGTCTGATACTCGAAACCAATAACTGGAATGGCCTAGGGGAAAAGTACAAATACCATTGTAATCGGGCGAGTTTCTACTTTCAGATGCAACAGGAATTTCTCGAGTTCGTCAATCCGTTCGCGAGAAATGGGAGTTTGAAGTTAAGGAATCGTTGAGAAACCATCAAAATTTTCGCAATTCTGATACCCGAAACCAATAACTACAATGGCCTAGGGGAAAAATACACATATCTTTGTAATCGGGCGAGTTTCTACTTTCACATGCAACAGGAATTTCTCGAGTTCATCAATCCGTTCGCGGGATATGGGAGTTTGAAGTTAAGGAATGGTTGAGAAACCATCAAAATTTTCGCAATTCTGATACCCGAAACCAATAACTACAATGGTCTAAAGGAAAAATACACATATCTTTGTAATCGGGCGAGTTTCTACTTTCAGATGCAACAGGAATTTCTCGAGTTCGTCAATCCGTTCGCGAGATATGGGAGTTTGAAGTTAAGGAATGGTTGAGAAACCATTAAAATTTTCGCAAGTCTGATACTCGAAACCAATAACTACAAAGGGCTAGGAGAAAAATACACATACCGTTGTAATCGGGCGACTTTCTACTTTCACATGCAACAGGAATTTCTCGAGTTCGTCAATCCGTTCGCGGGATATGGGAGTTTGAAGTTAAGGAATGGTTTTGAAACCATCAAAATTTTCGCTGGTCTGATACTCGAAACCAATAACTGGAATGGCCTAGGGGAAAAGTACACATACCATTGTAATCGGGCGAGTTTCTACTTTCAGATGCAACAGGAATTTCTCGAGTTCGTCAATCCGTTCGCGAGAAATGGGAGTTTGAAGTTAAGGAATCGTTGAGAAACCATCAAAATTTTCGCAAGTCTGATACCCGAAACCAATAACTACAATGGCCTAGGGGAAAAATACACATATCTTTGTAATCGGGCGAGTTTCTACTTTCAGATGCAACAGGAATTTCTCGAGTTCGTCAATCCGTTCGCGAGATATGGGAGTTTGAATTTAAGGAATGGTTGAGAAACCATCACAATTTTCGCAAGTCTGATACTCGAAACCAATAACTACTATGGACTAGGGCAAAAATACACATACCGTTGTAATCGGGCGAGGTTCTGCTTTCAGATGCAATAGGAAATTCTCGAGTTCGTCAATCCGTTCGCGAGATATAGAAGTGTGAAGTTAAGGAATGGTTGAGAAACCATCAAAATTTTCGCAAGTCTGATACTCGAAACCAATAAGTGGAATGGCCTAGGGGAAAAGTACACATACCATTGTAATCGGGCGAGTTTCTACTTTCAGATGCAACAGGAATTTCTCGAGTTCGTCAATCCGTTCGCGAGAAATGGGAGTTTTAAGTTAAGGAATGGTTGAGAAACCATCAAAATTTTCGCAAGTCTGATACTCGAAACCAATAACTACAATGGCCTAGGGGAAAAATACACATACCGTTGTAATCGGGCGAGTTTCTGCTTTCAGATGCGATAGGAAATTCTCGAGTTCGTCAATTCGATCGCGAGATATGGAAATTTGAAGTTATGGAATGCTTGAGAAACCATCAAAATTTTCGCAAGTCTGATACCCGAAACCAATAACTACAATGGCCTAGGGGAAAAATACACATATCTTTGTAATCGGGCGAGTTTCTACTTTCAGATGCAACAGGAATTTCTCGAGTTCGTCAATCCGTTCGCGAGATATGGGAGTTTGAAGTTAAGGAATGCTTGAGAAACCATCAAAATTTTCGCTCGTCTGATACACGAAACCAACAACTGGAATGGCCTAGGGGAAAAGTACACACACCGTTGTAATCGGGCGAGTTTCTGCTTTCAGATGCAATAGGAAATTCTCGAGTTCGTCAATCCGTTCGCGAGATATGGAAGTGTGAATATAAGGAATGGTTGAAAAACCATCAAAATTTTCGCAAGTCTGTACCCGAAACCAATAACTACAATGGCCTAGGGGAAAAATACTCATACCGTTGTAATCGGGCGAGTTTCTGCTTTCAGATGCAATAGGAAATTCTCGAGTTCGTCAATCCGTTCGCGAGATATAGAAGTGTGAAGTTAAGGAATGGTTGAGAAACCATCAAAATTTTCGCAAGTCTGATACTCGAAACCAATAAGTGGAATGGCCTAGGGGAAAAGTACACATACCATTGTAATCGGGCGAGTTTCTACTTTCAGATGCAACAGGAATTTCTCGAGTTCGTCAATCCGTTCGCGAGAAATGGGAGTTTGAAGTTAAGGAATGGTTGAGAAGCCATCAAAATTTTCGCAATTCTCATACTCGAAACCAATAACTACAAAGGCCTAGGGGGAAAACACACATACCGGTGTAATCGGGGGAGTTTCTGCTTTCAGATGTAATAGGAAATTCTCGAGTTCGTCAATCAGTTCGCGAGATATGGAAGTGTGAAGTTAAGGAATGTTTGAGAAACCATCAAAATTTTCGCAAGTCTGATACTCGAAACCAATAACTGGATTGGCCTAGGTGAAAAATACACATACCGTTGTAATCGGGCGAGATTCTACTTTCAGATGCAACAGGAATTTCTCGAGTTCGTCAATCCGTCCGCGGGATATGGGAGTTTGAAGTTAAGGAATGGTTGAGAAACCATCAAAATTTTCGCTGGTCTGATACTCGAAACCAACAACTGGAATGGCCTAGGGGAAAAGTACACACACCATTGTAATCGGGCGAGTTTCTACTTTCAGATACAACAGGAATTTCCCGAGTTCGTCAATCCGTTCGCGAGAAATGGGGGTTTGAAGTTAAGGAATGGTTGAGAAACCATCAAAACTTTCGCCAGTCTGATACTCGAAACCAATAACTACAATGGCCTAGGGGAAAAATAAACATACCGTTGTAATCGGGCGACTTTCTACTTTCACATGCAACAGGAATTCCTCGAGTTCGTCAATCCTTTCGCGGGATATGGGAGTTTGAAGTTAAGGAATGGTTGAGAAACCATCAAAATTTTCGCTGGTCTGATACTCGAAACCAATAACTACAAAGGCCTAGGAGGAAAACACACATATCTTTGTAATCGGGCGAGTTTCTACTTTCAGATGCAACAGGAATTTCTCGAGTTCGTCAATCCGTTCGCGAGATATGGGAGTATGAATTTAAGGAATGGTTGAGAAACCATCACAATTTTCGCAAGTCTGATACTCGAAACCAATAACTACTATGGACTAGGGCAAAAATACACATACCGTTGTAATCGGGCGAGGTTCTGCTTTCAGATGCAATAGGAAATTCTCGAGTTCGTCAATCCGTTCGCGAGATATAGAAGTGTGAAGTTAAGGAATGGTTGAGAAACCATCAAAATTTTCGCAAGTCTGATACTCGAAACCAATAAGTGGAATGGCCTAGGGGAAAAGTACACATACCATTGTAATCGGGCGAGTTTCTACTTTCAGATGCAACAGGAATTTCTCGAGTTCGTCAATCCGTTCGCGAGAAATGGGAGTTTTAAGTTAAGGAATGGTTGAGAAACCATCAAAATTTTCGCAAGTCTGATACTCGAAACCAATAACTACAATGGCCTAGGGGAAAAATACACATACCGTTGTAATCGGGCGAGTTTCTGCTTTCAGATGCGATAGGAAATTCTCGAGTTCGTCAATCCGATCGCGAGATATGGAAATTTGAAGTTATGGAATGCTTGAGAAACCATCAAAATTTTCGCAAGTCTGATACCCGAAACCAATAACTACAATGGCCTAGGGGAAAAATACACATATCTTTGTAATCGGGCGAGTTTCTACTTTCAGATGCAACAGGAATTTCTCGAGTTCGTCAATCCGTTCGCGAGATATGGGAGTTTGAAGTTAAGGAATGCTTGAGAAACCATCAAAATTTTCGCTCGTCTGATACACGAAACCAACAACTGGAATGGCCTAGGGGAAAAGTACACACACCGTTGTAATCGGGCGAGTTTCTGCTTTCAGATGCAATAGGAAATTCTCGAGTTCGTCAATCCGTTCGCGAGATATGGAAGTGTGAATATAAGGAATGGTTGAGAAACCATCAAAATTTTCGCAAGTCTGTACCCGAAACCAATAACTACAATGGCCTAGGGGGAAAATACTCATACCGTTGTAATCGGGCGAGTTTCTGCTTTCAGATGCAATAGGAAATTCTCGAGTTCGTCAATCCGTTCGCGAGATATAGAAGTGTGAAGTTAAGGAATGGTTGAGAAACCATCAAAATTTTCGCAAGTCTGATACTCGAAACCAATAAGTGGAATGGCCTAGGGGAAAAGTACACATACCATTGTAATCGGGCGAGTTTCTACTTTCAGATGCAACAGGAATTTCTCGAGTTCGTCAATCCGTTCGCGAGAAATGGGAGTTTTAAGTTAAGGAATGGTTGAGAAACCATCAAAATTTTCGCAAGTCTGATACTCGAAACCAATAACTACAATGGCCTAGGGGAAAAATACACATACCGTTGTAATCGGGCGAGTTTCTGCTTTCAGATGCGATAGGAAATTCTCGAGTTCGTCAATCCGATCGCGAGATATGGAAATTTGAAGTTATGGAATGCTTGAGAAACCATCAAAATTTTCGCAAGTCTGATACCCGAAACCAATAACTACAATGGCCTAGGGGAAAAATACACATATCTTTGTAATCGGGCGAGTTTCTACTTTCAGATGCAACAGGAATTTCTCGAGTTCGTCAATCCGTTCGCGAGATATGGGAGTTTGAAGTTAAGGAATGCTTGAGAAACCATCAAAATTTTCGCTCGTCTGATACACGAAACCAACAACTGGAATGGCCTAGGGGAAAAGTACACACACCGTTGTAATCGGGCGAGTTTCTGCTTTCAGATGCAATAGGAAATTCTCGAGTTCGTCAATCCGTTCGCGAGATATGGAAGTGTGAATATAAGGAATGGTTGAGAAACCATCAAAATTTTCGCAAGTCTGTACCCGAAACCAATAACTACAATGGCCTAGGGGGAAAATACTCATACCGTTGTAATCGGGCGAGTTTCTGCTTTCAGATGCAATAGGAAATTCTCGAGTTCGTCAATCCGTTCGCGAGATATAGAAGTGTGAAGTTAAGGAATGGTTGAGAAACCATCAAAATTTTCGCAAGTCTGATACTCGAAACCAATAAGTGGAATGGCCTAGGGGAAAAGTACACATACCATTGTAATCGGGCGAGTTTCTACTTTCAGATGCAACAGGAATTTCTCGAGTTCGTCAATCCGTTCGCGAGAAATGGGAGTTTGAAGTTAAGGAATGGTTGAGAAACCATCAAAATTTTCGCAATTCTCATACTCGAAACCAATAACTACAAAGGCCTAGGGGAAAAGTACAAATACCATTGTAATCGGGCAAGTTTCTACTTTCAGAAGCAACAGGAATTTCTCGAGTTCATCAATCCGTTCGCGGGATATGGGAGTTTGAAGTTAAGGAATGGTTGAGAAATCATCAAAATTTTCGCAAGTCTGATACACGAATCCAATAACTACTATGGCCTAGGGCAAAAATACACATACCGTTGTAATCGGGCGAGTTTCTACTTTCAGATGCAACAGGAATTTCTCGAGTTCGTCTATCCGTTCGCGAGAAATGGGAGTTTGAAGTTAAGGAATGGTTGAGAAACCATCAAAATTTTCGCTGGACTGATACTCGAAACCAATAACTGGAATGGCCTAGGGGAAAAGTACAAATACCATTGTAATCGGGCGAGTTTCTACTTTCAGATGCAACAGGAATTTCTCGAGTTCGTCAATCCGTTCGCGAGAAATGGGAGTTTGAAGTTAAGGAATCGTTGAGAAACCATCAAAATTTTCGCAATTCTGATACCCGAAACCAATAACTACAATGGCCTAGGGGAAAAATACACATATCTTTGTAATCGGGCGAGTTTCTACTTTCACATGCAACAGGAATTTCTCGAGTTCATCAATCCGTTCGCGGGATATGGGAGTTTGAAGTTAAGGAATGGTTGAGAAATCATCAAAATTTTCGCAAGTCTGATACACGAATCCAATAACTACTATGGCCTAGGGCAAAAATACACATACCGTTGTAATCGGGCGAGTTTCTGCTTTCAGATGCGATAGGAAATTCTCGAGTTCATCAATCCGATCGCGAGATATGGAAATTTGAAGTTATGGAATGCTTGAGGAACCATCAAAATTTTCGCAAGTCTGATACCCGAAACCAATAACTACAATGGCCTAGGGGAAAAATACACATATCTTTGTAATCGGGCGAGTTTCTACTTTCAGATGCAACAGGAATTTCTCGAGTTCGTCAATCCGTTCGCGAGATATGGGAGTTTGAAGTTAAGGAATGGTTGAGAAACGATTAAAATTTTCGCAAGTCTGATACTCGAAACCAATAACTACAAAGGCCCAGGAGAAAAATACACATACCGTTGTAATCGGGCGAGATTCTACTTTCACATGCAACAGGAATTTCTCGAGTTCCTCAATGCGTTCGCGAGATATGAAAGTTTGAAGTTAAGGAATGGTTGAGAAATCATCAAAATTTTCGCAAGTCTGATACTCGAATCCAATAACTACTATGGCCTAGGGCAAAAATATACATACCGTTGTAATCGGGCGAGTTCCTGCTTTCAGATGCAATAGGAATTTCGCGAGTTCGTCAATCCGTTCGCGAGATATGGGAGTTTGAAGTTAAGGAATGGATGAGAAACCATCAAAATTTTCGCTGGTCTGATACTCGAAACCAATAACTGGAATGGCCTAGGGGAAAAGTACAAATACCATTGTAATCGGGCGAGTTTCTACTTTCAGATGCAACAGGAATTTCTCGAGTTCGTCAATCCGTTCGCGAGAAATGGGAGTTTGAAGTTAAGGAATCGTTGAGAAACCATCAAAATTTTCGCAATTCTGATACCCGAAACCAATAACTACAATGGCCTAGGGGAAAAATACACATATCTTTGTAATCGGGCGAGTTTCTACTTTCACATGCAACAGGAATTTCTCGAGTTCATCAATCCGTTCGCGGGATATGGGAGTTTGAAGTTAAGGAATGGTTGAGAAACCATCAAAATTTTCGCAATTCTGATACCCGAAACCAATAACTACAATGGCCTAAAGGAAAAATACACATATCTTTGTAATCGGGCGAGTTTCTACTTTCAGATGCAACAGGAATTTCTCGAGTTCGTCAATCCGTTCGCGAGATATGGGAGTTTGAAGTTAAGGAATGGTTGAGAAACGATTAAAATTTTCGCAAGTCTGATACTCGAAACCAATAACTACAAAGGCCCAGGAGAAAAATACACATACCGTTGTAATCGGGCGAGATTCTACTTTCACATGCAACAGGAATTTCTCGAGTTCCTCAATGCGTTCGCGAGATATGAAAGTTTGAAGTTAAGGAATGGTTGAGAAATCATCAAAATTTTCGCAAGTCTGATACTCGAATCCAATAACTACTATGGCCTAGGGCAAAAATATACATACCGTTGTAATCGGGCGAGTTTCTGCTTTCAGATGCAATAGGAATTTCGCGAGTTCGTCAATCCGTTCGCGAGATATGGGAGTTTGAAGTTAAGGAATGGTTGAGAAACCATCAAAATTTTCGCTGGTCTGATACTCGAAACCAATAACTGGAATGGCCTAGGGGAAAAGTACAAATACCATTGTAATCGGGCGAGTTTCTACTTTCAGATGCAACAGGAATTTCTCGAGTTCGTCAATCCGTTCGCGAGAAATGGGAGTTTGAAGTTAAGGAATCGTTGAGAAACCATCAAAATTTTCGCAATTCTGATACCCGAAACCAATAACTACAATGGCCTAGGGGAAAAATACACATATCTTTGTAATCGGGCGAGTTTCTACTTTCACATGCAACAGGAATTTCTCGAGTTCATCAATCCGTTCGCGGGATATGGGAGTTTGAAGTTAAGGAATGGTTGAGAAACCATCAAAATTTTCGCAATTCTGATACCCGAAACCAATAACTACAATGGCCTAAAGGAAAAATACACATATCTTTGTAATCGGGCGAGTTTCTACTTTCAGATGCAACAGGAATTTCTCGAGTTCGTCAATCCGTTCGCGAGATATGGGAGTTTGAAGTTAAGGAATGGTTGAGAAACCATTAAAATTTTCGCAAGTCTGATACTCGAAACCAATAACTACAAAGGGCTAGGAGAAAAATACACATACCGTTGTAATCGGGCGACTTTCTACTTTCACATGCAACAGGAATTTCTCGAGTTCGTCAATCCGTTCGCGGGATATGGGAGTTTGAAGTTAAGGAATGGTTTTGAAACCATCAAAATTTTCGCTGGTCTGATACTCGAAACCAATAACTGGAATGGCCTAGGGGAAAAGTACACATACCATTGTAATCGGGCGAGTTTCTACTTTCAGATGCAACAGGAATTTCTCGAGTTCGTCAATCCGTTCGCGAGAAATGGGAGTTTGAAGTTAAGGAATCGTTGAGAAACCATCAAAATTTTCGCAAGTCTGATACCCGAAACCAATAACTACAATGGCCTAGGGGAAAAATACACATATCTTTGTAATCGGGCGAGTTTCTACTTTCAGATGCAACAGGAATTTCTCGAGTTCGTCAATCCGTTCGCGAGATATGGGAGTTTGAAGTTAAGGAATGGTTGAGAAACCATTAAAATTTTCGCAAGTCTGATACTCGAAACCAATAACTACAAAGGCCCAGGAGAAAAATACACATACCGTTGTAATCGGGCGAGTTTCTGCTTTCAGATGCAATAGGAATTTCTCGAGTTCGTCAATCCGTTCGCGAGATATGGGAGTTTGAAGTTAAGGAATGGTTGAGAAACCATCAAAATTTTCGCAAGTCTGATACTCGAAACCAATAACTGGAATGGCCTAGGGGAAAAGTAAACACACCATTGTAATCGGGCGAGTTTCTACTTTCAGATGCAACAGGAATTTCTCCAGTTCATCAATCCGTTCGCGAGATATGGGAGTTTGAAGTTAAGGAATAGTTGAGAAACAATCAAAATTTTCGCAAGTCTGATACTCGAAACCAATAACTACAATGGCCTAGGGGAAGAATACACATACCGTTGTAATCGGGCGAGTTTCTACTTTCAGATGCAACAGGAATTTCACGAGTTCGTCAATGGGTTCGCGAGATATGGGAGTTTGAAGTTAAGGAATGGTTGAGAAATCATCAAAATTTTCGCAAGTCTGATACTCGAATCCAATAGCTACAATGGCCTAGGGCAATAATACACGTACCGTTGTAATCGGGCGAGTTTCTACTTTCAGATGCAACAGGAATTTCTCCACTTCGTCAATCCGTTCGCGAGATATGGGAGTATGAAGTTAAGGAATGGTTGAGAAACCATCAAAATTTTCGCAAGTCT
This sequence comes from Ptiloglossa arizonensis, assembly GCF_051014685.1. Taxonomy (NCBI): domain Eukaryota; kingdom Metazoa; phylum Arthropoda; class Insecta; order Hymenoptera; family Colletidae; genus Ptiloglossa; species Ptiloglossa arizonensis. The sequence goes on along the minus strand of NW_027478619.1, from coordinate 550,627 downwards.
GATACTCGAAACCAATAACTACAAAGGCCTAGGGGAAAAATACGCATACCGTTGTAATCGGGTGAGTTTCTACCTTCACATGCAACAGGAATTTCTCGAGTTCGTCAAGCCGTTCGCGAGATATGGAAGTGTGAAGTTAAGGAATGGTTGAGAAACCATCAAAATTTTCGCAAGTCTGATACTCGAAACCAATAACTGGATTGGCCGAAGGGAAAAGTACACATACCATTGTAATCGGGCGAGTTTCTACTTTCAGATGCAAAAGGAATTTCTCGAGTTCGTCAATCCGTTCGCGAGAAGTGGGAGTTTTATGTTAAGGAATGGTTGAGAAATCATCAAAATTTTCGCAAGTCTGATACTCGAATCCAATAACTACTATGGCCTAGGGCAAAAATACACATACCGTTGTAATCGGGCGAGTCTCTGCTTTCAGATGCAATAGGAAATTCTCGAGTTCGTCAATCCGTTCGCGAGATATGGAAGTGTGAAGTTAAGGAATGCTTGAGAAACCATCAAAATTTTCGCTGGTCTGATACTCGAAACCAGCAACTGGAATGGCCTAGGGGAAAAGTACACACACCGTTGTAATCGGGCGAGTTTCTGCTTTCAAATGTAATAGGAAATTCCCGTGTTCGTCAATCAGTTCGCGAGATATGGAAGTGTGAATATAAGGAATGGTTGAGAAACCATCAAAATTTTCGCAAGTCTAATACTCGAAACCAATAACTACAAAGGCCTAGGGGAGAAATACACATACCGTTGTAATCGGGCGACATTCTACTTTCACATGCAACAGGAATTTCTCGAGTTCGTCAATCCGTCCGCGGGATATGGGAGTTTGAAGTTAAGGAATGGCTGAGAAACCATCAAAATTTTCGCAAGTCTGATACTCGAAACCAATAACTGGAATGGCCTAGGAGAAAAATACACATACCGTTGTAATCGGGCGACTTTCTACTTTCACATGCAACAGGAATTTCTCGAGTTCGTCAATCCGTCCGCGAGAAGTGGGAGTTTTATGTTAAGGAATGGTTGAGAAATCATCAAAATTTTCGCAAGTCTGATACTCGAATCCAATAACTACTATGGCCTAGGGCAAAAATACACATACCGTTGTAATCGGGCGACTTTCTACTTTCACATGCAACAGGAATTTCTCGAGTTCGTCAATCAGTACGCGAGATATGGAAGTTTGAAGTTAAGGAATGGTTGAGAAAGCATAAAAATTTTCGCGAGTCTGATACTCGAAACCAATAACTACGAAGGCCTAGGAGAAAAATACACATACCGTTGTAATCGGGCGACTTTCTACTTTCACATGCAACAGGAATTTCTCGAGTTCGTCAATCCGTCCGCGGGATATGGGAGTTTGAAGTTAAGGAATGGCTGAGAAACCTTCAAAATTTTCGCAAGTCTGATACTCGAAACCAATAACTGGAATGGCCTTGGAGAAACATACACATACCGTTGTAATCGGGCGACTTTCTACTTTCACATGCAACAGGAATTTCTCGAGTTCGTCAATCCGTCCGCGGGATATGGGAGTTTGAAGCTAAGGAATGGCTGAGAAACCATCAAAATTTTCGCTGGACTGATACTCGAAACCAATAACTGGAATGGCCTAGGGGAAAAGTACACATACCATTGTAATCAGGCGAGTTTCTACTTTCAGATGCAACAGGAATTTCTCGAGTTCGTCAAAGCGTTCGCGAGATATGGCACTTTGAAGTTAAGGAATGGTTGAGAAATCATCCAAATTTTCGCAAGTCTGATACTCGAATCCAATAACTACTATGGCCTTGGGCAAAAATACACATACCGATGTAATCGGGCGAGATTCTGCTTTCAGATGCAATAGGAAATTCTCGAGTTCGTCAATCCGTTCGCGAGATATGGAAGTTTGAAGTTAAGGAATGCTTGAGAAACCATCAAAATTTTCGCTGGTCTGATACTCGAAACCAACAACTGGAATGGCCTAGGGGGAAAGTACACACACCGTTGTAATCGGGCGAGTTTCTACTTTCAGATGCAACAGGAATTTCTCGAGTTCGTCAATCCGTTCGCGAGATATGGGAGCTTGAAGTTAAGGAATGGTTGAGAAAGCATCAAAATTTTCGCAAGTCTGATACGCGAAACCAATAACTGGAATGGCCTAGGGGAAAAATACACATACCGTTGTAATCGGGCAAGATTCTACCTTCAGATGCAACAGGAATTTCACGAGCTCGTCAATGGGTTCGCGAGATATGGGAGTTTGAAGTTAAGGAATGGTTGAGAAATCATCAAAATTTTCGCAAGTCTGATACTCGAATCCAATAACTACAATGGCCTAGGGCAAAAACACACATATCGTTGTAATCGGGCGAGTTTCTACTTTCAGATGCAACAGGAATTTCTCGAGTTCGTCAATCCGTTCGCGAGGTATGGGAGTTTGAAATTAAGGAATGGTTGAGAAACCATCAAAATTTTCGCAAGTCTGATACTCGAAACCAATAACTACTATGGCCTTGGGCAAAAATACACATACCGCTGTAATCGGGCGAGTTTCTGCTTTCAGATGCAATAGGAAATTCTCGAGTTCGTCAATCCGTTCGCGAGATATGGAAGTTTGAAGTTAAGGAATGCTTGAGAAACCATCAAAATTTTCGCTGGTCTGATACTCGAAACCAACAACTGGAATGCCCTAGGGGAAAAGTACACACACCGTTGTAATCGGGCGAGTTTCTACTTTCAGATGCAACAGGAATTTCTCGAGCTCGTCATTCCGTTCGCGAGAAATGGGAGTTTGAAGTTAAGGAATCGTTGAGAAACCATCAAAATTTTCGCTGGTCTGATACTCGAAACCAACAACTGGAATGGCCTAGGGGAAAAATACACATACCGTTGTAATCGGGCGAGTTTCTACTTTCAGATGCAACAGGAATTTCACGAGCTCGTCAATGGGTTCGCGAGATATGGGGTTTGAAATTAAGGAATGGTTGAGAAACCATCAAAATTTTCGCTGGTCTGATACTCGAAACCAACAACTGGAATGGCCTAGGGGAAAAATACAAATACCGTTGTAATCGGGCGAGTTTCTGCTTTCAGATGCAATAGGAAATTCTCGAGTTCGTCAATCAGTACGCGAGATATGGAAGTTTGAAGTTAAGGAATGGTTGAGAAAGCATAAAAATTTTCGCGAGTCTGATACTCGAAACCAATAACTACGAAGGCCTAGGAGAAAAATACACATACCGTTGTAATCGGGCGACTTTCTACTTTCACATGCAACAGGAATTTCTCGAGTTCGTCAATCCGTCCGCGGGATATGGGAGTTTGAAGTTAAGGAATGGCTGAGAAACCTTCAAAATTTTCGCAAGTCTGATACTCGAAACCAATAACTGGAATGGCCTTGGAGAAACATACACATACCGTTGTAATCGGGCGACTTTCTACTTTCACATGCAACAGGAATTTCTCGAGTTCGTCAATCCGTCCGCGGGATATGGGAGTTTGAAGCTAAGGAATGGCTGAGAAACCATCAAAATTTTCGCTGGACTGATACTCGAAACCAATAACTGGAATGGCCTAGGGGAAAAGTACACATACCATTGTAATCAGGCGAGTTTCTACTTTCAGATGCAACAGGAATTTCTCGAGTTCGTCAAAGCGTTCGCGAGATATGGCACTTTGAAGTTAAGGAATGGTTGAGAAATCATCCAAATTTTCGCAAGTCTGATACTCGAATCCAATAACTACTATGGCCTTGGGCAAAAATACACATACCGATGTAATCGGGCGAGATTCTGCTTTCAGATGCAATAGGAAATTCTCGAGTTCGTCAATCCGTTCGCGAGATATGGAAGTTTGAAGTTAAGGAATGCTTGAGAAACCATCAAAATTTTCGCTGGTCTGATACTCGAAACCAACAACTGGAATGGCCTAGGGGAAAAGTACACACACCGTTGTAATCGGGCGAGTTTCTACTTTCAGATGCAACAGGAATTTCTCGAGTTCGTCATTCCGTTCGCGAGATATGGGAGTTTGAAGTTAAGGAATGGTTGAGAAACCATTAAAATTTTCGCAAGTCTGATACTCGAAACCAATAACTGGAATGGCCTAGGGGAAAAATACACATACCGTTGTAATCGGGCGAGTTTCTACTTTCAGATGCAACAGGAATTTCACGAGCTCGTCAATGGGTTCGCGAGATATGGGAGTTTGAAGTTAAGGAATGGTTGAGAAATCATCAAAATTTTCGCAAGTCTGATACTCGAATCCAATAAATACAATGGCCTAGGGCAAAAACACACATATCGTTGTAATCGGGCGAGTTTCTATTTTCAGATGCAACAGGAATTTCTCGAGTTCGTCAATCCGTTCGCGAGGTATGGGAGGTTGAAATTAAGGAATGGTTGAGAAACCATCAAAATTTTCGCTGGTCTGATACTCGAAATCAACAACTGGAATGGCCTAGGGGAAAAATACACATACCGTTGAAATCGGGCGACTTTCTACTTTCACATGCAACAGGAATTTCTCGAGTTCGTCAATCCGTCCGCGGGATATGGGAGTTTGAAGTTAAGGAATGGCTGAGAAACCATCAAAATTTTCGCTGGTCTGATACTCGAAACCAATAACTGGAATGGCCTAGGGGAAAAGTACACATACCATTGTAATCAGGCGAGTTTCTACTTTCAGATGCAACAGGAATTTCTCGAGTTCGTCAATGCGTTCGCGAGATATGGCACTTTGAAGTTAAGGAATGGTTGAGAAATCATCCAAATTTTCGCAAGTCTGATACTCGAATCCAATAACTACTATGGCCTTGGGCAAAAATACACATACCGTTGTAATCGGGCGAGTTTCTGCTTTCAGATGCAATAGGAAATTCTCGAGTTAGTCAATCCGTTCGCGGGATATGGGAGTTTGAAGTTAAGGAATGGTTGAGAAACCATTAAAATTTTCGCAAGTATGATACTCGAAACCAATAACTACAAAGGCCTAGGGGGAAAACACTCATATCTTTGTAATCGGGCGAGTTTCTACTTTCAGGTGCAACAGGAATTTCTCGAGTTCGTCATTCCGTTCGCGAGATATGGGAGTTTGAAGTTAAGGAATGGTTGAGAAACCATTAAAATTTTCGCAAGTCTGATACTCGAAACCAATAACTGGAATGGCCTAGGGGAAAAATACACATACCGTTGTAATCGGGCGAGTTTCTACTTTCAGATGCAACAGGAATTTCACGAGCTCGTCAATGGGTTCGCGAGATATGGGAGTTTGAAGTTAAGGAATGGTTGAGAAATCATCAAAATTTTCGCAAGTCTGATACTCGAATCCAATAAATACAATGGCCTAGGGCAAAAACACACATATCGTTGTAATCGGGCGAGTTTCTATTTTCAGATGCAACAGGAATTTCTCGAGTTCGTCAATCCGTTCGCGAGGTATGGGAGGTTGAAATTAAGGAATGGTTGAGAAACCATCAAAATTTTCGCTGGTCTGATACTCGAAATCAACAACTGGAATGGCCTAGGGTAAAAATACACATACCGTTGAAATCGGGCGACTTTCTACTTTCACATGCAACAGGAATTTCTCGAGTTCGTCAATCCGTCCGCGGGATATGGGAGTTTGAAGTTAAGGAATGGCTGAGAAACCATCAAAATTTTCGCTGGTCTGATACTCGAAACCAATAACTGGAATGGCCTAGGGGAAAAGTACACATACCATTGTAATCAGGCGAGTTTCTACTTTCAGATGCAACAGGAATTTCTCGAGTTCGTCAATGCGTTCGCGAGATATGGCACTTTGAAGTTAAGGAATGGTTGAGAAATCATCCAAATTTTCGCAAGTCTGATACTCGAATCCAATAACTACTATGGCCTTGGGCAAAAATACACATACCGTTGTAATCGGGCGAGTTTCTGCTTTCAGATGCAATAGGAAATTCTCGAGTTCGTCAATCCGTTCGCGGGATATGGGAGTTTGAAGTTAAGGAATGGTTGAGAAACCATTAAAATTTTCGCAAGTATGATACTCGAAACCAATAACTACAAAGGCCTAGGGGGAAAACACTCATATCTTTGTAATCGGGCGAGTTTCTACTTTCAGGTGCAACAGGAATTTCTCGAGTTCGTCAATCCGCTCGCGAGATATGGGAGTTTGAATTTAAGGAATGGTTGAGAAACCATTAAAATTTTCGCAAGTATGATACTCGAAACCAATAACTACAAAGGCCTAGGAGAAAAATACACATACCGTTGTAATCGGGCGACTTTCTACTTTCACATGCAACAGGAATTTCTCGAGTTCGTCAATCCGTACGCGGGATATGGGAGTTTGAAATTAAGGAATGGTTGAGAAACCATCAAAATTTTCGCAAGTCTGATACTGGAAACCAATAACTACTATGGCCTTGGGCAAAAATACACATACCGCTGTAATCGGGCGAGTTTCTGCTTTCAGATGCAATAGGAAATTCTCGAGTTCGTCAATCCGTACGCGAGATATGGAAGTTTGAAGTTAAGGAATGGTTGAGAAACCATCAAAATTTTCGCAAGTCTGATACTCGAAACCAATAACTACGAAGGCCTAGGAGAAAAATACACATACCGTTGTAATCGGGCGACTTTCTACTTTCACATGCAACAGGAATTTCTCGAGTTCGTCAATCCGTCCGCGGGATATGGGAGTTTGAAGTTAAGGAATGGCTGAGAAACCATCAAAATTTTCGCAAGTCTGATACTCGAAAACAATAACTGGAATGGCCTAGGAGAAAAATACACATACCGTTGTAATCGGGCGACTTTCTACTTTCACATGCAACAGGAATTTCTCGAGTTCGTCAATCCGTCCGCGGGATATGGGAGTTTGAAGTTAAGGAATGGCTGAGAAACCATCAAAATTTTCGCTGGACTGATACTCGAAACCAATAACTGGAATGGCCTAGGGGAAAAGTACACATACCATTGTAATCAGGCGAGTTTCTACTTTCAGATGCAACAGGAATTTCTCGAGTTCGTCAATGCGTTCGCGAGATATGGCACTTTGAAGTTAAGGAATGGTTGAGAAATCATCCAAATTTTCGCAAGTCTGATACTCGAATCCAATAACTACTATGGCCTTGGGCAAAAATACACATACCGTTGTAATCGGGCGAGTTTCTGCTTTCAGATGCAATAGGAAATTCTCGAGTTCGTCAATCCGTTCGCGAGATATGGAAGTTTGAAGTTAAGGAATGCTTGAGAAACCATCAAAATTTTCGCTGGTCTGATACTCGAAACCAACAACTGGAATGGCCTAGGGGGAAAGTACACACACCGTTGTAATCGGGCGAGTTTCTACTTTCAGATGCAACAGGAATTTCTCGAGTTCGTCAATCCGTTCGCGAGATATGGGAGTTTGAATTTAAGGAATGGTTGAGAAACCATTAAAATTTTCGCAAGTCTGATACTCGAAACCAATAACTACGAAGGCCTAGGTGAAAAATACACATACCGTTGTAATCGGGCGACTTTCTACTTTCACATGCAACAGGAATTTCTCGAGATCGTCAATCCGTCCGCGGGATATGGGAGTTTGAAGTTAAGGAATGGCTGAGAAACCATCAAAATTTTCGCTGGTCTGATACTCGAAACCAACAACTGGAATGGCCTAGGGGAAAGATACAAATACCGTTGTAATCGGGCGAGTTTCTGCTTTCAGATGCAATAGGAAATTCTCGAGTTCGTCAATCAGTACGCGAGATATGGAAGTTTGAAGTTAAGGAATGGTTGAGAAAGCATAAAAATTTTCGCGAGTCTGATACTCGGAACCAATAACTACGAAGGCCTAGGAGAAAAATACACATACCGTTGTAATCGGGCGACTTTCTACTTTCACATGCAACAGGAATTTCTCGAGTTCGTCAATCCGTCCGCGGGATATGGGAGTTTGAAGTTAAGGAATGGCTGAGAAACCTTCAAAATTTTCGCAAGTCTGATACTCGAAATCAATAACTGGAATGGCCTTGGAGAAACATACACATACCGTTGTAATCGGGCGACTTTCTACTTTCACATGCAACAGGAATTTCTCGAGTTCGTCAATCCGTCCGCGGAATATGGGAGTTTGAAGTTAAGGAATGGCTGAGAAACCATCAAAATTTTCGCTGGACTGATACTCGAAACCAATAACTGGAATGGCCTAGGGGAAAAGTACACATACCATTGTAATCAGGCGAGTTTCTACTTTCAGATGCAACAGGAATTTCTCGAGTTCGTCAATGCGTTCGCGAGATATGGCACTTTGAAGTTAAGGAATGGTTGAGGAATCATCCAAATTTTCGCAAGTCTGATACTCGAATCCAATAACTACTATGGCCTTGTGCAAAAATACACATACCGATGTAATCGGGCGAGATTCTGCTTTCAGATGCAATAGGAAATTCTCGAGTTCGTCAATCCGTTCGCGAGATATGGAAGTTTGAAGTTAAGGAATGGCTGAGAAACCTTCAAAATTTTCGCAAGTCTGATACTCGAAACCAATAACTGGAATGGCCTTGGAGAAACATACACATACCGTTGTAATCGGGCGACTTTCTACTTTCACATGCAACAGGAATTTCTCGAGTTCGTCAATCCGTCCGCGGGATATGGAAGTTTGAAGTTAAGGAATGGCTGAGAAACCTTCAAAATTTTCGCAAGTCTGATACTCGAAACCAATAACTGGAATGGCCTTGGAGAAACATACACATACCGTTGTAATCGGGCGACTTTCTACTTTCACATGCAACAGGAATTTCTCGAGTTCGTCAATCCGTCCGCGGGATATGGGAGTTTGAAGTTAAGGAATGGCTGAGAAACCTTCAAAATTTTCGCAAGTCTGATACTCGAATCCAATAACTACAAAGGCCTAGGAGAAAAATACACATACCGTTGTAATCGGGCGACTTTCTACTTTCACATGCAACAGGAATTTCTCGAGTTCGTCAATCCGTCCGCGGGATATGGGAGTTTGAAGTTAAGGAATGGCTGAGAAACCATCAAAATTTTCGCTGGTCGGATACTCGAAACCAATAACTGGAATGGCCTAGGGGAAAAATACACATACCGTTGTAATCGGGCGAGTTTCTACTTTCAGATGCAACAGGAATTTCACGAGCTCGTCAATGGGTTCGCGAGATATGGGAGTTTGAAATTAAGGAATGGTTGAGAAACCATCAAAATTTTCGCTGGTCTGATACTCGAAACCAACAACTGGAATGGCCTAGGGGTAAAATACAAATACCGTTGTAATCGGGCGACTTTCTACTTTCACATGCAACAGGAATTTCTCGAGTTCGTCAATCCGTCCGCGGGATATGGGAGTTTGAAGTTAAGGAATGGCTGAGAAACCATCAAAATTTTCGCTGGTCTGATCCTCGAAACCAATAACTGGAATGGCCTAGGGGAAAAGTACACATACCATTGTAATCAGGCGAGTTTCTACTTTCAGATGCAATAGGAATTTCTCGAGTTCGTCAATGCGTTCGCGAGATATGGCACTTTGAAGTTAAGGAATGGTTGAGAAATCATCCAAATTTTCGCAAGTCTGATACTCGAATCCAATAACTACTATGGCCTTGGGCAAAAATACACACACCGTTGTAATCGGGCGAGTTTCTACTTTCAGATGCAACAGGAATTTCTCGAGTTCGTCATTCCGTTCGCGAGATATGGGAGTTTGAAGTTAAGGAATGGTTGAGAAACCATTAAAATTTTCGCAAGTCTGATACTCGAAACCAATAACTGGAATGGCCTCGGGGAAAAATACACATACCGTTGTAATCGGGCGAGTTTCTACTTTCAGATGCAACAGGAATTTCACGAGCTCGTCAATGGGTTCGCGAGATATGGGAGTTTGAAGTTAAGGAATGGTTGAGAAATCATCAAAATTTTCGCAAGTCTGATACTCGAATCCAATAACTACAATGGCCTAGGGCAAAAACACACATATCGTTGTAATCGGGCGAGTTTCTACTTTCAGATGCAACAGGAATTTCTCGAGTTCGTGAATCCGTTCGCGAGATATGGAAGTGGGAAGTTAAGGAATGGTTGAGGAACCATCAAAATTTTCGCTGGTCTGATACTCGAAACCAATAACTGGAATGGCCTAGGGGAAAAGTACACATACCATTGTAATTAGACGAGTTTCTACTTTCAGATGCAACAGGAATTTCTCGAGTTCGTGAATCCGTTCGCGAGAAATGGGAGTTTGAAGTTAAGGAATGGTTGAGAAACCATCAAAATTTTCGCAAGTCTGATACCCGAAACCAATAACTACAATGGCCTAGGGGAAAAATACACATATCTTTGTAATCGGGCGAGTTTCTACTTTCAGATGCAACAGGAATTTCTCGAGTTCGTCAATCCGTTCGCGAGATATGGGAGTTTGAAGCTAAGGAATGGTTGAGAAACCATTAAAATTTTCGCAAGTCAGATACCCGAAACCAATAACTACAAAGGCCTAGGAGAAAAATACACATACCGTTGTAATCGGGCGACTTTCTACTTTCACATGCAACAGGAATTTCTCGAGTTCATCAATCCGTTCGCGGGATATGGGAGTTTGAAGTTAAGGAATGGTTGAGAAACCATCAAAATTTTCGCTGGTCTGATACTCGAATCCAACAACTGGAATGGCCTAGGGGAAAAGTACACACACCGTTGTAATCGGGCGAGTTTCTGCTTTCACATGCAACAGGAATTTCTCGAGTTCGTCAATCCGTTCGCGGGATATGGGAGTTTGAAGTTAAGGAATGGTTGAGGAACCATCAAAATTTTCGCAGGTCTGATACTCGAAACCAATAACTGGAATGGCCTAGGAGAAAAATACACATATCTTTGTAATCGGGCGAGTTTCTACTTTCAGATGCAACAGGAATTTCTCGAGTTCATCAATCCGTTCGCGGGATATGGGAGTTTGAAGTTAAGGAATGGCTGAGAAACCATCAAAATTTTCGCTGGTCTGATACTCGAAACCAATAACTGGAATGGCCTAGGGGAAAAGTACACATACCATTGTAATCAGGCGAGTTTCTACTTTCAGATGCAACAGGAATTTCTCGAGTTCGTCAATGCGTTCGCGAGATATGGCACTTTGAAGTTAAGGAATGGTTGAGAAATCATCCAAATTTTCGCAAGTCTGATACTCGAATCCAATAACTACTATGGCCTTGGGCAAAAATACACATACCGTTGTAATCGGGCGAGTTTCTGCTTTCAGATGCAATAGGAAATTCTCGAGTTCGTCAATGGGTTCGCGAGATATGGGAGTTTGAAGTTAAGGAATGGTTGAGAAATCATCAAAATTTTCGCAAGTCTGATACTCGAATCCAATAACTACAAAGGCCTAGGAGAAAAATACACATACCGTTGTAATCGGGCGACTTTCTACTTTCACATGCAACAGGAATTTCTCGAGTTCGTCAATCCGTCCGCGGGATATGGGAGTTTGAAGTTAAGGAATGGCTGAGAAACCATCAAAATTTTCGCTGGTTGGATACTCGAAACCAATAACTGGAATGGCCTAGGGGAAAAATACACATACCGTTGTAATCGGGCGAGTTTCTACTTTCAGATGCAACAGGAATTTCACGAGCTCGTCAATGGGTTCGCGAGATATGGGAGTTTGAAATTAAGGAATGGTTGAGAAACCATCAAAATTTTCGCTGGTCTGATACTCGAAACCAACAACTGGAATGGCCTAGGGGAAAAATACAAATACCGTTGTAATCGGGCGACTTTCTACTTTCACATGCAACAGGAATTTCTCGAGTTCGTCAATCCGTCCGCGGGATATGGGAGTTTGAAGTTAAGGAATAGCTGAGAAACCATCAAAATTTTCGCTGGTCTGATACTCGAAACCAATAACTGGAATGGCCTAGGGGAAAAGTACACATACCATTGTAATCAGGCGAGTTTCTACTTTCAGATGCAATAGGAATTTCTCGAGTTCGTCAATGCGTTCGCGAGATATGGCACTTTGAAGTTAAGGAATGGTTGAGAAATCATCCAAATTTTCGCAAGTCTGATACTCGAATCCAATAACTACTATGGCCTTGGGCAAAAATACACATACCGTTGTAATCGGGCGAGTTTCTGCTTTCAGATGCAATAGGAAATTCTCGAGTTCGTCAATCCGTTCGCGAGATATGGAAGTTTGAACTTAAGGAATGCTTGAGAAACCATCAAAATTTTCGCTGGTCTGATACTCGAAACCAACAACTGGAATGGCCTAGGGGAAAAGTACACACACCGTTGTAATCGGGCGAGTTTCTACTTTCAGATGCAACAGGAATTTCTCGAGTTCGTCATTCCGTTCGCGAGATATGGGAGTTTGAAGTTAAGGAATGGTTGAGAAACCATTAAAATTTTCGCAAGTCTGATACTCGAAACCAATAACTGGAATGGCCTAGGGGAAAAATACACATACCGTTGTAATCGGGCGAGTTTCTACTTTCAGATGCAACAGGAATTTCACGAGCTCGTCAATGGGTTCGCGAGATATGGGAGTTTGAAGTTAAGGAATGGTTGAGAAATCATCAAAATTTTCGCAAGTCTGATACTCGAATCCAATAACTACAATGGCCTAGGGCAAAAACACACATATCGTTGTAATCGGGCGAGTTTCTACTTTCAGATGCAACAGGAATTTCTCGAGTTCGTGAATCCGTTCGCGAGATATGGAAGTGGGAAGTTAAGGAATGGTTGAGGAACCATCAAAATTTTCGCTGGTCTGATACTCGAAACCAATAACTGGAATGGCCTAGGGGAAAAGTACACATACCATTGTAATTAGACGAGTTTCTACTTTCAGATGCAACAGGAATTTCTCGAGTTCGTGAATCCGTTCGCGAGAAATGGGAGTTTGAAGTTAAGGAATGGTTGAGAAACCATCAAAATTTTCGCAAGTCTGATACTCGAAACCAACAACTGGAATGGCCTAGGGGAAAAGTACACACACCGTTGTAATCGGGCGAGTTTCTGCTTTCACATGCAACAGGAATTTCTCGAGTTCGTCAATCCGTTCGCGGGATATGGGAGTTTGAAGTTAAGGAATGGTTGAGGAACCATCAAAATTTTCGCAGGTCTGATACTCGAAACCAATAACTGGAATGGCCTAGGGGAAAAGTACACATACCATTGTAATCAGGCGAGTTTCTACTTTCAGATGCAACAGGAATTTCTCGAGTTCGTCAATCTGTTCGCGAGAAATGGGGGTTTGAAGTTAAGGAATGGTTGAGAAACCATCAAAATTTTCGCAAGTCTGATACCCGAAACCAATAACTACAATGGCCTAGGGGAAAAATACACATATCTTTGTAATCCGGCGAGTTTCTACTTTCAGATGCAACAGGAATTTCTCGAGTTCGTCAATCCGTTCGCGAGATATGGGAGTTTGAAGTTAAGGAATGGTTGAGAAACCATTAAAATTTTCGCAAGTCTGATACTCGAAACCAATAACTACAAAGGCCTAGGAGAAAAATACACATACCTTTGTAATCGGGCGACTTTCTACTTTCACATGCAACAGGAATTTCTCGAGTTCATCAACCGTTCGCGGGATATGGGAGTTTGAAGTTAAGGAATTGTTGAGAAACCATCAAAATTTTCGCTGGTCTGATACTCGAAACCAATAACTGGAATGGCCTAGGGGAAAAGTACACATACCATTGTAATTAGACGAGTTTCTACTTTCAGATGCAACAGGAATTTCTCGAGTTCGTGAATCCTTTCGCGAGAAATGGGAGTTTGAAGTTAAGGAATGGTTGAGAAACCATCAAAATTTTCGCAAGTCTGATACCCGAAACCAATAACTACAATGGCCTAGGGGAAAAATACACATATCTTTGTAATCGGGCGAGTTTCTACTTTCAGATGCAACAGGAATTTCTCGAGTTCGTCAATCCGTTCGCGAGATATGGGAGTTTGAAGCTAAGGAATGGTTGAGAAACCATTAAAATTTTCGCAAGTCAGATACTCGAAACCAATAACTACAAAGGCCTAGGAGAAAAATACACATACCGTTGTAATCGGGCGACTTTCTACTTTCACATGCAACAGGAATTTCTCGAGTTCATCAATCCGTTCGCGGGATATGGGAGTTTGAAGTTAAGGAATGGTTGAGAAACCATCAAAATTTTCGCTTGTCTGATACTCGAATCCAACAACTGGAATGGCCTAGGGGAAAAGTACACACACCGTTGTAATCGGGCGAGTTTCTGCTTTCACATGCAACAGGAATTTCTCGAGTTCGTCAATCCGTTCGCGGGATATGGGAGTTTGAAGTTAAGGAATGGTTGAGGAACCATCAAAATTTTCGCAGGTCTGATACTCGAAACCAATAACTGGAATGGCCTAGGAGAAAAATACACATATCTTTGTAATCGGGCGAGTTTCTACTTTCAGATGCAACAGGAGTTTCTCGAGTTTGTCAATCCGTTCGCGGGATATGGGAGTTTGAAGTTAAGGAATGGTTGAGAAACCATTAAAATTTTCGCAAGTATGATACTCGAAACCAATAACTACAAGGGCCTAGGGGGAAAACACTCATATCTTTGTAATCGGGCGAGTTTCTACTTTCAGGTGCAACAGGAATTTCTCGAGTTCGTCAATCCGTTCGCGAGATATGGGAGTTTGAAGTTAAGGAATGGTTGAGAAACCATTAAAATTTTCGCAAGTATGATACTCGAAACCAATAACTACAAAGGCCTAGGAGAAAAATACACATACCGTTGTAATCGGGCGACTTTCTACTTTCACATGCAACAGGAATTTCTCGAGTTCGTCAATCCGTACGCGGGATATGGGAGTTTGAAATTAAGGAATGGTTGAGAAACCATCAAAATTTTCGCAAGTCTGATACTGGAAACCAATAACTACTATGGCCTTGGGCAAAAATACACATACCGCTGTAATCGGGCGAGTTCCTGCTTTCAGATGCAATAGGAAATTCTCGAGTTCGTCAATCCGTACGCGAGATATGGAAGTTTGAAGTTAAGGAATGGTTGAGAAACCATCAAAATTTTCGCAAGTCTGACACTCGAAACCAATAACTACGAAGGCCTAGGAGAAAAATACACATACCGTTGTAATCGGGCGACTTTCTACTTTCACATGCAACAGGAATTTCTCGAGTTCGTCAATCCGTC
The DNA here is from genome assembly GCF_051014685.1 of Ptiloglossa arizonensis. Taxonomy (NCBI): domain Eukaryota; kingdom Metazoa; phylum Arthropoda; class Insecta; order Hymenoptera; family Colletidae; genus Ptiloglossa; species Ptiloglossa arizonensis. The sequence continues at coordinate 535,470 of NW_027478619.1, read as the reverse complement.
CGCGGGATATGGGAGTTTGAAGTTAAGGAATGGCTGAGAAACCATCAAAATTTTCGCAAGTCTGATACTCGAAACCAATAACTGGAATGGCCTAGGAGAAAAATACACATACCGTTGTAATCGGGCGACTTTCTACTTTCACATGCAACAGGAATTTCTCGAGTTCGTCAATCCGTCCGCGGGATATGGGAGTTTGAACTTAAGGAATGGCTGAGAAACCATCAAAATTTTCGCTGGTCTGATACTCGAAACAAATAACTGGAATGGCCTAGGGGAAAAGTACATATACCATTGTAATCAGGCGAGTTTCTACTTTCAGATGCAACAGGAATTTCTCGAGTTCGTCAATGCGTTCGCGAGATATGGCAGTTTGAATTTAAGGAATGGTTGAGAAATCATCCAAATTTTCGCAAGTCTGATACTCGAATCCAATAACTACTATGGCCTTGGGCAAAAATACACATACCGTTGTAATCGGGCGAGTTTCTGCTTTCAGATGCAATAGGAAATTCTCGAGTTCGTCAATCCGTTCGCGAGATATGGAAGTTTGAAGTTAAGGAATGCTTGAGAAACCATCAAAATTTTCGCTGGTCTGATACTCGAAACCAACAACTGGAATGGCCTAGGGGGAAAGTACACACACCGTTGTAATCGGGCGAGTTTCTACTTTCAGATGCAACAGGAATTTCTCGAGTTCGTCAATCCGTTCGCGAGATATGGGAGTTTGAAGTTAAGGAATGGTTGAGAAACCATTAAAATTTTCGCAAGTCTGATACTCGAAACCAATAACTACGAAGGCCTAGGTGAAAAATACACATACCGTTGTAATCGGGCGACTTTCTACTTTCACATGCAACAGGAATTTCTCGAGTTCGTCAATCCGTCCGCGGGATATGGGAGTTTGAAGTTAAGGAATGGTTGAGAAACCATCAAAATTTTCGCTGGTCTGATACTCGAAACCAATAACTGGAATGGCCTAGGGGAAAAGTACACATACCATTAAAATCGGGCGAGTTTCTACTTTCAGATGCAACAGGAATTTCTCGAGTTCGTCAATCCGTTCGCGAGAAATGGGAGTTTGAAGTTAAGGAATGGTTGAGAAAGCATCAAAATTTTCGCAAGTCTGATACGCGAAACCAATAACTGGAATGGCCTAGGGGAAAAATACACATACCGTTGTAATCGGGCAAGTTTCTACCTTCAGATGCAACAGGAATTTCACGAGCTCGTCAATGGGTTCGCGAGATATGGGTGTTTGAAGTTAAGGAATGATTGAGAAATCATCAAAATTTTCGCAAGTCTGATACTCGAATCCAATAACTACAATGGCCTAGGGCAAAAACACACATATCGTTGTCATCGGGCGAGTTTCTACTTTCAGATGCAACAGGAATTTCTCGAGTTCGTCAATCCGTTCGCGAGAAACGGGAGTTTGAAGTTAAGGAATCGTTGAGAAACCATCAAAATTTTCGCAAGTCTGATACTCGAAACCAATAACTACTATGGCCTTGGGCAAAAATACAAATACCGCTGTAATCGGGCGAGTTTCTGCTTTCAGATGCAATAGGAAATTCTTGAGTTCGTCAATCCGTTCGCGAGATATGGAAGTTTGAAGTTAAGGAATGCTTGAGAAACCATCAAAATTTTCGCTGGTCTGATACTCGAAACCAACAACTGGAATGGCCTAGGGGGAAAGTACACACACCGTTGTAATCGGGCGAGTTTCTACTTTCAGATGCAACAGGAATTTCTCGAGTTCGTCAATCCGTTCGCGAGATATGGGAGTTTGAAGTTAAGGAATGGTTGAGAAACCATTAAAATTTTCGCAAGTCTGATACTCGAAACCAATAACTACGAAGGCCTAGGTGAAAAATACACATACCGTTGTAATCGGGCGACTTTCTACTTTCACATGCAACAGGAATTTCTCGAGTTCGTCAATGCGTTCGCGAGATATGGCACTTTGATGTTAAGGAATGGTTGAGAAACCATTAAAATTTTCGCAAGTCTGATACTCGAAACCAATAACTACGAAGGCCTAGGTGAAAAATACACATACCATTGTAATCAGGCGAGTTTCTACTTTCAGATGCAACAGGAATTTCTCGAGTTCGTCAATGCGTTCGCGAGATATGGCACTTTGAAGTTAAGGAATGGTTGAGAAATCATCCAAATTTTCGCAAGTCTGATACTCGAATCCAATAACTACTATGGCCTTGGGCAAAAATACACATACCGTTGTAATCGGGCGAGTTTCTGCTTTCAGATGCAATAGGAAATTCTCGAGTTCCTTAATCCGTTCGCGAGATATGGAAGTTTGAAGTTAAGGAATGCTTGAGAAACCATCAAAATTTTCGCTGGTCTGATACTCGAAACCAACAACTGGAATGGCCTAGGGGGAAAGTACACACACCGTTGTAATCGGGCGAGTTTCTACTTTCAGATGCAACAGGAATTTCTCGAGTTCGTCAATCCGTTCGCGAGATATGGGAGTTTGAAGTTAAGGAATGGTTGAGAAACCATTAAAATTTTCGCAAGTCTGATACTCGAAACCAATAACTACGAAGGCCTAGGTGAAAAATACACATACCGTTGTAATCGGGCGACTTTCTACTTTCACATACAACAGGAATTTCTCGAGTTCGTCAATCCGTCCGCGGGATATGGGAGTTTGAAGTTAAGGAATGGCTGAGAAACCATCAAAATTTTCGCTGGTCTGATACTCGAAACCAACAACTGGAATGGCCTAGGGGAAAGATACAAAAACCGTTGTAATCGGGCGAGTTTCTGCTTTCAGATGCAATAGGAAATTCACGAGTTCGTCAATCAGTACGCGAGATATGGAAGTTTGAAGTTAAGGAATGGTTGAGAAAGCATAAAAATTTTCGCGAGTCTGATACTCGAAACCAATAACTACGAAGGCCTAGGAGAAAAATACACATACCGTTGTAATCGGGCGACTTTCTACTTTCACATGCAACAGGAATTTCTCGAGTTCGTCAATCCGTCCGCGGGATATGGGAGTTTGAAGTTAAGGAATGGCTGAGAAACCTTAAAAATGTTCGCAAGTCTGATACTCGAAACCAATAACTGGAATGGCCTAGGGGAAAAGTACACATACCATTGTAATCAGGCGAGTTTCTACTTCCAGATGCAACAGGAATTTCTCGAGTTCGTCAATGCGTTTGCGAGATATGGCACTTTGAAGTTAAGGAATGGTTGAGGAATCATCCAAATTTTCGCAAGTCTGATACTCGAATCCAATAACTACTATGGCCTTGGGCAAAAATACACATACCGATGTAATCGGGCGAGATTCTGCTTTCAGATGCAATAGGAAATTCTCGAGTTCGTCAATCCGTTCGCGAGATATGGAAGTTTGAAGTTAAGGAATGGCTGAGAAACCTTCAAAATTTTCGCAAGTCTGATACTCGAAACCAATAACTGGAATGGCCTTGGAGAAACATACACATACCGTTGTAATCGAGCGACTTTCTACTTTCACATGCAACAGGAATTTCTCGAGTTCGTCAATCCGTCCGCGGGATATGGGAGTTTGAAGTTAAGGAATGGCTGAGAAACCTTCAAAATTTTCGCAAGTCTGATACTCGAAACCAATAACTGGAATGGCCTTGGAGAAACATACATATACCGTTGTAATCGGGCGACTTTCTACTTTCACATGCAACAGGAATTTCTCGAGTTCATCAATCCGTTCGCGGGATATGGGAGTTTGAAGTTAAGGAATTGTTGAGAAACCATCAAAATTTTCGCTGGTCTGATACTCGAAACCAATAACTGGAATGGCATAGGGGAAAAGTACACATACCATTGTAATCGGGCGAGTTTCTACTTTCAGATGCAACAGGAATTTCTCGAGTTCGTCAATCCGTTCGCGAGAAATGGGAGTTTGAATTTAAGGAACGGATGAGAAACCATCAAAATTTTCGCAATTCTCATACTCGAAACCAATAACTACAAAGGCCTAGGGGGAAAACACACATACCGTTGTAATCGGGGGAGTTTCTGCTTTCAGATGCAATAGGAAATTCTCGAGTTCGTCAATCCGTTCGCGAGATATGGAAGTGTGAAGTTAAGGAATGTTTGAGAAACCATCAAAATTTTCGCAAGTCTGATACTCGAAACCAATAACTGGATTGGCCTAGGGGAAAAATACACATACCGTTGTAATCGGGCGAGATTCTACTTTCAGATGCAACAGGAATTTCTCGAGTTCGTCAATCCGTTCGCGAGAAATGGGAGTTTTATGTTAAGGAATGGTTGAGGAATCATCAAAATTTTCGCAAGTCTGATACTCGAATCAAATAACTACTATGGCCTAGGGCTAAAATACACATACCGTTGTAATCGGGCTAGTTTCTGCTTTCAGATGCAATAGGAAATTCTCGAGTTCGTCAATCCGTTCGCGAGATATGGAAGTGGGAAGTTAAGGAATGGTTGAGGAACCATCAAAATTTTCCCTGGTCTGATACTCGAAACCAATAACTGGAATGGCCTAGGGGAAAAGTACACATACCATTGTAATTAGGCGAGTTTCTACTTTCAGATGCAACAGGAATTTCTCGAGTTCGTGAATCCGTTCGCGAGAAATGGGAGTTTGAAGTTAAGGAATGGTTGAGAAACCATCAAAATTTTCGCTGGTCTGATACTCGAAACCAACAACTGGAATGGCCTAGGGGAAAAGTACACACACCGTTGTAATCGGGCGAGTTTCTGCTTTCACATGCAACAGGAATTTCTCGAGTTCGTCAATCCGTTCGCGGGATATGGGAGTTTGAAGTTAAGGAATAGTTGAGGAACCATCAAAATTTTCGCAGGTCTGATACTCGAAACCAATAACTGGAATGGCCTAGGGGAAAAGTACACATACCATTGTAATCAGGCGAGATTCTACTTTCAGATGCAACAGGAATTTCTCGAGTTCGTCAATCCGTTCGCGAGAAATGGGGGTTTGAAGTTAAGGAATGGTTGAGAAACCATCAAAATTTTCGCAAGTCTGATACTCGAAACCAATAACTACAAAGGCCTAGGAGAAAAATACACATACCTTTGTAATCGGGCGACTTTCTACTTTCACATGCAACAGGAATTTCTCGAGTTCATCAACCGTTCGCGGGATATGGGAGTTTGAAGTTAAGGAATTGTTGAGAAACCATCAAAATTTTCGCTGGTCTGATACTCGAAACCAATAACTGGAATGGCATAGGGGAAAAGTACTCATACCATTGTAATCGGGCGAGTTTCTACTTTCAGATGCAACAGGAATTTCTCGAGTTCGTCAATCCGTTCGCGAGATATGGGAGTTTGAAGTTAAGGAATGGTTGAGAAACCATTAAAATTTTCGCAAGTCTGATACTCGAAACCAATAACTACGAAGGCCTAGGTGAAAAATACACATACCGTTGTAATCGGGCGACTTTCTACTTTCACATGCAACAGGAATTTCTCGAGTTCGTCAATGCGTTCGCGAGATATGGCACTTTGATGTTAAGGAATGGTTGAGAAACCATTAAAATTTTCGCAAGTCTGATACTCGAAACCAATAACTACGAAGGCCTAGGTGAAAAATACACATACCATTGTAATCAGGCGAGTTTCTACTTTCAGATGCAACAGGAATTTCTCGAGTTCGTCAATGCGTTCGCGAGATATGGCACTTTGAAGTTAAGGAATGGTTGAGAAATCATCCAAATTTTCGCAAGTCTGATACTCGAATCCAATAACTACTATGGCCTTGGGCAAAAATACACATACCGTTGTAATCGGGCGAGTTTCTGCTTTCAGATGCAATAGGAAATTCTCGAGTTCCTCAATCCGTTCGCGAGATATGGAAGTTTGAAGTTAAGGAATGCTTGAGAAACCATCAAAATTTTCGCTGGTCTGATACTCGAAACCAACAACTGGAATGGCCTAGGGGGAAAGTACACACACCGTTGTAATCGGGCGAGTTTCTACTTTCAGATGCAACAGGAATTTCTCGAGTTCGTCAATCCGTTCGCGAGATATGGGAGTTTGAAGTTAAGGAATGGTTGAGAAACCATTAAAATTTTCGCAAGTCTGATACTCGAAACCAATAACTACGAAGGCCTAGGTGAAAAATACACATACCGTTGTAATCGGGCGACTTTCTACTTTCACATGCAACAGGAATTTCTCGAGTTCGTCAATCCGTCCGCGGGATATGGGAGTTTGAAGTTAAGGAATGGCTGAGAAACCATCAAAATTTTCGCTGGTCTGATACTCGAAACCAACAACTGGAATGGCCTAGGGGAAAGATACAAAAACCGTTGTAATCGGGCGAGTTTCTGCTTTCAGATGCAATAGGAAATTCACGAGTTCGTCAATCAGTACGCGAGATATGGAAGTTTGAAGTTAAGGAATGGTTGAGAAAGCATAAAAATTTTCGCGAGTCTGATACTCGAAACCAATAACTACGAAGGCCTAGGAGAAAAATACACATACCGTTGTAATCGGGCGACTTTCTACTTTCACATGCAACAGGAATTTCTCGAGTTCGTCAATCCGTCCGCGGGATATGGGAGTTTGAAGTTAAGGAATGGCTGAGAAATCTTCAAAATGTTCGCAAGTCTGATACTCGAAACCAATAACTGGAATGGCCTAGGGGAAAAGTACACATACCATTGTAATCAGGCGAGTTTCTACTTCCAGATGCAACAGGAATTTCTCGAGTTCGTCAATGCGTTTGCGAGATATGGCACTTTGAAGTTAAGGAATGGTTGAGGAATCATCCAAATTTTCGCAAGTCTGATACTCGAATCCAATAACTACTATGGCCTTGGGCAAAAATACACATACCGATGTAATCGGGCGAGATTCTGCTTTCAGATGCAATAGGAAATTCTCGAGTTCGTCAATCCGTTCGCGAGATATGGAAGTTTGAAGTTAAGGAATGGCTGAGAAACCTTCAAAATTTTCGCAAGTCTGATACTCGAAACCAATAACTGGAATGGCCTTGGAGAAACATACACATACCGTTGTAATCGAGCGACTTTCTACTTTCACATGCAACAGGAATTTCTCGAGTTCGTCAATCCGTCCGCGGGATATGGGAGTTTGAAGTTAAGGAATGGCTGAGAAACCTTCAAAATTTTCGCAAGTCTGATACTCGAAACCAATAACTGGAATGGCCTTGGAGAAACATACACATACCGTTGTAATCGGGCGACTTTCTACTTTCACATGCAACAGGAATTTCTCGAGTTCATCAATCCGTTCGCGGGATATGGGAGTTTGAAGTTAAGGAATTGTTGAGAAACCATCAAAATTTTCGCTGGTCTGATACTCGAAACCAATAACTGGAATGGCATAGGGGAAAAGTACACATACCATTGTAATCGGGCGAGTTTCTACTTTCAGATGCAACAGGAATTTCTCGAGTTCGTCAATCCGTTCGCGAGAAATGGGAGTTTGAATTTAAGGAACGGATGAGAAACCATCAAAATTTTCGCAATTCTCATACTCGAAACCAATAACTACAAAGGCCTAGGGGGAAAACACACATACCGTTGTAATCGGGGGAGTTTCTGCTTTCAGATGCAATAGGAAATTCTCGAGTTCGTCAATCCGTTCGCGAGATATGGAAGTGTGAAGTTAAGGAATGTTTGAGAAACCATCAAAATTTTCGCAAGTCTGATACTCGAAACCAATAACTGGATTGGCCTAGGGGAAAAATACACATACCGTTGTAATCGGGCGAGATTCTACTTTCAGATGCAACAGGAATTTCTCGAGTTCGTCAATCCGTTCGCGAGAAATGGGAGTTTTATGTTAAGGAATGGTTGAGGAATCATCAAAATTTTCGCAAGTCTGATACTCGAATCAAATAACTACTATGGCCTAGGGCTAAAATACACATACCGTTGTAATCGGGCTAGTTTCTGCTTTCAGATGCAATAGGAAATTCTCGAGTTCGTCAATCCGTTCGCGAGATATGGAAGTGGGAAGTTAAGGAATGGTTGAGGAACCATCAAAATTTTCCCTGGTCTGATACTCGAAACCAATAACTGGAATGGCCTAGGGGAAAAGTACACATACCATTGTAATTAGGCGAGTTTCTACTTTCAGATGCAACAGGAATTTCTCGAGTTCGTGAATCCGTTCGCGAGAAATGGGAGTTTGAAGTTAAGGAATGGTTGAGAAACCATCAAAATTTTCGCTGGTCTGATACTCGAAACCAACAACTGGAATGGCCTAGGGGAAAAGTACACACACCGTTGTAATCGGGCGAGTTTCTGCTTTCACATGCAACAGGAATTTCTCGAGTTCGTCAATCCGTTCGCGGGATATGGGAGTTTGAAGTTAAGGAATAGTTGAGGAACCATCAAAATTTTCGCAGGTCTGATACTCGAAACCAATAACTGGAATGGCCTAGGGGAAAAGTACACATACCATTGTAATCAGGCGAGATTCTACTTTCAGATGCAACAGGAATTTCTCGAGTTCGTCAATCCGTTCGCGAGAAATGGGGGTTTGAAGTTAAGGAATGGTTGAGAAACCATCAAAATTTTCGCAAGTCTGATACTCGAAACCAATAACTACAAAGGCCTAGGAGAAAAATACACATACCTTTGTAATCGGGCGACTTTCTACTTTCACATGCAACAGGAATTTCTCGAGTTCATCAACCGTTCGCGGGATATGGGAGTTTGAAGTTAAGGAATTGTTGAGAAACCATCAAAATTTTCGCTGGTCTGATACTCGAAACCAATAACTGGAATGGCATAGGGGAAAAGTACTCATACCATTGTAATCGGGCGAGTTTCTACTTTCAGATGCAACAGGAATTTCTCGAGTTCGTCAATCCGTTCGCGAGATATGGGAGTTTGAAGTTAAGGAATGGTTGAGAAACCATCAAAATTTTCGCAATTCTTATACTCGAAACCAATAACTACAAAGGCCTAGGGGGAAAACACACATACCGTTGTAATCGGGGGAGTTTCTGCTTTCAGATGCAATAGGAAATTCTCGAGTTCGTCAATCCGTTCGCGAGACATGGAAGTGTGAAGTTAAGGAATGTTAGAGAAACCATCAAAATTTTCGCAAGTCTGATACTCGAAACCAATAACTGGAATGGCCTAGGGGAAAAATACACATACCGTTGTAATCGGGCGAGTTTCTACTTTCAGATGCAACAGGAATTTCACGAGCTCGTCAATGGGTTCGCGAGATATGGGAGTTTGAAGTTAAGGAATGGTTGAGAAATCATCAAAATTTTCGCAAGTCTGATACTCGAATCCAATAACTACAATGGCCTAGGGCAAAAACACACATATCGTTGTAATCGGGCGAGTTTCTACTTTCAGATGCAACAGGAATTTCTCGAGTTCGTGAATCCGTTCGCGAGATATGGAAGTGGGAAGTTAAGGAATGGTTGAGGAACCATCAAAATTTTCGCTGGTCTGATACTCGAAACCAATAACTGGAATGGCCTAGGGGAAAAGTACACATACCATTGTAATTAGACGAGTTTCTACTTTCAGATGCAACAGGAATTTCTCGAGTTCGTGAATCCGTTCGCGAGAAATGGGAGTTTGAAGTTGAGGAATGGTTGAGAAACCATCAAAATTTTCGCAAGTCTGATACCCGAAACCAATAACTACAATGGCCTAGGGGAAAAATACACATATCTTTGTAATCGTGCGAGTTTCTACTTTCAGATGCAACAGGAATTTCTCGAGTTCGTCAATCCGTTCGCGAGATATGGGAGTTTGAAGCTAAGGAATGGTTGAGAAACCATTAAAATTTTCGCAAGTCAGATACTCGAAACCAATAACTACAAAGGCCTAGGAGAAAAATACACATACCGTTGTAATCGGGCGACTTTCTACTTTCACATGCAACAGGAATTTCTCGAGTTCATCAATCCGTTCGCGGGATATGGGAGTTTGAAGTTAAGGAATGGTTGAGAAACCATCAAAATTTTCGCTGGTCTGATACTCGAATCCAACAACTGGAATGGCCTAGGGGAAAAGTACACACACCGTTGTAATCGGGCGAGTTTCTGCTTTCACATGCAACAGGAATTTCTCGAGTTCGTCAATCCGTTCGCGGGATATGGGAGTTTGAAGTTAAGGAATGGTTGAGGAACCATCAAAATTTTCGCAGGTCTGATACTCGAAACCAATAACTGGAATGGCCTAGGAGAAAAATACACATATCTTTGTAATCGGGCGAGTTTCTACTTTCAGATGCAACAGGAATTTCTCGAGTTCGTCAATCCGTTCGCGAGATATGGGAGTTTGAAGTTAAGGAATGGTTGAGAAACCATTAAAATTTTCGCAAGTCTGATACTCGAAACCAATAACTACAAAGGCCTAGGAGAAAAATACACATACCGTTGTAATCGGGCGACTTTCTACTTTCACATGCAACAGGAATTTCTCGAGTTCATCAATCCGTTCGCGGGATATGGGAGTTTGAAGTTAAGGAATTGTTGAGAAACCATCAAAATTTTCGCTGGTCTGATACTCGAAACCAATAACTGGAATGGCATAGGGGAAAAGTACACATACCATTGTAATCGGGCGAGTTTCTACTTTCAGATGCAACAGGAATTTCTCGAGTTCGTCAATCCGTTCGCGAGAAATGGGAGTTTGAATTTAAGGAACGGATGAGAAACCATCAAAATTTTCGCAATTCTCATACTCGAAACCAATAACTACAAAGGCCTAGGGGGAAAACACACATACCGTTGTAATCGGGGGAGTTTCTGCTTTCAGATGCAATAGGAAATTCTCGAGTTCGTCAATCCGTTCGCGAGATATGGAAGTGTGAAGTTAAGGAATGTTAGAGAAACCATCAAAATTTTCGCAAGTCTGATACTCGAATCCAATAACTACAATGGCCTAGGGCAATAACACACATATCGTTGTAATCGGGCGAGTTTCTACTTTCAGATGCAACAGGAATTTCTCGAGTTCGTGAATCCGTTCGCGAGATATGGAAGTGTGAAGTTAAGGAATGTTAGAGAAACCATCAAAATTTTCGCAAGTCTGATACTCGAAACCAATAACTGGAATGGCCTAGGGGAAAAATACACATACCGTTGTAATCGGGCGAGTTTCTACTTTCAGATGCAACAGGAATTTCACGAGCTCGTCAATGGGTTCGCGAGATATGGGAGTTTGAAGTTAAGGAATGGTTGAGAAATCATCAAAATTTTCGCAAGTCTGATACTCGAATCCAATAACTACAATGGCCTAGGGCAAAAACACACATATCGTTGTAATCGGGCGAGTTTCTACTTTCAGATGCAACAGGAATTTCTCGAGTTCGTGAATCCGTTCGCGAGATATGGAAGTGGGAAGTTAAGGAATGGTTGAGGAACCATCAAAATTTTCGCTGATCTGATACTCGAAACCAATAACTGGAATGGCCTAGGGGAAAAGTACACATACCATTGTAATTAGACGAGTTTCTACTTTCAGATGCAACAGGAATTTCTCGAGTTCGTGAATCCGTTCGCGAGAAATGGGAGTTTGAAGTTAAGGAATGGTTGAGAAACCATCAAAATTTTCGCAAGTCTGATACCCGAAACCAATAACTACAATGGCCTAGGGGAAAAATACACATATCTTTGTAATCGGGCGAGTTTCTACTTTCAGATGCAACAGGAATTTCTCGAGTTCGTCAATCCGTTCGCGAGATATGGGAGTTTGAAGCTAAGGAATGGTTGAGAAACCATTAAAATTTTCGCAAGTCAGATACTCGAAACCAATAACTACAAAGGCCTAGGAGAAAAATACACATACCGTTGTAATCGGGCGACTTTCTACTTTCACATGCAACAGGAATTTCTCGAGTTCATCAATCCGTTCGCGGGATATGGGAGTTTGAAGTTAAGGAATGGTTGAGAAACCATCAAAATTTTCGCTGGTCTGATACTCGAATCCAACAACTGGAATGGCCTAGGGGAAAAGTACACACACCGTTGTAATCGGGCGAGTTTCTGCTTTCACATGCAACAGGAATTTCTCGAGTTCGTCAATCCGTTCGCGGGATATGGGAGTTTGAAGTTAAGGAATGGTTGAGGAACCATCAAAATTTTCGCAGGTCTGATACTCGAAACCAATAACTGGAATGGCCTAGGAGAAAAATACACATATCTTTGTAATCGGGCGAGTTTCTACTTTCAGATGCAACAGGAATTTCTCGAGTTCGTCAATCCGTTCGCGAGATATGGGAGTTTGAAGTTAAGGAATGGTTGAGAAACCATTAAAATTTTCGCAAGTCTGATACTCGAAACCAATAACTACAAAGGCCTAGGAGAAAAATACACATACCGTTGTAATCGGGCGACTTTCTACTTTCACATGCAACAGGAATTTCTCGAGTTCACAATCCGTTCGCGGGATATGGGAGTTTGAAGTTAAGGAATTGTTGAGAAACCATCAAAATTTTCGCTGGTCTGATACTCGAAACCAATAACTGGAATGGCATAGGGGAAAAGTACACATACCATTGTAATCGGGCGAGTTTCTACTTTCAGATGCAACAGGAATTTCTCGAGTTCGTCAATCCGTTCGCGAGAAATGGGAGTTTGAATTTAAGGAACGGATGAGAAACCATCAAAATTTTCGCAATTCTCATACTCGAAACCAATAACTACAAAGGCCTAGGGGGAAAACACACATACCGTTGTAATCGGGGGAGTTTCTGCTTTCAGATGCAATAGGAAATTCTCGAGTTCGTCAATCCGATCGCGAGATATGGAAGTGTGAAGTTAAGGAATGTTAGAGAAACCATCAAAATTTTCGCAAGTCTGATACTCGAATCCAATAACTACAATGGCCTAGGGCAATAACACACATATCGTTGTAATCGGGCGAGTTTCTACTTTCAGATGCAACAGGAATTTCTCGAGTTCGTGAATCCGTTCGCGAGATATGGAAGTGGGAAGTTAAGGAATGGTTGAGGAACCATCAAAATTTTCGCTGGTCTGATACTCGAAACCAATAACTGGAATGGCCTAGGGGAAAAGTACACATACCATTGTAATTAGACGAGTTTCTACTTTCAGATGCAACAGGAATTTCTCGAGTTCGTGAATCCGTTCGCGAGAAATGGGAGTTTGAAGTTAAGGAATGGTTGAGAAACCATCAAAATTTTCGCAAGTCTGATACCCGAAACCAATAACTACAATGGCCTAGGGGAAAAATACACATATCTTTGTAATCGGGCGAGTTTCTACTTTCAGATGCAACAGGAATTTCTCGAGTTCGTCAATCCGTTCGCGAGATATGGGAGTTTGAAGCTAAGGAATGGTTGAGAAACCATTAAAATTTTCGCAAGTCAGATACTCGAAACCAATAACTACAAAGGCCTAGGAGAAAAATACACATACCGTTGTAATCGGGCGACTTTCTACTTTCACATGCAACAGGAATTTCTCGAGTTCATCAATCCGTTCGCGGGATATGGGAGTTTGAAGTTAAGGAATGGTTGAGAAACCATCAAAATTTTCGCTGGTCTGATACTCGAATCCAACAACTGGAATGGCCTAGGGGAAAAGTACACACACCGTTGTAATCGGGCGAGTTTCTGCTTTCACATGCAACAGGAATTTCTCGAGTTCGTCAATCCGTTCGCGGGATATGGGAGTTTGAAGTTAAGGAATGGTTGAGGAACCATCAAAATTTTCGCTGGTCTGATACTCGAAACCAATAACTGGAATGGCCTAGGAGAAAAATACACATATCTTTGTAATCGGGCGAGTTTCTACTTTCAGATGCAACAGGAATTTCTCGAGTTCGTCAATCCGTTCGCGAGATATGGGAGTTTGAAGTTAAGGAATGGTTGAGAAACCATTAAAATTTTCGCAAGTCTGATACTCGAAACCAATAACTACAAAGGCCTAGGAGAAAAATACACATACCGTTGTAATCGGGCGACTTTCTACTTTCACATGCAACAGGAATTTCTCGAGTTCATCAATCCGTTCGCGGGATATGGGAGTTTGAAGTTAAGGAACGGATGAGAAACCATCAAAATTTTCGCAATTCTCATACTCGAAACCAATAACTACAAAGGCCTAGGGGGAAAACACACATACCGTTGTAATCGGGGGAGTTTCTGCTTTCAGATGCAATAGGAAATTCTCGAGTTCGTCAATCCGTTCGCGAGATATGGAAGTGTGAAGTTAAGGAATGTTTGAGAAACCATCAAAATTTTCGCAAGTCTGATACTCGAAACCAATAACTGGATTGGCCTAGGGGAAAAATACACATACCGTTGTAATCGGGCGAGATTCTACTTTCAGATGCAACAGGAATTTCTCGAGTTCGTCAATCCGTTCGCGAGAAATGGGAGTTTTATGTTAAGGAATGGTTGAGAAATCATCAAAATTTTCGCAAGTCTGATACTCGAATCAAATAACTACTATGGCCTAGGGCAAAAATACACATACCGTTGTAATCGGGCTAGTTTCTGCTTTCAGATGCAATAGGGAATTCTCGAGTTCGTCAATCCGTTCGCGAGATATGGAAGTGGGAAGTTAAGGAATGGTTGAGGAACCATCAAAATTTTCCCTGGTCTGATACCTGAAACCAATAACTGGAATGGCCTAGGGGAAAAGTACACACACCGTTGTAATCGGGCGAGTTTCTACTTTCAGATGCAACAGGAATTTCTCGAGTTCGTCATTCCGTTCGCGAGATATGGGAGTTTGAAGTTAAGGAATGGTTGCGAAACCATTAAAATTTTCGCAAGTCTGATACTCGAAACCAATAACTGGAATGGCCTAGGGGAAAAATACACATACCGTTGTAATCGGGCGAGTTTCTACTTTCAGATGCAACAGGAATTTCACGAGCTCGTCAATGGGTTCGCGAGATATGGGAGTTTGAAGTTAAGGAATGGTTGAGAAATCATCAAAATTTTCGCAAGTCTGATACTCGAATCCAATAACTACAATGGCCTAGGGCAAAAACACACATATGTCGTTGTAATCGGGCGAGTTTCTACTTTCAGATGCAACAGGATTTTCTCGAGTTCGTCAATCCGTTCGCGAGGTATGGGAGTTTTATGTTAAGGAATGGTTGAGAAATCATCAAAATTTTCGCAAGTCTGATACTCGAATCCAATAACTACTATGGCCTTGGGCAAAAATACACATACCGTTGTAATCGGGCGAGTTTCTGCTTTCAGATGCAATAGGAAATTCTCGAGTTCGTCAATCCGTTCGCGAGATATGGAAGTTTGAAGTTAAGGAATGCTTGAGAAACCATCAAAATTTTCGCTGTTCTGATACTCGAAACCAACAACTGGAATGGCCTAGGGGAAAAGTACACATACCGTTGTAATCGGGCGAGTTTCTACTTTCAGATGCAACAGGAATTTCACGAGCTCGTCAATGGGTTCGCGAGATATGGGAGTTTGAAGTTAAGGAATGGTTGAGAAATCATCAAAATTTTCGCAAGTCTGATACTCGAATCCAATAACTACAAAGGCCTAGGAGAAAAATACACATACCGTTGTAATCGGGCGACTTTCTACTTTCACATGCAACAGGAATTTCTCGAGTTCGTCAATCCGTCCGCGGGATATGGGAGTTTGAAGTTAAGGAATGGCTGAGAAACCTTCAAAATTTTCGCAAGTCTGATACTCGAAACCAATAACTGGAATGGCCTTGGAGAAAAATACACATACCGTTGTAATCGGGCGACTTTCTACTTTCACATGCAACAGGAATTTCTCGAGTTCGTCAATCCGTCCGCGGGATATGGGAGTTTGAAGTTAAGGAATGGCTGAGAAACCATCAAAATTTTCGCTGGTCGGATACTCGAAACCAATAACTGGAATGGCCTAGGGGAAAAATACACATACCGTTGTAATCGGGCGAGTTTCTACTTTCAGATGCAACAGGAATTTCACGAGCTCGTCAATGGGTTCGCGAGATATGGGAGTTTGAAATTAAGGAATGGTTGAGAAACCATCAAAATTTTCGCTGGTCTGATACTCGAAACCAACAACTGGAATGGCCTAGGGGAAAAATACAAATACCGTTGTAATCGGGCGACTTTCTACTTTCACATGCAACAGGAATTTCTCGAGTTCGTCAATCCGTCCGCGGCATATGGGAGTTTGAAGTTAAGGAATGGCTGAGAAACCATCAAAATTTTCGCTGGTCTGATACTCGAAACCAATAACTGGAATGGCCTAGGGGAAAAGTACACATACCATTGTAATCAGGCGAGTTTCTACTTTCAGATGCAACAGGAATTTCTCGAGTTCGTCAATGCGTTCGCGAGATATGGCACTTTGAAGTTAAGGAATGGTTGAGAAATCATCCAAATTTTCGCAAGTCTGATACTCGAATCCAATAACTACTATGGCCTTGGGCAAAAATACACATACCGTTGTAATCGGGCGAGTTTCTGCTTTCAGATGCAATAGGAAATTCTCGAGTTCGTCAATCCGTTCGCGAGATATGGAAGTTTGAAGTTAAGGAATGCTTGAGAAACCATCAAAATTTTCGCTGGTCTGATACTCGAAACCAACAACTGGAATGGCCTAGGGGAAAAGTACACATACCGTTGTAATCGGGCGAGTTTCTACTTTCAGATGCAACAGGAATTTCACGAGCTCGTCAATGGGTTCGCGAGATATGGGAGTTTGAAGTTAAGGAATGGTTGAGAAATCATCAAAATTTTCGCAAGTCTGATACTCGAATCCAATAACTACAATGGCCTAGTGCAAAAACACACATATCGTTGTAATCGGGCGAGTTTCTACTTTCAGATGCAACAGGAATTTCTAGAGTTCGTGAATCCGTTCGCGAGATATGGAAGTGGGAAGTTAAGGAATGGTTGAGGAACCATCAAAATTTTCGCTGGTCTGATACTCGAAACCAATAACTGGAATGGCCTAGGGGAAAAGTACACATACCATTGTAATTAGACGAGTTTCTACTTTCAGATGCAACAGGAATTTCTCGAGTTCGTGAATCCGTTCGCGAGAAATGGGAGTTTGAAGTTAAGGAATGGTTGAGAAACCATCAAAATTTTCGCAAGTCTGATACCCGAAACCAATAATTACAATGGCCTAGGGGAAAAATACACATATCTTTGTAATCGGGCGAGTTTCTACTTTCAGATGCAACAGGAATTTCTCGAGTTCGTCAATCCGTTCGCGAGATATGGGAGTTTGAAGCTAAGGAATGGTTGAGAAACCATTAAAATTTTCGCAAGTCAGATACTCGAAACCAATAACTACAAAGGCCTAGGAGAAAAATACACATACCGTTGTAATCGGGCGACTTTCTACTTTCACATGCAACAGGAATTTCTCGAGTTCATCAATCCGTTCGCGGGATATGGGAGTTTGAAGTTAAGGAATGGTTGAGAAACCATCAAAATTTTCGCTGGTCTGATACTCGAATCCAACAACTGGAATGGCCTAGGGGAAAAGTACACACACCGTTGTAATCGGGCGAGTTTCTGCTTTCACATGCAACAGGAATTTCTCGAGTTCGTCAATCCGTTCGCGGGATATGGGAGTTTGAAGTTAAGGAATGGTTGAGGAACCATCAAAATTTTCGCAGGTCTGATACTCGAAACCAATAACTGGAATGGTCTAGGAGAAAAATACACATATCTTTGTAATCGGGCGGGTTTCTACTTTCAGATGCAACAGGAATTTCTCGAGTTCGTCAATCCGTTCGCGAGATATGGGAGTTTGAAGTTAAGGAATGGTTGAGAAACCATTAAAATTTTCGCAAGTCTGATACTCGAAACCAATAACTACAAAGGCCTAGGAGAAAAATGCACATACCGTTGTAATCGGGCGACTTTCTACTTTCACATGCAACAGGAATTTCTCGAGTTCATCAATCCGTTCGCGGGATATGGGAGTTTGAAGTTAAGGAATTGTTGAGAAACCATCAAAATTTTCGCTGGTCTGATACTCGAAACCAATAACTGGAATGGCATAGGGGAAAAGTACACATACCATTGTAATCGGGCGAGTTTCTACTTTCAGATTCAACAGGAATTTCTCGAGTTCGTCAATCCGTTCGCGAGAAATGGGAGTTTGAAGTTAAGGAACGGATGAGAAACCATCAAAATTTTCGCAATTCTCATACTCGAAACCAATAACTACAAAGGCCTAGGGGGAAAACACACATACCGTTGTAATCGGGGGAGTTTCTGCTTTCAGATGCAATAGGAAATTCTCGAGTTCGTCAATCCGTTCGCGAGATATGGAAGTGTGAAGTTAAGGAATGTTTGAGAAACCATCAAAATTTTCGCAAGTCTGATACTCGAAACCAATAACTGGATTGGCCTAGGGGAAAAATACACATACCGTTGTAATCGGGCGAGATTCTACTTTCAGATGCAACAGGAATTTCTCGAGTTCGTCAATCCGTTCGCGAGAAATGGGAGTTTTATGTTAAGGAATGGTTGAGAAATCATCAAAATTTTCGCAAGTCTGATACTCGAATCAAATAACTACTATGGCCTAGGGCAAAAATACACATACCGTTGTAATCGGGCTAGTTTCTGCTTTCAGATGCAATAGGAAATTCTCGAGTTCGTCAATCCGTTCGCGAGATATGGAAGTGGGAAGTTAAGGAATGGTTGAGGAACCATCAAAATTTTCCCTGGTCTGATACTCGAAACCAATAACTGGAATGGCCTAGGGGAAAAGTACACATACCATTGTAATTAGGCGAGTTTCTACTTTCAGATGCAACAGGAATTTCTCGAGTTCGTGAATGCGTTCGCGAGAAATGGGAGTTTGAAGTTAAGGAATGGTTGAGAAACCATCAAAATTTTCGCTGGTCTGATACTCGAAACCAACAACTGGAATGGCCTAGGGGAAAAGTACACACACCGTTGTAATCGGGCGAGTTTCTGCTTTCACATGCAACAGGAATTTCTCGAGTTCGTCAATCCGTTCGCGGGATATGGGAGTTTGAAGTTAAGGAATGGTAGAGGAACCATCAAAATTTTCGCAGGTCTGATACTCGAAACCAATAACTGGAATGGCCTAGGGGAAAAGTACACATACCATTGTAATCAGGCGAGTTTCTACTTTCAGATGCAACAGGAATTTCTCGAGTTCGTCAATCCGTTCGCGAGAAATGGGGGTTTGAAGTTAAGGAATGGTTGAGAAACCATCAAAATTTTCGCAAGTCTGATACCCGAAACCAATAACTACAATGGCCTAGGGGAAAAATACACATATCTTTGTAATCGGGCGAGTTTCTACTTTCAGATGCAACAGGAATTTCTCGAGTTCGTCAATCCGTTCGCGAGATATGGGAGTTTGAAGTTAAGGAATGGTTGAGAAACCATTAAAATTTTCGCAAGTCTGATACTCGAAACCAATAACTACAAAGGCCTAGGAGAAAAATACACATACCTTTGTAATCGGGCGACTTTCTACTTTCACATGCAACAGGAATTTCTCGAGTTCATCAACCGTTCGCGGGATATGGGAGTTTGAAGTTAAGGAATTGTTGAGAAACCATCAAAATTTTCGCTGGTCTGATACTCGAAACCAATAACTGGAATGGCATAGGGGAAAAGTACGCATACCATTGTAATCGGGCGAGTTTCTACTTTCAGATGCAACAGGAATTTCTCGAGTTCGTCAATCCGTTCGCGAGAAATGGGAGTTTGAAGTTAAGGAATCGTTGAGAAACCATCAAAATTTTCGCAATTCTTATACTCGAAACCAATAACTACAAAGGCCTAGGGGGAAAACACACATACCGTTGTAATCGGCGGAGTTTCTGCTTTCAGATGCAATAGGAAATTCTCGAGTTCGTCAATCCGTTCGCGAGACATGGAAGTGTGAAGTTAAGGAATGTTAGAGAAACCATCAAAATTTTCGCAAGTCTGATACTCGAAACCAATAACTGGAATGGCCTAGGGGAAAAATACACATACCGTTGTAATCGGGCGAGTTTCTACTTTCAGATGCAACAGGAA
Source organism: Ptiloglossa arizonensis (assembly GCF_051014685.1). Classification (NCBI taxonomy): domain Eukaryota; kingdom Metazoa; phylum Arthropoda; class Insecta; order Hymenoptera; family Colletidae; genus Ptiloglossa; species Ptiloglossa arizonensis. The sequence goes on along the minus strand of NW_027478619.1, from coordinate 515,494 downwards.
TTTCACGAGCTCGTCAATGGGTTCGCGAGATATGGGAGTTTGAAGTTAAGGAATGGTTGAGAATGGTTGAGAAATCAAAATTTTCGCAAGTCTGATACTCGAATCCAATAACTACAATGGCCTAGGGCAAAAACACACATATCGTTGTAATCGGGCGAGTTTCTACTTTCAGATGCAACAGGAATTTCTCGAGTTCGTGAATCCGTTCGCGAGATATGGAAGTGGGAAGTTAAGGAATGGTTGAGGAACCATCAAAATTTTCGCTGGTCTGATACTCGAAACCAATAACTGGAATGGCCTAGGGGAAAAGTACACATACCATTGTAATTAGACGAGTTTCTACTTTCAGATGCAACAGGAATTTCTCGAGTTCGTCAATCCGTTCGCGAGAAATGGGGGTTTGAAGTTAAGGAATGGTTGAGAAACCATAAAAATTTTCGCAGGTCTGATACTCGAAACCAATAACTGGAATGGCCTAGGAGAGAAATACACATATCTTTGTAATCGGGCGAGTTTCTACTTTCAGATGCAACAGGAATTTCTCGAGTTCGTCAATCCGTTCGCGAGATATGGGAGTTTGAAGTTAAGGAATGGTTGAGAAACCATTAAAATTTTCGCAAGTCTGATACTCGAAACCAATAACTACAAAGCCCTAGGAGAAAAATACACATACCGTTGTAATCGGGCGACTTTCTACTTTCACATGCAACAGGAATTTCTCGAGTTCATCAATCCGTTCGCGAGATATGGAAGTGGGAAGTTAAGGAATGGTTGAGGAACCATCAAAATTTTCCCTGGTCTGATACTCGAAACCAATAACTGGAATGGCCTAGGGGAAAAGTACACATACCATTGTAATTAGGCGAGTTTCTACTTTCAGATGCAACAGGAATTTCTCGAGTTCGTGAATCCGTTCGCGAGAAATGGGAGTTTGAAGTTAAGGAATGGTTGAGAAACCATCAAAATTTTCGCTGGTCTGATACTCGAAACCAACAACTGGAATGTCCTAGGGGAAAAGTACACACACCGTTGTAATCGGGCGAGTTTCTGCTTTCACATGCAATAGGAATTTCTCGAGTTCGTCAATCCGTTCGCGGGATATGGGAGTTTGAAGTTAAGGAATGGTTGAGGAACCATCAAAATTTTCGCAGGTCTGATACTCGAAACCAATAACTGGAATGGCCTAGGGGAAAAGTACACATACCATTGTAATCAGGCGAGTTTCTACTTTCAGATGCAACAGGAATTTCTCGAGTTCGTCAATCCGTTCGCGAGAAATGGGGGTTTGAAGTTAAGGAATGGTTGAGAAACCATCAAAATTTTCGCAAGACTGATACCCGAAACCAATAACTACAATGGCCTAGGGGAAAAATACACATATCTTTGTAATCGGGCGAGTTTCTACTTTCAGATGCAACAGGAATTTCTCGAGTTCGTCAATCCGTTCGCGAGATATGGGAGTTTGAAGTTAAGGAATGGTTGAGAAACCATTAAAATTTTCGCAAGTCTGATACTCGAAACCAATAACTACAAAGGCCTAGGAGAAAAATACACATACCTTTGTAATCGGGCGACTTTCTACTTTCACATGCAACAGGAATTTCTCGAGTTCATCAACCGTTCGCGGGATATGGGAGTTTGAAGTTAAGGAATTGTTGAGAAACCATCAAAATTTTCGCTGGTCTGATACTCGAAACCAATAACTGGAATGGCATAGGGGAAAAGTACACATACCATTGTAATCGGGCGAGTTTCTACTTTCAGATGCAACAGGAATTTCTCGAGTTCGTCAATCCGTTCGCGAGAAATGGGAGTTTGAAGTTAAGGAATCGTTGAGAAACCATCAAAATTTTCGCAATTCTTATACTCGAAACCAATAACTACAAAGGCCTAGGGGGAAAACACACATACCGTTGTAATCGGGGGAGTTTCTGCTTTCAGATGCAATAGGAAATTCTCGAGTTCGTCAATCCGTTCGCGAGACATGGAAGTGTGAAGTTAAGGAATGTTAGAGAAACCATCAAAATTTTCGCAAGTCTGATACTCGAAACCAATAACTGGATTGGCCTAGGGGAAAAATACACATACCGTTGTAATCGGGCGAGATTCTACTTTCAGATGCAACAGGAATTTCTCGAGTTCGTCAATCTGTTCGCGAAAAATGGGAGTTTTATGTTAAGGAATGGTTGAGAAATCATGAAAATTTTCACAAGTCTGATACTCGAATCAAATAACTACTATGGCCTAGGGCAAAAATACACATCCCGTTGTAATCGGGCTAGTTTCTGCTTTCAGATGCAATAGGAAATTCTCGAGATCGTCAATCCGTTCGCGTGATATGGAAGTGGGAAGTTAAGGAATGGTTGAGGAACCATCAAAATTTTCGCTGGTCTGATACTCGAAACCAATAACTGGATTGGCCTAGGGGAAAAGTACACAAACCATTGTAATTAGGCGAGTTTCTACTTTCAGATGCAACGGGAATTTCTCGAGTTCGTCAATCCGTTCGCGAGATATGGGAGTTTGAAGTTAAGGAATGGTTGAGAAACCATCAAAATTTTCGCAAGTCTGACACCCGAAACCAATAATTACAATGGCCTAGGGGAAAAATATACATACCGTTGTAATCGGGCGACTTTCTACTTTCACATGCAACAGGAATTTCTCGAGTTCATCAATCGGTTCGCGGGATATGGGAGTTTGAAGTTAAGGAATTGTTGAGAAACCATCAAATTTTTCGCTGGTCTGATACTCGATACCAATAACTGGAATGGCATAGGGGAAAAGTACACATACCGTTGTAATCGGGCGACTTTCTACTTTCACATGCAACAGGAATTTCTCGAGTTCATCAATCCGTTCGCGGGATATGGGAGTTTGAAGTTAAGGAATTGTTGAGAAACCATCAAAATTTTCGCAGGTCTGATACTCGAAACCAATAACTGAAATGGCCTAGGGGAAAAGTACACATACCGTTGTAATCGGGCGACTTTCTACTTTCACATGCAACAGGAATTTCTCGAGTTCATCAATCCGTTCGCGGGATATGGGAGTTTGAAGTTAAGGAATGATTGAGAAACCATCAAAATTTTCGCTGGTCTGATACTCGAAACCAACAACTGGAATGGCCTAGGGGAAAAGTACACACACCGTTGTAATCGGGCGAGTTTCTACTTTCAGATGCAACAGGAATTTCTCGAGTTCGTGAATCCGTTCGCGAGAAATGGGAGTTTGAAGTTAAGGAATGGTTGAGAAACCATCAAAATTTTCGCAAGTCTGACACCCGAAACCAATAACTACAATGGCCTAGGGGAAAAATACACATATCTTTGTAATCAGGCGAGTTTCTACTTTCAGATGCAACAGGAATTTCTCGAGTTCGTCAATCCGTTCGCGAGAAATGGGGGTTTGAAGTTAAGGAATGGTTGAGAAACCATCAAAATTTTCGCAAGTCTGATACCCGAAACCAATAACTACAATGGCCTAGGGGAAAAATACACATATCTTTGTAATCGGGCGAGTTTCTATTTTCAGATGCAACAGGAATTTCTCGAGTTCGTCAATCCGTTCGCGAGATATGGGAGTTTGAAGTTAAGGAATGGTTGAGAAACCATCAAATTTTTCGCTGGTCTGATACTCGATACCAATAACTGGAATGGCATAGGGGAAAAGTACACATACCATTGTAATCGGGCGAGTTTCTACTTTCAGATGCAACAGGAATTTCTCGAGTTCGTCAATCCGTTCGCGAGAAATGGGAGTTTGAAGTTAAGGAATGGTTGAGAAACCATCAAAATTTTCGCAATTCTCATACTCGAAACCAATAACTACAAAGGCCTAGGGGGAAAACTCACATACCGTTGTAATCGGGGGAGTTTCTGCTTTCAGATGCAATAGGAAATTCTCGAGTTCGTCAATCCTTTCGCGAGATATGGAAGTGTGAAGTTAAGGAATGTTTGAGAAACCATCAAAATTTTCGCAAGTCTGGTACTCGAAACCAATAACTGGATTGGCATAGGGGAAAAATACACATACCGTTGTAATCGGGCGAGATTCTACTTTCAGATGCAACAGGAATTTCTCGAGTTCGTCAATCCGTTCGCGAGAAATGGGAGTTTCATGTTAAAGAATAGTTGAGAAACCATCAAAATTTTCGCAAGTCTGACACCCGAAACCAATAACTACAATGGCCTAGGGGAAAAATACACATATCTTTGTAATCGGGCGAGTTTCTACTTTCAGATGCAACAGGAATTTCTCGAGTTCGTCAATCCGTTCGCGAGATATGGGAGTTTGAAGCTAAGGAATGGTTGAGAAACCATTAAAATTTTCGCAAGTCAGATACTCGAAACCAATAACTACAAAGGCCTAGGAGAAAAATACACATACCGTTGTAATCGGGCGACTCTCTACTTTCACATGCAACAGGAATATCTCGAGTTCATCAATCCGTTCGCGGGATATGGGAGTTTGAAGTTAAGGAATGGTTGAGAAACCATCAAAATTTTCGCTGGTCTGATACTCGAAACCAATAACTGGAATGGCATAGGGGAAAAGTACACATACCATTGTAATCGGGCGAGTTTCTACTTTCAGATGCAACAGGAATTTCTCGAGTTCGTCAATCCGTTCGCGAGAAATGGGAGTTTGAAGTTAAGGAATAGTTGAGAAACCATCAAAATTTTCGCAATTCTCATACTCGAAAACAAAAACTACAAAAGCCTAGGGGGAAAACACACATACCGTTGTAATCGGTGGAGTTTCTGCTTTCAGATGCAATAGGAAATTCTCGAGTTCGTCAATCCGTTCGCGAGATATGGAAGTGTGAAGTTAAGGAATGTTTGAGAAACCATCAAAATTTTCGCAAGTCTGATACTCGAAACCAATAACTGGATTGGCCTAGGGGAAAAATACACATACCGTTGTAATCGGGCGAGATTCTACTTTCTGGTGCAACAGGAATTTCTCGAGTTCGTCAATCCGTTCGCGAGAAATGGGAGTTTTATATTAAGGAATGGTTGAGAAATCATCAAAATTTTCGCAAGTCTGATACTCGAATCAAATAACTACTATGGCCTAGGGCAAAAATACACATACCGTTGTAATCGGGCTAGTTTCTGCTTTCAGATGCAATAGGAAATTCTCGAGTTCGTCAATCCGTTCGCGAGATATGGAAGTGGGAAGTTAAGGAATGGTTGAGGAACCATCAAAATTTTCGCTGGTCTGATACTCGAAACCAATAACTGGAATGGCCTAGGGGAAAAGTACACATACCATTGTAATTAGGCGAGTTTCTACTTTCAGATGCAACAGGAATTTCTCGAGTTCGTCAATCCGTTCGCGAGATATGGGAGTTTGAAGTTAAGGAATGGTTGAGAAACCATTAAAATTTTCGCAAGTCTGATACTCGAAACCAATAACTACGAAGGCCTAGGAGAAAATACACATACCGTTGTAATCGGGCGACTTTCTACTTTCACATGCAACAGGAATTTCTCGAGTTCGTCAATCCGTCCGCGGGATATGGGAGTTTGAAGTTAAGGAATGGTTGAGAAACCATCAAAATTTTCGCTGGTCTGATACTCGAAACCAACAACTGGAATGGCCTAGGGGAAAAGTACACACACCGTTGTAATCGGGCGAGTTTCTGCTTTCACATGCAACAGGAATTTCTCGAGTTCGTCAATCCGTTCGCGAGATATGGGAGTTTGAAACTAAGGAATGGTTGAGAAACCATTAAAATTTTCGCAAGTCAGATACTCGAAACCAATAACTACAAAGGCCTAGGAGAAAAATACACATACCGTTGTAATCGGGCGACTTTCTACTTTCACATGCAACAGGAATTTCTCGAGTTCATCAATCCGTTCGCGGGATATGGGAGTTTGAAGTTAAGGAATGGTTGAGAAACCATCAAAATTTTCGCTGGTCTGATACTCGGAACCAACAACTGGAATGGCCTAGGGGAAAAGTACACACACCGTTGTAATCGGGCGAGTTTCTGCTTTCACATGCAACAGGAATTTCTCGAGTTCGTCAATCCGTTCGCGAGAAATGGGGGTTTGAAGTTAAGGAATGGTTGAGAAACCATCAAAATTTTCGCAAGTCTGATACCCGAAACCAATAACTACAATGGCCTAGGGGAAAAATACACATATCTTTGTTGTAGAGGCTTGCAGCTGCGTTTTATGGCGGGACCGTGCTTCGAGTTTGTTAGAGAAATTGTCCCCATGGCTACGGCACGGGCCTGTCACCGAGGGTCAGTTTATTTGTTGTTCGACTCGAGGCACGGAGCAAGTGATGGCTATTTCCCGTCATAAAACACTGCAGCACTTGGACAGGGACCCTCTGCGTCGCCTGGCACGCGAGGCCCTAGCGCCGCTTGTTGCGTCATTCGGGATGCTGGAAAATTCCAGCCCAGGCCTGCAGGGGTTTGGACACCCTGTCTACGTCGCGACGCCCCCACCTAAGCCCCATAGCGATGGGCATGTCCTAGATTCGGCGGGACTAGGACCCGTCGTAATTGGTCAGGCATTCGTCGCCACCCACCCTTAATTCAAGGGAGTAGGGCGAACCGAGGCGACGTTTGCACTGACCCGAGAAATCTTAGATTAGTGCACAGAATACCACCAAGACAATAGAGCCAAGGATCTACGACTAGAGTGTACAGAGTATCGCCAAGGGCTTGCAACCAAAGCGTACAGCGTACAGCTAAGAGATCACGGTTAGAGTTTGGCCTGAACGCACGGATTGACGTGTGAAGCTTCCTGCGTTAGTTCCCATAAGGAACTTGCACCCCTCGAGGGAATTACCAGCAATCCCTCGAGCCTCCACGGAATCTTGGACCTTCGAGGAAGTTCGGCAGCCGGCTTGTGCATCCAGTGAGGCGCCGTGTGTGAGGACAACGCTCAACACCCCCCTGGACGTGAGAGCAGCAAGCGGCGGAGACCTCGAAGGTGGCATTACAACCTCCATCGGTCCAGCCTTGGACAACGATCAACAACAGTTAGTCCTTCCAACGGGAAGGTGGTCCTTCGAGTAATCTATAGTCGGCACCCATCGTGCAAACACATTCAATGCTCGAAAGATCCTCGAGATCTACCACGAGCAACTACATTTTGGTCCGTACGAGCCGGATCTGAACCAGCGACCTATGGTCCCACGAGCTGGATAATCCAGCTACATTCTGGTGTCGAGCCGGATCATCCAGCAACATCGGTCCTTCAGAAAGGACCAGCCAGAAAGCAGCCACTGTGTCCGTACGAGTCGGACAGTCGGCTGGAATCTACAGTCACGAAGCATTTTGGGCTCCGTGCAACGTGCACGTCGGCTTGTACATCCAGTAAGGCGCTGTGCGTGAGGACAACGCTCACCACCCCCCTGGACGTGAAGGCAGCAAGCGACGGGCATCATCGAGGGTTGCTACACCCAAAACTTGGACCACAGCGACGAGGAGACAACCGAAGGGGGCAGCATCCAGGACGGCATCAGCCCTAGGATCCGGACAGCACGAATAACGAGTATTCTGCAGGACGGTCTACGGAAGCCGCCTGAAGCCGCCAATCCACTCCTCTTGTCCGTGAGTCACTTATTGTTTCAATCTGTGTGTTGATCGTGTAAAGATGGAGACCATAAAATCACTTGTTCTCGAACGAAGGCATGTGAAGTCTAGGTTGACCAGTTTCGGAAAGTTTGTCGAGTCAGCAGACGTCCGCGCAAATTTAACCGCTTTCGAAAAGCGCGTTCAGTCGAGTCAATCCCTTCTCGAGAAATTTGAATCTATTCAAGGGTAGATAGACATGTCCTTAATAGACACCCCGCAAGCGGAAGCACAGGTAGACGAGCGCGAGCAGTTTGAGGAGAAATACTTCAATATTATGGCCGTCGCCGAAAAACGAATAATAGAGGTTCGCGGTCAAGCGGCGCCTAGCACGGCGTCGGCCACCTCCGACAGACAGGTACCGTCCGATCTTCATCCGGCGGCGCAGCTACCGGTCGTACAATTGCCAATCTTTACCGGAGATTGTGGGCAATGGATTCAGTTTCGGGACACCTTTCTCTCCTTAGTCCACAGTTCGGATAAGTTGTCCGCTATTGACCGTCTCAACTACCTGACGACTTCGTTATCGGGTGCTGCGGCACGAACAATTGAATCATTTAGCGTGTCAGCAGCCAATTATGAATTAGCTTGGGCGCGGCTTAGGGAAAAATACGACGACCCTAGGCTATTAGTGAACCATCATGTTCAGTCCCTCCTAGAGATCGAACCGACTAGGCGACATGATGGTAAATCACTCAGTGAGTTCGCGGATAGGGCAGTTAACAACATGCGTGCTCTCGGGTCACTGTTGGAGCCCGCGAGCCACCTTGATGCTGTTGTTAATGCGGTACTCGCGAAAAGGTTAGATGTAGCTTCCCGCGATGAATGGGAGAGGCGAGCCATGGATTCGAAGACGCTGCCCACGTTTCACGAGTTCGTCAGATTCATTGAGCAACGGTCTCAATACCTTGTTCGTAAGGATGCGAGCAACGTTCCAAGTTCCTTACCGAGCGCGAAGACAGTAATTAGGAAATCGCGTGAAGTAGTGGATAGAACGTTCTCCCCAGTGTCGCACGTCGCTAGTAAGGATAGAAAATGCGTAGTGTGCACTGGTGATCATTTCTTGAACGATTGTTTAAAGTGGAAAGCCATGCCCGTTTCTGAACGGCATGCAGTAGCAAAACAGGCGCGGGTGTGTTACAACTGTTTGGCTCCCGGTCATGGAGTCAAAACGTGCACACGAAGAACGTGCCTAAGGTGTGATAAGAAGCACCACACCTTATTACATAAGGAGGAGTCGGATTCCGAGGAACGCGAGGTAGAATCGGATCCTCCCACCGTGTCATTTCACAGCTCAAGCGCGGCACAACCGAGGACCCAGTACACCGTCCTTTCCACGGCGGTCGTCGTCGTCATAGGGAAAGGAGGGAACAGGTACAAATGTCGCGCTTTGTTAGATTCGGGTTCGCAAGCAAATTTCGTGAGTAGGGAATTTTGCGAGCGGGCCGGTCTGCCGTGTCAGGCATTCGAATATATGGTAGGCGCGTTGGGGCGCGTCAGAGGCACCGTCCGGTCTACTACCCAGGTAAAGATGGAATCCAGTAGTAGAAACTTCAAGGCAAACCTGGAGTGCCTAGTAATAAAGTCAATCACGGATAGGCTACCCAACATGCCGTTGGAAAAGGCAAACATTCCCACACCCTACGGAATAAAGCCCGCTGACCCAGAGTTCGGAGTCCCGGGGAACGTAGATCTACTTATAGGCGCCGGCCTATTCTGGGAGCTCCTGTGTGTCGGCCAGATAAGGGTGGGAACCAGCCACCTTCTGTGGCAAAAGACACGACTCGGGTGGGTACTAGGTGGGAGCCTACAGTGGCCCGTTTCGAAAGGTAAAGTCAAGCTTGCTTCCGGATTGCACGAAATCACCACTGCGAAATTAGAGGCAGCGGTTTCGCGTTCCGGGAAGGTAAAGAAGCTCAACAACGGCGGGCGCGTGAGCGACAGTGGTCGCACCGAGAAACGTTTAAAGGGGAACGCGACGCGCAATAGAAATGGCCGGTTCGTGGCCGCGATACCACGCAATGCACGAATCGAGGAACTCGGTGGGTCTCGCGCTCAGGCAGAACGACGATTTGTGAATCTGCAAAGGCGAACCGTTTCCGAGATGAGATACGGGAAATCTCCGCGTTGCGTGTCCTGTGGCGTGTGCCGTCTTCCAGCCTGGGCGCCGAGTTGCGCGGGTCCTCCGACGTTTCGGAACAGGCATACGGAGCGGCCATCTGCCCGCGTTCGGGAACGCAACAAAGACGTGGGCCTCTCGAATGGTATGCGCGAGGTCGCGGATAACTCTTCTAAAAACAATTAGCTTGTTGATTCGACGCGAGCCTGTGCGACTGTTGCCCGGATGGCAACAGACCCTCGCGTCCCCTACAGAAAAACACTGGCTTACATCCGTTAGACGCGCAACTCGAAAGGTGTTGCGCGATTGTGTCACGTGCTTCAAGGGCAAATCCCAGCAGCGAACAGTCTCAAATGGGGATTCGGCCTGCCGCACGGGTGACTCCGGTTCGTGTTTTCGCTACCTGCGGTGTAGGCGATGCCGGACCCTTTCTGGTCATTGACCGCGGACGTTTCCGCACCTCGATAAAGGCCTACCTGTGCCTATTTATATGATTTGCTGCCAAGGCGACGCACCTGGGTTTATTGTTGACGTCTCGCGCGTATAAGGACTGGGCAACCACAGACTGACCGTTGAGGAATTATACACGATTCCCACGCAGGTTGAAGCATGTCTTAACCCCATCCTTTATCACCCGAGCCGTCGGACTTGCATCCTTTTGACTCCCGGGCACTTCTTGAGTGGAGAGGCACTGACGGCGTTGGCCGAGGTTGATAGGACGCGTGTTCGGCCTAATCGGTTAAATAGATTTCAGCTGTTGCAGCAAGGCTCCGCCGTCTTTGGAAGCGATGGCAGCAGGAATATTTAAATGGACTACAGCAACGGCAGAAATGGCGGCTTGGAACACGCAGTCACCCGAGGGTCGGGACGAGGGTTCCCGATCAAGGAAGACAACCTGCCTCCAAGGAAGTGTGCTCTGAGGCGCAGCTCGGAGCTGCAACCCGGTCAGGATGGCGTCACGCGAGTGGTCTCTCCTCGGACGGCCAGCGGATCATTGACGAGACCAGTCAAGAGGATTTGCGTGCTTCCTAGGGCGCAGGAAGAAGAGACTTCTGTCGCAGTCAAGTGAAGAAGAGACTTCTGTCGCAGTCAAGTGAAGAAGAGACTTCTGTCGCAGTCAAGTGAAGAAGAGACTTCTGTCGCAGTCAAGTGAAGAAGAGACTTCTGTCGCAGTCAAGTGAAGAAGAGCATGCGCAGTCAATTGATCGCGATGCGTGTGTTTAAAAACTGTATTTTAGTCGTTTAGCAACAGTAACCAATAGGCGATATAGCATAAGGCGCATTAGGTTACTTTGATTTAGTTGAACTCGAGTAGTTCAAGGTGGGCGGTATGTAGAGGCTTGCAGCTGCGTTTTATGGCGGGACCGTGCTTCGAGTTTGTTAGAGAAATTGTCCACATGGCTACGGCACGGGCCTGTCACCGAGGGTCAGTTTATTTGTTGTTCGACTCGAGGCACGGAGCAAGTGATGGCTATTTCCCGTCATAAAACACTGCAGGCACTTGGACAGGGACCCTCTGCATCGCCTGGCACGCGAGGCCCTAGCGCCGCTTGTTGCGTCATTCGGGATGCTGGAAAATTCCAGCCCAGGCCTGCAGGGGTTTGGACACCCTGTCTACGTCGCGACGCCCCCACCTAAGCCCCATAGCGATGGGCATGTCCTAGATTCGGCGGGACTAGGACCCGTCGTAATTGGTCAGGCATTCGTCGCCACCCACCCTTAATTCAAGGGAGTAGGGCGAACCGAGGCGACGTTTGCACTGACCCGAGAAATCTTAGATTAGTGCACAGAATACCACCAAGACAATAGAGCAAGGATCTACGACTAGAGTGTACAGAGTATCGCCAAGGGCTTACAACCAAAGCGTACAGAGTACAGCTAAGAGATCACGGTTAGAGTTTGGCCTGAACGCACGGATTGACGTGTGAAGCTTCCTGCGTTAGTTCCCATAAGGAACTTGCACCCCTCGAGGGAATTACCAGCAAGCCCTCGAGCCTCCACGGAATCTTGGACCTTCGAGGAAGTTCGGCAGCCGGCTTGTGCATCCAGTGAGGCGCCGTGTGTGAGGACAACGCTCAACACCCCCCTGGACGTGAGAGCAGCAAGCGGCGGAGACCTCGAAGGCGGCATTACAACCTCCATCGGTCCAGCCTTGGACAACGATCAACAACAGTTAGTCCTTCCAACGGGAAGGTGGTCCTTCGAGTAATCTATAGTCGGCACCCATCGTGCAAACACATTCAATGCTCGAAAGATCCTCGAGATCTACCAAGAGCAACTACATTGTAATCGGGCGAGTTTCTACTTTCAGATGCAACAGGAATTTCTCGAGTTCGTCAATCCGTTCGCGAGATATGGGAGTTTGAAGCTAAGGAATGGTTGAGAAACCATTAAAATTTTCGCAAGTCTGATACTCGAAACCAATAACTACAAAGGCCTAGGAGAAAAATACACATACCGTTGTAATCGGGCGACTTTCTACTTTCACATGCAACAGGAATTTCTCGAGTTCATCAATCCGTTCGCGTGATATGGGAGTTTGAAGTTAAGGAATTGTTGAGAAACCATTAAAATTTTCGCAAGTCTGATACTCGAAACCAATAACTACAAAGGCCTAGGAGAAAAATACACATATCGTTGTAATCGGGCGAATTTCTACTTTCACATGCAACAGGAATTTCTCGAGTTCGTCAATCCGTTCGCGAGAAATGGGAGTTTGAAGTTAAGGTATCGTTGAGAAACCATCAAAATTTTCGCAATTCTGATACCCGAAACCAATAACTACAATGGCCTAGGGGAAAACATACACATATCTTTGTAATCGGGCGAGTTTCTACTTTCAGATGCAACAGGAATTTCTCGAGTTCGTCAATCCGTTCGCGTGATATGGGAGTTTGAAGTTAAGAAATGGTTGAGAAACCATTAAAATTTTCGCAAGTCTGATACTCGAAACCAATAACTACAAAGGCCTAGGAGAAAAATAAACATACCGTTGTAATCGGGCGACTTTCAACTCTCACATGCAACAGGAATTTCTCGAGTTCATCAATCCGTTCGCGAGATATGGGAGTTTGAAGTTAAGGAACGGTTGAGAAACCATTAAAATTTTCGCAAGTCTGATACTCGAAACCAATAACTACAAAGGCCTAGGAGAAAAATACACATACCGTTGTAATCGGGCGAAATTCTACTTTCAGATGCAATAGAAATTTTTGGGTTAGGTCAATCCGTTCGCGAGATATGGGAGTTTGAAGCTAAGAAATGGTTGACAAGACAACAAATTTTTCGCACTTCTGCTGCTCCACACGCTCAACCAGAATGGCCTAGGGTAAAAATACACATACCGTTGTAATCGGGCGAGCTTCTACTTTCAGATGCAATAGGAATTTTTGGGTTAGGTCAATCCGTTCGCGAGATATGGGAGTTTGAAGCCAAGAGATGGTTGAGAAGACAACAAATTTTTCGCAATTCTGCTGCTCCAAACGTTTAACCAGAATGGCCTAGGGAAAAAATGCACATACCGTTGTAATCTGGCGAGTTTCTACTTTCAGATGCAATAGGAATTTTTGGGTTAGGTCAATCCGTTCGCGAGATATGGGAGTTCGAAGCTAAGAAATGGTTGACAAGACAACAAATTTTTCGCACTTCTGCTGCTCCAATCGCTTAACCAGAATGGCCTAGGGAAAAATACGCATACCGTTGTAATCGGGCGAGTTTCTAGTTTCAGATGCAACAGGAATTTTTGGGTTAGGTCAATCCGTTCGCGAGATATGGGAGTTCGAAGCTAAGAGATGGTTGAGAAGACAACAAATTTTTCGCAATTCTGCTGCTCCAAACGCTTAGCCAGAATGGCATAGGGAAAAAATACACATACCGTTGCAATCGGGCGAGTTTCTACTTTCAGACGCAACAGGAATTTTTGGGTTGGGTCAAACCGTTCGCGAGATATGGGAGTTTGAAGCCAAGAAATGGTTGAGAAGGCAAAAAATTTTTCGCAATTCTGCTGCTCCAAACGCTTAACCAGAATGGCCTAGTGAAAAAATTCACATACCGTTGTAATCGGGCGAGTTTCTACTTTCAGATGCAATAGAAATTTTTGGGTTAGGTCAATCCGTTCGCGAGATATGGGAGTTTGAAGCTAAGAAATGGTTGAGAAGAGAACAAATTTTTCGGAATTCTGCTACTCCAAACGCTTAACCAGAATGGCCTAGGGAAAAAATGCACATACCGTTGTAATCTGGCGAGTTTCTACTTTCAGATGCAATAGGAATTTTTGGGTTAGGTCAATCCGTTCGCGAGATATGGGAGTTTGAAGCTAAGAAATGGTTGAGAAGAGAACCAATTTTTCGCAATTCTGCTGGTCCAAACGCTTAACCACAATGGCCTAGGGAAAAAATGCACATACCGTTGTAATCTGGCGAGTTTCTACTTTCAGATGCAATAGGAATTTTTGGGTTAGGTCAATCCGTTCGCGAGATATGGGAGTTTGAAGCTAAGAAATGGTTGAGAAGACAACAAATTTTTCGCAATTCTGCTGCTCCAAACGCTTAGCCAGAATGGCATAGGGAAAAAATACACATACCGTTGCAATCTGGCGAGTTTCTACTTTCAGACGCAACAGGAATTTTTGGGTTGGGTCAAACCGTTCGCGAGATATGGGAGTTTGAAGCCAAGAAATGGTTGAGAACGCAAAAAATTTTTCGCAATTCTGCTGCTCCAAACGCTTAACCAGAATGGCATAGGTAAAAAATACACATACCATTGTAATCGGGCGAGTTTCTACTTTCAGATGCTATAGGAATTTTTGGGTTAGGTCAATCCGTTCGCGAGATATGGGAGTTTGAAGCTAAGAAATGGTTGAGGAGGCAAACAATTTTTCGCAATTCTGCTGCTCCAAACGCTTAACCAGAATGGCCTAGGGAAAAAATGCACATACCGTTGTAATCTGGCGAGTTTCTACTTTCAGACGCAACAGGAATTTTTGGGTTAGGTCAATCAGTTCGCGAGATATGGGAGTTTGAAGCTAAGAAATGGTTGACAAGACAACAAATTTTTCGCACTTCTGCTGCTCCAATCGCTTAACCAGAATGGCCTAGGGAAAAAATACACATACCGTTGTAATCGGGCGAGCTTCTACTTTCAGATGCAATAGGAATTTTTGGGTTAGGTCAATCCGTTAGCGAGATATGGGAGTTTGAAGCCAAGAAATGGTTGAGAAGGCAAAAAATTTTTCGCAATTCTGCTGCTCCAAACGCTTAACCAGAATGGCCTAGTGAAAAAATTCACATACCGTTGTAATCGGGCGAGTTTCTACTTTCAGATGCAATAGAAATTTTTGGGTTAGGTCAATCCGTTCGCGAGATATGGGAGTTTGAAGCTAAGAAATGGTTGAGAAGAGAACAAATTTTTCGCAATTCTGCTGCTCCAAACGCTTAACCAGAAAGGCCTAGGGAAAAAATGCACATACCGTTGTAATCTGGCGAGTTTCTACTTTCAGATGCAATAGGAATTTTTGGGTTAGGTCAATCCGTTCGCGAGATATGGGAGTTTGAAGCTAAGAAATGGTTGAGGAGGCAAACAATTTTTCGCAATTCTGCTGCTCCACGCGCTCAACCAGAATGTCCGAGGGTAAAAATACACATACAGTTGTAATTGGGCGAGCTTCTACTTTCAGATGCAATAGGAATTCTTTGGTTAGGTCAATCCGTTCGCGAGATATGGGAGTTTGAAGCCAACAAATGGTTGAGAAGAGAACAAATTTTTCGCAATTCTGCTGCTCCAAACGCTTAACCAGAATGGCCTAGGGAAAAAATGCACATACCGTTGTAATCTGGCGAGTTTCTACTTTCAGACGCAACAGGAATTTTTGGGTTAGGTCAATCAGTTCGCGAGATATGGGAGTTTGAAGCTAAGAAATGGTTGACAAGACAACAAATTTTTCGCACTTCTGCTGCTCCAATCGCTTAACCAGAATGGCCTAGGGAAAAAATACGCATACCGTTGTAATCGGGCGAGTTTCTACTTTCAGATGCAATAGGAATTCTTGGGTTAGGTCAATCCGTTCGCGAGATATGGGAGTTCGAAGCTAAGAGATGGTTGAGAAGACAACAAATTTTTCGCAATTCTGCTGCTCCAAACGCTTAGCCAGAATGGCATAGGGAAAAAATACACATACCGTTGCAATCGGGCGAGTTTCTACTTTCAGACGCAACAGGAATTTTTGGGTTGGGTCAAACCGTTCGCGAGATATGGGAGTTTGAAGCCAAGAAATGGTTGAGAACGCAAAAAATTTTTCGCAATTCTGCTGCTCCAAACACTTAACCAGAATGGCATAGGTAAAAAATACACATACCATTGTAATCGGGCGAGTTTCTACTTTCAGATGCAATAGGAATTTTTGGGTTAGGTCAATCCGTTCGCGAGATATGGGAGTTTGAAGCTAAGAAATGGTTGAGGAGGCAAACAATTTTTCGCAATTCTGCTGCTCCACACGCTCAACCAGAATGGCCTAGGGAAAAAATGCACATACCGTTGTAATCTGGCGAGTTTCTACTTTCAGATGCAATAGGAATTTTTGGGTTAGGTCAATCCGTTCGCGAGATATGGGAGTTTGAAGCTAAGAAATGGTTGAGGAGGCAAACAATTTTTCGCAATTCTGCTGCTCCACACGTTCAACCAGAATGGCCGAGGGTAAAAATACACATACAGTTGTAATTGGGCGAGCTTCTACTTTCAGATGCAATAGGAATTTTTTGGTTAGGTCAATCCGTTCGCGAGATATGGGAGTTTGAAGCCAACAAATGGTTGAGAAGAGAACAAATTTTTCGCAATTCTGCTGCTCCAAACGCTTAACCAGAATGGCCTAGGGAGAAAATACACATACCGTTGTAATCGAGCGAGTTTCTACTTTCGGATGCAATAGGAATTTTTGGGTTAGGTCAATCCGTTCGCGAGATATGGGAGTTCGAAGCTAAGAGATGGTTGAGAAGACAACAAATTTTTCGCAATTCTGCTGCTCCAATCGCTTAGCCAGAGTGGCATAGGGAGAAAATACACATACCGTTGCAATCGGGCGAGTTTCTACTTTCAGACGCAACAGGAATTTTTGGGTTGGGTCAAACCGTTCGCGAGATATGGGAGTTTGAAGCCAAGAAATGGTTGAGAACGCAAAAAATTTTTCGCAATTCTGTTGCTCCAAACGCTTAACCAGAATGGCCTAGGGAAAAAATACACATACCATTGTAATCGGGCGAATTTCTACTTTCAGATGCAATAGGAATTTTTGGGTTGGGTCAAACCGTTCGCGAGATATGGGAGTTTGAAGCCAAGAAATGGTTGAGAACGCAAAAAATTTTTTGCAATTCTGCTGCTCCAAACGCTTAACCAGAATGGCCTAGGGAAAAAATACACATACCATTGTAATCGGGTGAATTTCTACTTTCAGATGCAACAGGAATTTTTGGGTTGGGTCAAACCGTTCGCGAGATATGGGAGTTTGAAGCCAAGAAATGGTTGAGAACGCAAAAAATTTTTTGCAATTCTGCTGCTCCAAACGCTTAACCAGAATGGCCTAGGGAAAAAATACACATACCATTGTAATCGGGCGAATTTCTACTTTCAGATGCAACAGGAATTTTTGGGTTAGGTCAATCCGTTCGCGAGATATGGGAGTTTGAAGCTAAGAAATGGTTGACAAGACAACAAATTTTTCGCACTTCTGCTGCTCCAATCGCTTAACCAGGATGGCCTAGGGAAAAAATACGCATACCGTTGTAATCGGGCGAGTTTCTACTTTCAGATGCAATAGGAATTTTTGGGTTAGGTCAATCCGTTCGCGAGATATGGGAGTTTGAAGCTAAGAAATGGTTGAGAAGAGAATAAATTTTTCGCAATTCTGCTGCTCCAAACGCTTAACCAGAATGGCCTAGGGAAAAAATGCACATACCGTTGTAATCGGGCGAGTTTCTACTTTCAGATGCAATAGGAATTTTTGGGTTAGGTCAATCCGTTCGCGAGATATGGGAGTTTGAAGCTAAGAAATGTTTGACAAGACAACAAATTTTTCGCAATTCTGCTGCTCCAAACGCTTAACCAGAATGGCCTAGGGAGAAAATACACATACCGTTGTAATCGAGCGAGTTTCTACTTTCGGATGCAATAGGAATTTTTGGGTTAGGTCAATCCGTTCGCGAGATATGGGAGTTCGAAGCTAAGAGATGGTTGAGAAGACAACAAATTTTTCGCAATTTTGCTGCTCCAAACGCTTAGCCAGAATGGCATAGGGAAAAAATACACATACCGTTGCAATCGGGCGAGTTTCTACTTTCAGACGCAACAGGAATTTTTGGGTTGGGTCAAACCGTTCGCGAGATATGGGAGTTTGAAGCCAAGAAATGGTTGAGAACGCAAAAAATTTTTCGCAATTCTGCTGCTCCAAACGCTTAACCAGAATGGCATAGGTAAAAAATACACATACCATTGTAATCGGGCGAGTTTCTACTTTCAGATGCTATAGGAATTTTTGGGTTAGGTCAATCCGTTCGCGAGATATGGGAGTTTGAAGCTAAGAAATGGTTGAGGAGGCAAACAATTTTTCGCAATTCTGCTGCTCCACACCCTCAACCAGAATGGCCTAGGGTAAAAATACACATACCGTTGTAATCGGGCGAGCTTCTACTTTCAGATGCAATAGGAATTTTTGGGTTAGGTCAATCCGTTCGCGAGATATGGGAGTTTGAAGCCAACAAATGGTTGAGAAGAGAACAAATTTTTCGCAATTCTGCTGCTCCAAACGCTTAACCAGAATGGCCTAGGGAAAAAATGCACATACCGTTGTAATCTGGCGAGTTTCTACTTTCAGACGCAACAGGAATTTTTGGGTTAGGTCAATCCGTTCGCGAGATATGGGAGTTTGAAGCTAAGAAATGGTTGACAAGACAACAAATTTTTCGCACTTCTGCTGCTCCAATCGCTTAACCAGAATGGCCTAGGGAAAAAATACGCATACCGTTGTAATCGGGCGAGTTTCTACTTTCAGATGCAATAGGAATTCTTGGGTTAGGTCAATCCGTTCGCGAGATATGGGAGTTCGAAGCTAAGAGATGGTTGAGAAGACAACAAATTTTTCGCAATTCTGCTGCTCCAAACGCTTAGCCAGAATGGCATAGGGAAAAAATACACATACCGTTGCAATCGGGCGAGTTTCTACTTTCAGACGCAACAGGAATTTTTGGGTTGGGTCAAACCGTTCGCGAGATATGGGAGTTTGAAGCCAAGAAATGGTTGAGAACGCAAAAAATTTTTCGCAATTCTGCTGCTCCAAACACTTAACCAGAATGGCATAGGTAAAAAATACACATACCATTGTAATCGGGCGAGTTTCTACTTTCAGATGCAATAGGAATTTTTGGGTTAGGTCAATCCGTTCGCGAGATATGGGAGTTTGAAGCTAAGAAATGGTTGAGGAGGCAAACAATTTTTCGCAATTCTGCTGCTCCACACGCTCAACCAGAATGGCCTAGGGAAAAAATGCACATACCGTTGTAATCTGGCGAGTTTCTACTTTCAGATGCAATAGGAATTTTTGGGTTAGGTCAATCCGTTCGCGAGATATGGGAGTTTGAAGCTAAGAAATGGTTGAGGAGGCAAACAATTTTTCGCAATTCTGCTGCTCCACACGTTCAACCAGAATGGCCGAGGGTAAAAATACACATACAGTTGTAATTGGGCGAGCTTCTACTTTCAGATGCAATAGGAATTTTTTGGTTAGGTCAATCCGTTCGCGAGATATGGGAGTTTGAAGCCAACAAATGGTTGAGAAGAGAACAAATTTTTCGCAATTCTGCTGCTCCAAACGCTTAACCAGAATGGCCTAGGGAGAAAATACACATACCGTTGTAATCGAGCGAGTTTCTACTTTCGGATGCAATAGGAATTTTTGGGTTAGGTCAATCCGTTCGCGAGATATGGGAGTTCGAAGCTAAGAGATGGTTGAGAAGACAACAAATTTTTCGCAATTCTGCTGCTCCAATCGCTTAGCCAGAGTGGCATAGGGAGAAAATACACATACCGTTGCAATCGGGCGAGTTTCTACTTTCAGACGCAACAGGAATTTTTGGGTTGGGTCAAACCGTTCGCGAGATATGGGAGTTTGAAGCCAAGAAATGGTTGAGATCGCAAAAAATTTTTCGCAATTCTGTTGCTCCAAACGCTTAACCAGAATGGCCTAGGGAAAAAATACACATACCATTGTAATCGGGCGAATTTCTACTTTCAGATGCAACAGGAATTTTTGGGTTGGGTCAAACCGTTCGCGAGATATGGGAGTTTGAAGCCAAGAAATGGTTGAGAACGCAAAAAATTTTTTGCAATTCTGCTGCTCCAAACGCTTAACCAGAATGGCCTAGGGAAAAAATACACATACCATTGTAATCGGGCGAGTTTCTACTTTCAGATGCAATAGGAATTTTTGGGTTAGGTCAATCCGTTCGCGAGATATGGGAGTTTGAAGCCAAGAAATGGTTGAGAAGGCAAAAAATTTTTCGCAATTCTGCTGCTCCAAACGCTTAACCAGAATGGCCTAGGGAAAAAATACATATACCGTTGTAATCGGGCGAGTTTCTACTTTCAGATGCAATAGGAATTTTTGGGTTAGGTCAACCCGTTCGCGAGATATGTGAGTTTGAAGCTAAGAAATGGTTGAGAAGAGAATAAATTTTTTGCAATTCTGCTGCTCCAAACGCTTAACCAGAATGGCCTAGGGAAAAAATACACATACCGTTGTAATCGAGCGAGTTTCTACTTTCAGATGCAATAGGAATTTTTGGGTTAGGTCAATCCGTTCGCGAGATATGGGAGTTCGAAGCTAAGAGATGGTTGAGAAGACAACAAATTTTTCGCAATTCTGCTGCTCCAAACGCTTAGCCAGAATGGTATAGGGAAAAAATACACATACCGTTGCAATCGGGCGAGTGTCTTCTTTCAGACGCAACAGGAATTTTTGGGTTGGGTCAAACCGTTCGCGAGATATGGGAGTTTGAAGCCAAGAAATGGTTGAGAACGCAAAAAATTTTTCGCAATTCTGCTGCTCCAAACACTTAACCAGAATGGCATAGGTAAAAAATACACATACCATTGTAATCGGGCGAGTTTCTACTTTCAGATGCAATAGGAATTTTTGGGTTAGGTCAATCCGTTCGCGAGATATGGGAGTTTGAAGCCAAGAAATGGTTGAGAACGCAAAAAATTTTTTGCAATTCTGCTGCTCCAAACGCTTAACCAGAATGGCCTAGGGAGAAAATACACATACCGTTGTAATCGAGCGAGTTTCTACTCTCGGATGCAATAGGAATTTTTGGGTTATGTCAATCCGTTCGCGAGATATGGGAGTTCGAAGCTAAGAGATGTTTGAGAAGACAACAAATTTTTCGCAATTCTGCTGCTCCAAACGCTTAGCCAGAGTGGCATAGGGAAAAAATACACATACCGTTGCAATCGGGCGAGTTTCTACTTTCGGATGCAATAGGAATTTTTGGGTTAGGTCAATCCGTTCGCGAGATATGGGAGTTTGAAGCCAAGAAATGGTTGAGAACGCAAAAAATTTTTCGCAATTCTGTTGCTCCAAACGCTTAACCAGAACGGCCTAGGGAAAAAATACACATACCATTGTAATCGGGCGAATTTCTACTTTCAGATGCAATAGGAATTTTTGGGTTGGGTCAAACCGTTCGCGAGATATGGGAGTTTGAAGCCAAGAAATGGTAGAGAACGCAAAAAATTATTTGCAATTCTGCTGCTCCAAACGCTTAACCAGAATGGCCTAGGGAGAAAATACACATACCGTTGTAATCGAGCGAGTTTCTACTTTCGGATGCAATAGGAATTTTTGGGTTAGGTCAATCCGTTCGCGAGATATGGGTGTTTGAAACAAAGAAATGGTTGAGAACGCAAACAATTTTTCGCAAATTCTGTTGCTCCAAACGCTTAACCAGAATGGCCTAGGGAAAAAATACACATACCATTGTAATCGGGCGAGTTTCTACTTTCAGATGCAATAGGAATTTTTGGGTTAGGTCAATCCGTTCGCGAGATATGGGAGTTTGAAGCTAAGAAATGGTTGAGAAGAGATCAAATTTTTCGCAATTCTGCTGCTCCAAACGCTTAACCAGAATGGCCTAGGGAAAAAATGCACATACCGTTGTAATAGGGCGAGTTTCTTCTTTCAGATGCAATAGGAATTTTTGGGTTAGGTCAATCCGTTCGCGAGATATGGGAGTTTGAAGCTAAGAAATGGTTGAGAAGAGAACAAATTTTTCGCAATTCTGCTGCTCCAAACGCTTAACCAGAATGGCCTAGGGAAAAAATACGCATACCGTTGTAATCGGGCGAGTTTCTACTTTCAGATGCAATAGGAATTCTTGGGTTAGGTCAATCCGTTCGCGAGATATGGGAGTTCGAAGCTAAGAGATGGTTGAGAAGACAACAAATTTTTCGCAATTCTGCTGCTCCAAACGCTTAGCCAGAATGGCATAGGGAAAAAATACACATACCGTTGCAATCGGGCGAGTTTCTACTTTCAGACGCAACAGGAATTTTTGGGTTGGGTCAAACCGTTCGCGAGATATGGGAGTTTGAAGCCAAGAAATGGTTGAGAACGCAAAAAATTTTCGCAATTCTGCTGCTCCAAACACTTAACCAGAATGGCATAGGTAAAAAATACACATACCATTGTAATCGGGCGAGTTTCTACTTTCAGATGCAATAGGAATTTTTGGGTTAGGTCAATCCGTTCGCGAGATATGGGAGTTTGAAGCTAAGAAATGGTTGAGGAGGCAAACAATTTTTCGCAATTCTGCTGCTCCACACGCTCAACCAGAATGGCCTAGGGAAAAAATGCACATACCGTTGTAATCTGGCGAGTTTCTACTTTCAGATGCAATAGGAATTTTTGGGTTAGGTCAATCCGTTCGCGAGATATGGGAGTTTGAAGCTAAGAAATGGTTGAGGAGGCAAACAATTTTTCGCAATTCTGCTGCTCCACACGCTCAACCAGAATGGCCTAGGGAAAAAATGCACATACCGTTGTAATCTGGCGAGTTTCTACTTTCAGATGCAATAGGAATTTTTGGGTTAGGTCAATCCGTTCGCGAGATATGGGAGTTTGAAGCTAAGAAATGGTTGAGGAGGCAAACAATTTTTCGCAATTCTGCTGCTCCACACGTTCAACCAGAATGGCCGAGGGTAAAAATACACATACAGTTGTAATTGGGCGAGCTTCTACTTTCAGATGCAATAGGAATTTTTTGGTTAGGTCAATCCGTTCGCGAGATATGGGAGTTTGAAGCCAACAAATGGTTGAGAAGAGAACAAATTTTTCGCAATTCTGCTGCTCCAAACGCTTAACCAGAATGGCCTAGGGAGAAAATACACATACCGTTGTAATCGAGCGAGTTTCTACTTTCGGATGCAATAGGAATTTTTGGGTTAGGTCAATCCGTTCGCGAGATATGGGAGTTCGAAGCTAAGAGATGGTTGAGAAGACAACAAATTTTTCGCAATTCTGCTGCTCCAATCGCTTAGCCAGAGTGGCATAGGGAGAAAATACACATACCGTTGCAATCGGGCGAGTTTCTACTTTCAGACGCAACAGGAATTTTTGGGTTGGGTCAAACCGTTCGCGAGATATGGGAGTTTGAAGCCAAGAAATGGTTGAGATCGCAAAAAATTTTTCGCAATTCTGTTGCTCCAAACGCTTAACCAGAATGGCCTAGGGAAAAAATACACATACCATTGTAATCGGGCGAATTTCTACTTTCAGATGCAACAGGAATTTTTGGGTTGGGTCAAACCGTTCGCGAGATATGGGAGTTTGAAGCCAAGAAATGGTTGAGAACGCAAAAAATTTTTTGCAATTCTGCTGCTCCAAACGCTTAACCAGAATGGCCTAGGGAAAAAATACACATACCATTGTAATCGGGCGAGTTTCTACTTTCAGATGCAATAGGAATTTTTGGGTTAGGTCAATCCGTTCGCGAGATATGGGAGTTTGAAGCCAAGAAATGGTTGAGAAGGCAAAAAATTTTTCGCAATTCTGCTGCTCCAAACGCTTAACCAGAATGGCCTAGGGAAAAAATACATATACCGTTGTAATCGGGCGAGTTTCTACTTTCAGATGCAATAGGAATTTTTGGGTTAGGTCAACCCGTTCGCGAGATATGTGAGTTTGAAGCTAAGAAATGGTTGAGAAGAGAATAAATTTTTCGCAATTCTGCTGCTCCAAACGCTTAACCAGAATGGCCTAGGGAAAAAATACACATACCGTTGTAATCGAGCGAGTTTCTACTTTCAGATGCAATAGGAATTTTTGGGTTAGGTCAATCCGTTCGCGAGATATGGGAGTTCGAAGCTAAGAGATGGTTGAGAAGACAACAAATTTTTCGCAATTCTGCTGCTCCAAACGCTTAGCCAGAATGGTATAGGGAAAAAATACACATACCGTTGCAATCGGGCGAGTGTCTTCTTTCAGACGCAACAGGAATTTTTGGGTTGGGTCAAACCGTTCGCGAGATATGGGAGTTTGAAGCCAAGAAATGGTTGAGAACGCAAAAAATTTTTCGCAATTCTGCTGCTCCAAACACTTAACCAGAATGGCATAGGTAAAAAATACACATACCATTGTAATCGGGCGAGTTTCTACTTTCAGATGCAATAGGAATTTTTGGGTTAGGTCAATCCGTTCGCGAGATATGGGAGTTTGAAGCCAAGAAATGGTTGAGAACGCAAAAAATTTTTTGCAATTCTGCTGCTCCAAACGCTTAACCAGAATGGCCTAGGGAGAAAATACACATACCGTTGTAATCGAGCGAGTTTCTACTCTCGGATGCAATAGGAATTTTTGGGTTATGTCAATCCGTTCGCGAGATATGGGAGTTCGAAGCTAAGAGATGTTTGAGAAGACAACAAATTTTTCGCAATTCTGCTGCTCCAAACGCTTAGCCAGAGTGGCATAGGGAAAAAATACACATACCGTTGCAATCGGGCGAGTTTCTACTTTCGGATGCAATAGGAATTTTTGGGTTAGGTCAATCCGTTCGCGAGATATGGGAGTTTGAAGCCAAGAAATGGTTGAGAACGCAAAAAATTTTTCGCAATTCTGTTGCTCCAAACGCTTAACCAGAACGGCCTAGGGAAAAAATACACATACCATTGTAATCGGGCGAATTTCTACTTTCAGATGCAATAGGAATTTTTGGGTTGGGTCAAACCGTTCGCGAGATATGGGAGTTTGAAGCCAAGAAATGGTAGAGAACGCAAAAAATTATTTGCAATTCTGCTGCTCCAAACGCTTAACCAGAATGGCCTAGGGAGAAAATACACATACCGTTGTAATCGAGCGAGTTTCTACTTTCGGATGCAATAGGAATTTTTGGGTTAGGTCAATCCGTTCGCGAGATATGGGTGTTTGAAACAAAGAAATGGTTGAGAACGCAAACAATTTTTCGCAATTCTGTTGCTCCAAACGCTTAACCAGAATGGCCTAGGGAAAAAATACACATACCATTGTAATCGGGCGAGTTTCTACTTTCAGATGCAATAGGAATTTTTGGGTTAGGTCAATCCGTTCGCGAGATATGGGAGTTTGAAGCTAAGAAATGGTTGAGAAGAGATCAAATTTTTCGCAATTCTGCTGCTCCAAACGCTTAACCAGAATGGCCTAGGGAAAAAATGCACATACCGTTGTAATAGGGCGAGTTTCTTCTTTCAGATGCAATAGGAATTTTTGGGTTAGGTCAATCCGTTCGCGAGATATGGGAGTTTGAAGCTAAGAAATGGTTGAGAAGAGAACAAATTTTTCGCAATTCTGCTGCTCCAAACGCTTAACCAGAATGGCCTAGGGAAAAAATACGCATACCGTTGTAATCGGGCGAGTTTCTACTTTCAGATGCAATAGGAATTCTTGGGTTAGGTCAATCCGTTCGCGAGATATGGGAGTTCGAAGCTAAGAGATGGTTGAGAAGACAACAAATTTTTCGCAATTCTGCTGCTCCAAACGCTTAGCCAGAATGGCATAGGGAAAAAATACACATACCGTTGCAATCGGGCGAGTTTCTACTTTCAGACGCAACAGGAATTTTTGGGTTGGGTCAAACCGTTCGCGAGATATGGGAGTTTGAAGCCAAGAAATGGTTGAGAACGCAAAAAATTTTTCGCAATTCTGCTGCTCCAAACACTTAACCAGAATGGCATAGGTAAAAAATACACATACCATTGTAATCGGGCGAGTTTCTACTTTCAGATGCAATAGGAATTTTTGGGTTAGGTCAATCCGTTCGCGAGATATGGGAGTTTGAAGCTAAGAAATGGTTGAGGAGGCAAACAATTTTTCGCAATTCTGCTGCTCCACACGCTCAACCAGAATGGCCTAGGGAAAAAATGCACATACCGTTGTAATCTGGCGAGTTTCTACTTTCAGATGCAATAGGAATTTTTGGGTTAGGTCAATCCGTTCGCGAGATATGGGAGTTTGAAGCTAAGAAATGGTTGAGGAGGCAAACAATTTTTCGCAATTCTGCTGCTCCACACGTTCAACCAGAATGGCCGAGGGTAAAAATACACATACAGTTGTAATTGGGCGAGCTTCTACTTTCAGATGCAATAGGAATTTTTTGGTTAGGTCAATCCGTTCGCGAGATATGGGAGTTTGAAGCCAACAAATGGTTGAGAAGAGAACAAATTTTTCGCAATTCTGCTGCTCCAAACGCTTAACCAGAATGGCCTAGGGAGAAAATACACATACCGTTGTAATCGAGCGAGTTTCTACTTTCGGATGCAATAGGAATTTTTGGGTTAGGTCAATCCGTTCGCGAGATATGGGAGTTCGAAGCTAAGAGATGGTTGAGAAGACAACAAATTTTTCGCAATTCTGCTGCTCCAATCGCTTAGCCAGAGTGGCATAGGGAGAAAATACACATACCGTTGCAATCGGGCGAGTTTCTACTTTCAGACGCAACAGGAATTTTTGGGTTGGGTCAAACCGTTCGCGAGATATGGGAGTTTGAAGCCAAGAAATGGTTGAGAACGCAAAAAATTTTTCGCAATTCTGTTGCTCCAAACGCTTAACCAGAATGGCCTAGGGAAAAAATACACATACCATTGTAATCGGGCGAATTTCTACTTTCAGATGCAATAGGAATTTTTGGGTTGGGTCAAACCGTTCGCGAGATATGGGAGTTTGAAGCCAAGAAATGGTTGAGAACGCAAAAAATTTTTTGCAATTCTGCTGCTCCAAACGCTTAACCAGAATGGCCTAGGGAAAAAATACACATACCATTGTAATCGGGCGAATTTCTACTTTCAGATGCAACAGGAATTTTTGGGTTGGGTCAAACCGTTCGCGAGATATGGGAGTTTGAAGCCAAGAAATGGTTGAGAACGCAAAAAATTTTTTGCAATTCTGCTGCTCCAAACGCTTAACCAGAATGGCCTAGGGAAAAAATACACATACCATTGTAATCGGGCGAATTTCTACTTTCAGATGCAACAGGAATTTTTGGGTTAGGTCAATCCGTTCGCGAGATATGGGAGTTCGAAGCTGAGAAATGGTTGAGAAGAGAACCAATTTTTCGCAATTCTGCTGCTCCAAACGCTTAACCAGAATGGCCTAGGGAAAAAATGCACATACCGTTGTAATCTGGCGAGTTTCTACTTTCAGATGCAATAGGAATTTTTGGGTTAGGTCAATCCGTTCGCGAGATATGGGAGTTTGAAGCTAAGAAATGGTTGACAAGACAACAAATTTTTCGCACTTCTGCTGCTCCAATCGCTTAACCAGGATGGCCTAGGGAAAAAATACGCATACCGTTGTAATCGGGCGAGTTTCTACTTTCAGATGCAATAGGAATTTTTGGGTTAGGTCAATCCGTTCGCGAGATATGGGAGTTTGAAGCTAAGAAATGGTTGAGAAGAGAATAAATTTTTCGCAATTCTGCTGCTCCAAACGCTTAACCAGAATGGCCTAGGTTAAAAATGCACATACCGTTGTAATCGGGCGAGTTTCTACTTTCAGATGCAATAGGAATTTTTGGGTTAGGTCAATCCGTTCGCGAGATATGGGAGTTTGAAGCTAAGAAATGTTTGACAAGACAACAAATTTTTCGCAATTCTGCTGCTCCAAACGCTTAACCAGAATGGCCTAGGGAGAAAATACACATACCGTTGTAATCGAGCGAGTTTCTACTTTCGGATGCAATAGGAATTTTTGGGTTAGGTCAATCCGTTCGCGAGATATGGGAGTTCGAAGCTAAGAGATGGTTGAGAAGACAACAAATTTTTCGCAATTCTGCTGCTCCAAACGCTTAGCCAGAATGGCATAGGGAAAAAATACACATACCGTTGCAATCGGGCGAGTTTCTACTTTCAGACGCAACAGGAATTTTTGGGTTGGGTCAAACCGTTCGCGAGATATGGGAGTTTGAAGCCAAGAAATGGTTGAGAACGCAAAAAATTTTTCGCAATTCTGCTGCTCCAAACGCTTAACCAGAATGGCATAGGTAAAAAATACACATACCATTGTAATCGGGCGAGTTTCTACTTTCAGATGCTATAGGAATTTTTGGGTTAGGTCAATCCGTTCGCGAGATATGGGAGTTTGAAGCTAAGAAATGGTTGAGGAGGCAAACAATTTTTCGCAATTCTGCTGCTCCACACGCTCAACCAGAATGGCCTAGGGTAAAAATACACATACCGTTGTAATCGGGCGAGCTTCTACTTTCAGATGCAATAGGAATTTTTGGGTTAGGTCAATCCGTTAGCGAGATATGGGAGTTTGAAGCCAAGAAATGGTTGAGAAGGCAAAAAATTTTTCGCAATTCTGCTGCTCCAAACGCTTAACCAGAATGGCCTAGGGAAAAAATGCACATACCGTTGTAATCTGGCGAGTTTCTACTTTCAGATGCAATAGGAATTTTTGGGTTAGGTCAATCCGTTCGCGAGATATGGGAGTTTGAAGCTAAGAAATGGTTGAGGAGGCAAACAATTTTTCGCAATTCTGCTGCTCCACGCGCTCAACCAGAATGTCCGAGGGTAAAAATACACATACAGTTGTAATTGGGCGAGCTTCTACTTTCAGATGCAATAGGAATTTTTTGGTTAGGTCAATCCGTTCGCGAGATATGGGAGTTTGAAGCCAACAAATGGTTGAGAAGAGAACAAATTTTTCGCAATTCTGCTGCTCCAAACGCTTAACCAGAATGGCCTAGGGAAAAAATGCACATACCGTTGTAATCTGGCGAGTTTCTACTTTCAGACGCAACAGGAATTTTTGGGTTAGGTCAATCCGTTCGCGAGATATGGGAGTTTGAAGCTAAGAAATGGTTGAC
Source organism: Ptiloglossa arizonensis (assembly GCF_051014685.1). Taxonomy (NCBI): domain Eukaryota; kingdom Metazoa; phylum Arthropoda; class Insecta; order Hymenoptera; family Colletidae; genus Ptiloglossa; species Ptiloglossa arizonensis. The sequence goes on along the minus strand of NW_027478619.1, from coordinate 486,399 downwards.
AAGACAACAAATTTTTCGCACTTCTGCTGCTCCAATCGCTTAACCAGAATGGCCTAGGGAAAAAATACGCATACCGTTGTAATCGGGCGAGTTCCTACTTTCAGATGCAATAGGAATTCTTGGGTTAGGTCAATCCGTTCGCGAGATATGGGAGTTCGAAGCTAAGAGATGGTTGAGAAGACAACAAATTTTTCGCAATTCTGCTGCTCCAAACGCTTAGCCAGAATGGCATAGGGAAAAAATACACATACCGTTGTAATCGGGCGAGTTTCTACTTTCAGATGCAATAGGAATTTTTGGGTTAGGTCAATCCGTTCGCGAGATATGGGAGTTTGAAGCTAAGAAATGGTTGAGAAGAGAATAAATTTTTCGCAATTCTGCTGCTCCAAACGCTTAACCAGAATGGCCTAGGGAAAAAATGCACATACCGTTGTAATCGGGCGAGTTTCTACTTTCAGATGCAATAGGAATTTTTGGGTTAGGTCAATCCGTTCGCGAGATATGGGAGTTTGAAGCTAAGAAATGTTTGACAAGACAACAAATTTTTCGCAATTCTGCTGCTCCAAACGCTTAACCAGAATGGCCTAGGGAGAAAATACACATACCGTTGTAATCGAGCGAGTTTCTACTTTCGGATGCAATAGGAATTTTTGGGTTAGGTCAATCCGTTCGCGAGATATGGGAGTTCGAAGCTAAGAGATGGTTGAGAAGACAACAAATTTTTCGCAATTTTGCTGCTCCAAACGCTTAGCCAGAATGGCATAGGGAAAAAATACACATACCGTTGCAATCGGGCGAGTTTCTACTTTCAGACGCAACAGGAATTTTTGGGTTGGGTCAAACCGTTCGCGAGATATGGGAGTTTGAAGCCAAGAAATGGTTGAGAACGCAAAAAATTTTTCGCAATTCTGCTGCTCCAAACGCTTAACCAGAATGGCATAGGTAAAAAATACACATACCATTGTAATCGGGCGAGTTTCTACTTTCAGATGCTATAGGAATTTTTGGGTTAGGTCAATCCGTTCGCGAGATATGGGAGTTTGAAGCTAAGAAATGGTTGAGGAGGCAAACAATTTTTCGCAATTCTGCTGCTCCACACCCTCAACCAGAATGGCCTAGGGTAAAAATACACATACCGTTGTAATCGGGCGAGCTTCTACTTTCAGATGCAATAGGAATTTTTGGGTTAGGTCAATCCGTTCGCGAGATATGGGAGTTTGAAGCCAACAAATGGTTGAGAAGAGAACAAATTTTTCGCAATTCTGCTGCTCCAAACGCTTAACCAGAATGGCCTAGGGAAAAAATGCACATACCGTTGTAATCTGGCGAGTTTCTACTTTCAGACGCAACAGGAATTTTTGGGTTAGGTCAATCCGTTCGCGAGATATGGGAGTTTGAAGCTAAGAAATGGTTGACAAGACAACAAATTTTTCGCACTTCTGCTGCTCCAATCGCTTAACCAGAATGGCCTAGGGAAAAAATACGCATACCGTTGTAATCGGGCGAGTTTCTACTTTCAGATGCAATAGGAATTCTTGGGTTAGGTCAATCCGTTCGCGAGATATGGGAGTTCGAAGCTAAGAGATGGTTGAGAAGACAACAAATTTTTCGCAATTCTGCTGCTCCAAACGCTTAGCCAGAATGGCATAGGGAAAAAATACACATACCGTTGCAATCGGGCGAGTTTCTACTTTCAGACGCAACAGGAATTTTTGGGTTGGGTCAAACCGTTCGCGAGATATGGGAGTTTGAAGCCAAGAAATGGTTGAGAACGCAAAAAATTTTTCGCAATTCTGCTGCTCCAAACACTTAACCAGAATGGCATAGGTAAAAAATACACATACCATTGTAATCGGGCGAGTTTCTACTTTCAGATGCAATAGGAATTTTTGGGTTAGGTCAATCCGTTCGCGAGATATGGGAGTTTGAAGCTAAGAAATGGTTGAGGAGGCAAACAATTTTTCGCAATTCTGCTGCTCCACACGCTCAACCAGAATGGCCTAGGGAAAAAATGCACATACCGTTGTAATCTGGCGAGTTTCTACTTTCAGATGCAATAGGAATTTTTGGGTTAGGTCAATCCGTTCGCGAGATATGGGAGTTTGAAGCTAAGAAATGGTTGAGGAGGCAAACAATTTTTCGCAATTCTGCTGCTCCACACGTTCAACCAGAATGGCCGAGGGTAAAAATACACATACAGTTGTAATTGGGCGAGCTTCTACTTTCAGATGCAATAGGAATTTTTTGGTTAGGTCAATCCGTTCGCGAGATATGGGAGTTTGAAGCCAACAAATGGTTGAGAAGAGAACAAATTTTTCGCAATTCTGCTGCTCCAAACGCTTAACCAGAATGGCCTAGGGAGAAAATACACATACCGTTGTAATCGAGCGAGTTTCTACTTTCGGATGCAATAGGAATTTTTGGGTTAGGTCAATCCGTTCGCGAGATATGGGAGTTCGAAGCTAAGAGATGGTTGAGAAGACAACAAATTTTTCGCAATTCTGCTGCTCCAATCGCTTAGCCAGAGTGGCATAGGGAGAAAATACACATACCGTTGCAATCGGGCGAGTTTCTACTTTCAGACGCAACAGGAATTTTTGGGTTGGGTCAAACCGTTCGCGAGATATGGGAGTTTGAAGCCAAGAAATGGTTGAGATCGCAAAAAATTTTTCGCAATTCTGTTGCTCCAAACGCTTAACCAGAATGGCCTAGGGAAAAAATACACATACCATTGTAATCGGGCGAATTTCTACTTTCAGATGCAACAGGAATTTTTGGGTTGGGTCAAACCGTTCGCGAGATATGGGAGTTTGAAGCCAAGAAATGGTTGAGAACGCAAAAAATTTTTTGCAATTCTGCTGCTCCAAACGCTTAACCAGAATGGCCTAGGGAAAAAATACACATACCATTGTAATCGGGCGAGTTTCTACTTTCAGATGCAATAGGAATTTTTGGGTTAGGTCAATCCGTTCGCGAGATATGGGAGTTTGAAGCCAAGAAATGGTTGAGAAGGCAAAAAATTTTTCGCAATTCTGCTGCTCCAAACGCTTAACCAGAATGGCCTAGGGAAAAAATACATATACCGTTGTAATCGGGCGAGTTTCTACTTTCAGATGCAATAGGAATTTTTGGGTTAGGTCAACCCGTTCGCGAGATATGTGAGTTTGAAGCTAAGAAATGGTTGAGAAGAGAATAAATTTTTCGCAATTCTGCTGCTCCAAACGCTTAACCAGAATGGCCTAGGGAAAAAATACACATACCGTTGTAATCGAGCGAGTTTCTACTTTCAGATGCAATAGGAATTTTTGGGTTAGGTCAATCCGTTCGCGAGATATGGGAGTTCGAAGCTAAGAGATGGTTGAGAAGACAACAAATTTTTCGCAATTCTGCTGCTCCAAACGCTTAGCCAGAATGGTATAGGGAAAAAATACACATACCGTTGCAATCGGGCGAGTGTCTTCTTTCAGACGCAACAGGAATTTTTGGGTTGGGTCAAACCGTTCGCGAGATATGGGAGTTTGAAGCCAAGAAATGGTTGAGAACGCAAAAAATTTTTCGCAATTCTGCTGCTCCAAACACTTAACCAGAATGGCATAGGTAAAAAATACACATACCATTGTAATCGGGCGAGTTTCTACTTTCAGATGCAATAGGAATTTTTGGGTTAGGTCAATCCGTTCGCGAGATATGGGAGTTTGAAGCCAAGAAATGGTTGAGAACGCAAAAAATTTTTTGCAATTCTGCTGCTCCAAACGCTTAACCAGAATGGCCTAGGGAGAAAATACACATACCGTTGTAATCGAGCGAGTTTCTACTCTCGGATGCAATAGGAATTTTTGGGTTATGTCAATCCGTTCGCGAGATATGGGAGTTCGAAGCTAAGAGATGTTTGAGAAGACAACAAATTTTTCGCAATTCTGCTGCTCCAAACGCTTAGCCAGAGTGGCATAGGGAAAAAATACACATACCGTTGCAATCGGGCGAGTTTCTACTTTCGGATGCAATAGGAATTTTTGGGTTAGGTCAATCCGTTCGCGAGATATGGGAGTTTGAAGCCAAGAAATGGTTGAGAACGCAAAAAATTTTTCGCAATTCTGTTGCTCCAAACGCTTAACCAGAACGGCCTAGGGAAAAAATACACATACCATTGTAATCGGGCGAATTTCTACTTTCAGATGCAATAGGAATTTTTGGGTTGGGTCAAACCGTTCGCGAGATATGGGAGTTTGAAGCCAAGAAATGGTAGAGAACGCAAAAAATTATTTGCAATTCTGCTGCTCCAAACGCTTAACCAGAATGGCCTAGGGAGAAAATACACATACCGTTGTAATCGAGCGAGTTTCTACTTTCGGATGCAATAGGAATTTTTGGGTTAGGTCAATCCGTTCGCGAGATATGGGTGTTTGAAACAAAGAAATGGTTGAGAACGCAAACAATTTTTCGCAATTCTGTTGCTCCAAACGCTTAACCAGAATGGCCTAGGGAAAAAATACACATACCATTGTAATCGGGCGAGTTTCTACTTTCAGATGCAATAGGAATTTTTGGGTTAGGTCAATCCGTTCGCGAGATATGGGAGTTTGAAGCTAAGAAATGGTTGAGAAGAGATCAAATTTTTCGCAATTCTGCTGCTCCAAACGCTTAACCAGAATGGCCTAGGGAAAAAATGCACATACCGTTGTAATAGGGCGAGTTTCTTCTTTCAGATGCAATAGGAATTTTTGGGTTAGGTCAATCCGTTCGCGAGATATGGGAGTTTGAAGCTAAGAAATGGTTGAGAAGAGAACAAATTTTTCGCAATTCTGCTGCTCCAAACGCTTAACCAGAATGGCCTAGGGAAAAAATACGCATACCGTTGTAATCGGGCGAGTTTCTACTTTCAGATGCAATAGGAATTCTTGGGTTAGGTCAATCCGTTCGCGAGATATGGGAGTTCGAAGCTAAGAGATGGTTGAGAAGACAACAAATTTTTCGCAATTCTGCTGCTCCAAACGCTTAGCCAGAATGGCATAGGGAAAAAATACACATACCGTTGCAATCGGGCGAGTTTCTACTTTCAGACGCAACAGGAATTTTTGGGTTGGGTCAAACCGTTCGCGAGATATGGGAGTTTGAAGCCAAGAAATGGTTGAGAACGCAAAAAATTTTTCGCAATTCTGCTGCTCCAAACACTTAACCAGAATGGCATAGGTAAAAAATACACATACCATTGTAATCGGGCGAGTTTCTACTTTCAGATGCAATAGGAATTTTTGGGTTAGGTCAATCCGTTCGCGAGATATGGGAGTTTGAAGCTAAGAAATGGTTGAGGAGGCAAACAATTTTTCGCAATTCTGCTGCTCCACACGCTCAACCAGAATGGCCTAGGGAAAAAATGCACATACCGTTGTAATCTGGCGAGTTTCTACTTTCAGATGCAATAGGAATTTTTGGGTTAGGTCAATCCGTTCGCGAGATATGGGAGTTTGAAGCTAAGAAATGGTTGAGGAGGCAAACAATTTTTCGCAATTCTGCTGCTCCACACGCTCAACCAGAATGGCCTAGGGAAAAAATGCACATACCGTTGTAATCTGGCGAGTTTCTACTTTCAGATGCAATAGGAATTTTTGGGTTAGGTCAATCCGTTCGCGAGATATGGGAGTTTGAAGCTAAGAAATGGTTGAGGAGGCAAACAATTTTTCGCAATTCTGCTGCTCCACACGTTCAACCAGAATGGCCGAGGGTAAAAATACACATACAGTTGTAATTGGGCGAGCTTCTACTTTCAGATGCAATAGGAATTTTTTGGTTAGGTCAATCCGTTCGCGAGATATGGGAGTTTGAAGCCAACAAATGGTTGAGAAGAGAACAAATTTTTCGCAATTCTGCTGCTCCAAACGCTTAACCAGAATGGCCTAGGGAGAAAATACACATACCGTTGTAATCGAGCGAGTTTCTACTTTCGGATGCAATAGGAATTTTTGGGTTAGGTCAATCCGTTCGCGAGATATGGGAGTTCGAAGCTAAGAGATGGTTGAGAAGACAACAAATTTTTCGCAATTCTGCTGCTCCAATCGCTTAGCCAGAGTGGCATAGGGAGAAAATACACATACCGTTGCAATCGGGCGAGTTTCTACTTTCAGACGCAACAGGAATTTTTGGGTTGGGTCAAACCGTTCGCGAGATATGGGAGTTTGAAGCCAAGAAATGGTTGAGATCGCAAAAAATTTTTCGCAATTCTGTTGCTCCAAACGCTTAACCAGAATGGCCTAGGGAAAAAATACACATACCATTGTAATCGGGCGAATTTCTACTTTCAGATGCAACAGGAATTTTTGGGTTGGGTCAAACCGTTCGCGAGATATGGGAGTTTGAAGCCAAGAAATGGTTGAGAACGCAAAAAATTTTTTGCAATTCTGCTGCTCCAAACGCTTAACCAGAATGGCCTAGGGAAAAAATACACATACCATTGTAATCGGGCGAGTTTCTACTTTCAGATGCAATAGGAATTTTTGGGTTAGGTCAATCCGTTCGCGAGATATGGGAGTTTGAAGCCAAGAAATGGTTGAGAAGGCAAAAAATTTTTCGCAATTCTGCTGCTCCAAACGCTTAACCAGAATGGCCTAGGGAAAAAATACATATACCGTTGTAATCGGGCGAGTTTCTACTTTCAGATGCAATAGGAATTTTTGGGTTAGGTCAACCCGTTCGCGAGATATGTGAGTTTGAAGCTAAGAAATGGTTGAGAAGAGAATAAATTTTTCGCAATTCTGCTGCTCCAAACGCTTAACCAGAATGGCCTAGGGAAAAAATACACATACCGTTGTAATCGAGCGAGTTTCTACTTTCAGATGCAATAGGAATTTTTGGGTTAGGTCAATCCGTTCGCGAGATATGGGAGTTCGAAGCTAAGAGATGGTTGAGAAGACAACAAATTTTTCGCAATTCTGCTGCTCCAAACGCTTAGCCAGAATGGTATAGGGAAAAAATACACATACCGTTGCAATCGGGCGAGTGTCTTCTTTCAGACGCAACAGGAATTTTTGGGTTGGGTCAAACCGTTCGCGAGATATGGGAGTTTGAAGCCAAGAAATGGTTGAGAACGCAAAAAATTTTTCGCAATTCTGCTGCTCCAAACACTTAACCAGAATGGCATAGGTAAAAAATACACATACCATTGTAATCGGGCGAGTTTCTACTTTCAGATGCAATAGGAATTTTTGGGTTAGGTCAATCCGTTCGCGAGATATGGGAGTTTGAAGCCAAGAAATGGTTGAGAACGCAAAAAATTTTTTGCAATTCTGCTGCTCCAAACGCTTAACCAGAATGGCCTAGGGAGAAAATACACATACCGTTGTAATCGAGCGAGTTTCTACTCTCGGATGCAATAGGAATTTTTGGGTTATGTCAATCCGTTCGCGAGATATGGGAGTTCGAAGCTAAGAGATGTTTGAGAAGACAACAAATTTTTCGCAATTCTGCTGCTCCAAACGCTTAGCCAGAGTGGCATAGGGAAAAAATACACATACCGTTGCAATCGGGCGAGTTTCTACTTTCGGATGCAATAGGAATTTTTGGGTTAGGTCAATCCGTTCGCGAGATATGGGAGTTTGAAGCCAAGAAATGGTTGAGAACGCAAAAAATTTTTCGCAATTCTGTTGCTCCAAACGCTTAACCAGAACGGCCTAGGGAAAAAATACACATACCATTGTAATCGGGCGAATTTCTACTTTCAGATGCAATAGGAATTTTTGGGTTGGGTCAAACCGTTCGCGAGATATGGGAGTTTGAAGCCAAGAAATGGTAGAGAACGCAAAAAATTATTTGCAATTCTGCTGCTCCAAACGCTTAACCAGAATGGCCTAGGGAGAAAATACACATACCGTTGTAATCGAGCGAGTTTCTACTTTCGGATGCAATAGGAATTTTTGGGTTAGGTCAATCCGTTCGCGAGATATGGGTGTTTGAAACAAAGAAATGGTTGAGAACGCAAACAATTTTTCGCAATTCTGTTGCTCCAAACGCTTAACCAGAATGGCCTAGGGAAAAAATACACATACCATTGTAATCGGGCGAGTTTCTACTTTCAGATGCAATAGGAATTTTTGGGTTAGGTCAATCCGTTCGCGAGATATGGGAGTTTGAAGCTAAGAAATGGTTGAGAAGAGATCAAATTTTTCGCAATTCTGCTGCTCCAAACGCTTAACCAGAATGGCCTAGGGAAAAAATGCACATACCGTTGTAATAGGGCGAGTTTCTTCTTTCAGATGCAATAGGAATTTTTGGGTTAGGTCAATCCGTTCGCGAGATATGGGAGTTTGAAGCTAAGAAATGGTTGAGAAGAGAACAAATTTTTCGCAATTCTGCTGCTCCAAACGCTTAACCAGAATGGCCTAGGGAAAAAATACGCATACCGTTGTAATCGGGCGAGTTTCTACTTTCAGATGCAATAGGAATTCTTGGGTTAGGTCAATCCGTTCGCGAGATATGGGAGTTCGAAGCTAAGAGATGGTTGAGAAGACAACAAATTTTTCGCAATTCTGCTGCTCCAAACGCTTAGCCAGAATGGCATAGGGAAAAAATACACATACCGTTGCAATCGGGCGAGTTTCTACTTTCAGACGCAACAGGAATTTTTGGGTTGGGTCAAACCGTTCGCGAGATATGGGAGTTTGAAGCCAAGAAATGGTTGAGAACGCAAAAAATTTTTCGCAATTCTGCTGCTCCAAACACTTAACCAGAATGGCATAGGTAAAAAATACACATACCATTGTAATCGGGCGAGTTTCTACTTTCAGATGCAATAGGAATTTTTGGGTTAGGTCAATCCGTTCGCGAGATATGGGAGTTTGAAGCTAAGAAATGGTTGAGGAGGCAAACAATTTTTCGCAATTCTGCTGCTCCACACGCTCAACCAGAATGGCCTAGGGAAAAAATGCACATACCGTTGTAATCTGGCGAGTTTCTACTTTCAGATGCAATAGGAATTTTTGGGTTAGGTCAATCCGTTCGCGAGATATGGGAGTTTGAAGCTAAGAAATGGTTGAGGAGGCAAACAATTTTTCGCAATTCTGCTGCTCCACACGTTCAACCAGAATGGCCGAGGGTAAAAATACACATACAGTTGTAATTGGGCGAGCTTCTACTTTCAGATGCAATAGGAATTTTTTGGTTAGGTCAATCCGTTCGCGAGATATGGGAGTTTGAAGCCAACAAATGGTTGAGAAGAGAACAAATTTTTCGCAATTCTGCTGCTCCAAACGCTTAACCAGAATGGCCTAGGGAGAAAATACACATACCGTTGTAATCGAGCGAGTTTCTACTTTCGGATGCAATAGGAATTTTTGGGTTAGGTCAATCCGTTCGCGAGATATGGGAGTTCGAAGCTAAGAGATGGTTGAGAAGACAACAAATTTTTCGCAATTCTGCTGCTCCAATCGCTTAGCCAGAGTGGCATAGGGAGAAAATACACATACCGTTGCAATCGGGCGAGTTTCTACTTTCAGACGCAACAGGAATTTTTGGGTTGGGTCAAACCGTTCGCGAGATATGGGAGTTTGAAGCCAAGAAATGGTTGAGAACGCAAAAAATTTTTCGCAATTCTGTTGCTCCAAACGCTTAACCAGAATGGCCTAGGGAAAAAATACACATACCATTGTAATCGGGCGAATTTCTACTTTCAGATGCAATAGGAATTTTTGGGTTGGGTCAAACCGTTCGCGAGATATGGGAGTTTGAAGCCAAGAAATGGTTGAGAACGCAAAAAATTTTTTGCAATTCTGCTGCTCCAAACGCTTAACCAGAATGGCCTAGGGAAAAAATACACATACCATTGTAATCGGGCGAATTTCTACTTTCAGATGCAACAGGAATTTTTGGGTTGGGTCAAACCGTTCGCGAGATATGGGAGTTTGAAGCCAAGAAATGGTTGAGAACGCAAAAAATTTTTTGCAATTCTGCTGCTCCAAACGCTTAACCAGAATGGCCTAGGGAAAAAATACACATACCATTGTAATCGGGCGAATTTCTACTTTCAGATGCAACAGGAATTTTTGGGTTAGGTCAATCCGTTCGCGAGATATGGGAGTTCGAAGCTGAGAAATGGTTGAGAAGAGAACCAATTTTTCGCAATTCTGCTGCTCCAAACGCTTAACCAGAATGGCCTAGGGAAAAAATGCACATACCGTTGTAATCTGGCGAGTTTCTACTTTCAGATGCAATAGGAATTTTTGGGTTAGGTCAATCCGTTCGCGAGATATGGGAGTTTGAAGCTAAGAAATGGTTGACAAGACAACAAATTTTTCGCACTTCTGCTGCTCCAATCGCTTAACCAGGATGGCCTAGGGAAAAAATACGCATACCGTTGTAATCGGGCGAGTTTCTACTTTCAGATGCAATAGGAATTTTTGGGTTAGGTCAATCCGTTCGCGAGATATGGGAGTTTGAAGCTAAGAAATGGTTGAGAAGAGAATAAATTTTTCGCAATTCTGCTGCTCCAAACGCTTAACCAGAATGGCCTAGGTTAAAAATGCACATACCGTTGTAATCGGGCGAGTTTCTACTTTCAGATGCAATAGGAATTTTTGGGTTAGGTCAATCCGTTCGCGAGATATGGGAGTTTGAAGCTAAGAAATGTTTGACAAGACAACAAATTTTTCGCAATTCTGCTGCTCCAAACGCTTAACCAGAATGGCCTAGGGAGAAAATACACATACCGTTGTAATCGAGCGAGTTTCTACTTTCGGATGCAATAGGAATTTTTGGGTTAGGTCAATCCGTTCGCGAGATATGGGAGTTCGAAGCTAAGAGATGGTTGAGAAGACAACAAATTTTTCGCAATTCTGCTGCTCCAAACGCTTAGCCAGAATGGCATAGGGAAAAAATACACATACCGTTGCAATCGGGCGAGTTTCTACTTTCAGACGCAACAGGAATTTTTGGGTTGGGTCAAACCGTTCGCGAGATATGGGAGTTTGAAGCCAAGAAATGGTTGAGAACGCAAAAAATTTTTCGCAATTCTGCTGCTCCAAACGCTTAACCAGAATGGCATAGGTAAAAAATACACATACCATTGTAATCGGGCGAGTTTCTACTTTCAGATGCTATAGGAATTTTTGGGTTAGGTCAATCCGTTCGCGAGATATGGGAGTTTGAAGCTAAGAAATGGTTGAGGAGGCAAACAATTTTTCGCAATTCTGCTGCTCCACACGCTCAACCAGAATGGCCTAGGGTAAAAATACACATACCGTTGTAATCGGGCGAGCTTCTACTTTCAGATGCAATAGGAATTTTTGGGTTAGGTCAATCCGTTAGCGAGATATGGGAGTTTGAAGCCAAGAAATGGTTGAGAAGGCAAAAAATTTTTCGCAATTCTGCTGCTCCAAACGCTTAACCAGAATGGCCTAGTGAAAAAATTCACATACCGTTGTAATTGGGCGAGTTTCTACTTTCAGATGCAATAGAAATTTTTGGGTTAGGTCAATCCGTTCGCGAGATATGGGAGTTTGAAGCTAAGAAATGGTTGAGAAGAGAACAAATTTTTCGCAATTCTGCTGCTCCAAACGCTTAACCAGAAAGGCCTAGGGAAAAAATGCACATACCGTTGTAATCTGGCGAGTTTCTACTTTCAGATGCAATAGGAATTTTTGGGTTAGGTCAATCCGTTCGCGAGATATGGGAGTTTGAAGCTAAGAAATGGTTGAGGAGGCAAACAATTTTTCGCAATTCTGCTGCTCCACGCGCTCAACCAGAATGTCCGAGGGTAAAAATACACATACAGTTGTAATTGGGCGAGCTTCTACTTTCAGATGCAATAGGAATTTTTTGGTTAGGTCAATCCGTTCGCGAGATATGGGAGTTTGAAGCCAACAAATGGTTGAGAAGAGAACAAATTTTTCGCAATTCTGCTGCTCCAAACGCTTAACCAGAATGGCCTAGGGAAAAAATGCACATACCGTTGTAATCTGGCGAGTTTCTACTTTCAGACGCAACAGGAATTTTTGGGTTAGGTCAATCCGTTCGCGAGATATGGGAGTTTGAAGCTAAGAAATGGTTGACAAGACAACAAATTTTTCGCACTTCTGCTGCTCCAATCGCTTAACCAGAATGGCCTAGGGAAAAAATACGCATACCGTTGTAATCGGGCGAGTTTCTACTTTCAGATGCAATAGGAATTCTTGGGTTAGGTCAATCCGTTCGCGAGATATGGGAGTTCGAAGCTAAGAGATGGTTGAGAAGACAACAAATTTTTCGCAATTCTGCTGCTCCAAACGCTTAGCCAGAATGGCATAGGGAAAAAATACACATACCGTTGCAATCGGGCGAGTTTCTACTTTCAGACGCAACAGGAATTTTTGGGTTGGGTCAAACCGTTCGCGAGATATGGGAGTTTGAAGCCAAGAAATGGTTGAGAACGCAAAAAATTTTTCGCAATTCTGCTGCTCCAAACACTTAACCAGAATGGCATAGGTAAAAAATACACATACCATTGTAATCGGGCGAGTTTCTACTTTCAGATGCAATAGGAATTTTTGGGTTAGGTCAATCCGTTCGCGAGATATGGGAGTTTGAAGCTAAGAAATGGTTGAGGAGGCAAACAATTTTTCGCAATTCTGCTGCTCCACACGCTCAACCAGAATGGCCTAGGGAAAAAATGCACATACCGTTGTAATCTGGCGAGTTTCTACTTTCAGATGCAATAGGAATTTTTGGGTTAGGTCAATCCGTTCGCGAGATATGGGAGTTTGAAGCTAAGAAATGGTTGAGGAGGCAAACAATTTTTCGCAATTCTGCTGCTCCACACGTTCAACCAGAATGGCCGAGGGTAAAAATACACATACAGTTGTAATTGGGCGAGCTTCTACTTTCAGATGCAATAGGAATTTTTTGGTTAGGTCAATCCGTTCGCGAGATATGGGAGTTTGAAGCCAACAAATGGTTGAGAAGAGAACAAATTTTTCGCAATTCTGCTGCTCCAAACGCTTAACCAGAATGGCCTAGGGAGAAAATACACATACCGTTGTAATCGAGCGAGTTTCTACTTTCGGATGCAATAGGAATTTTTGGGTTAGGTCAATCCGTTCGCGAGATATGGGAGTTCGAAGCTAAGAGATGGTTGAGAAGACAACAAATTTTTCGCAATTCTGCTGCTCCAAACGCTTAGCCAGAATGGCATAGGGAAAAAATACACATACCGTTGCAATCGGGCGAGTTTCTACTTTCAGACGCAACAGGAATTTTTGGGTTGTGTCAAACCGTTCGCGAGATATGGGAGTTTGAAGCCAAGAAATGGTTGAGAACGCAAAAAATTTTTCGCAATTCTGCTGCTCCAAACACTTAACCAGAATGGCATAGGTAAAAAATACACATACCATTGTAATCGGGCGAGTTTCTACTTTCAGATGCAATAGGAATTTTTGGGTTAGGTCAATCCGTTCGCGAGATATGGGAGTTTGAAGCTAAGAAATGGTTGAGGAGGCAAACAATTTTTCGCAATTCTGCTGCTCCACACGCTCAACCAGAATGGCCTAGGGAAAAAATGCACATACCGTTGTAATCTGGCGAGTTTCTACTTTCAGATGCAATAGGAATTTTTGGGTTAGGTCAATCCGTTCGCGAGATATGGGAGTTTGAAGCTAAGAAATGGTTGAGGAGGCAAACAATTTTTCGCAATTCTGCTGCTCCACACGTTCAACCAGAATGGCCGAGGGTAAAAATACACATACAGTTGTAATTGGGCGAGCTTCTACTTTCAGATGCAATAGGAATTTTTTGGTTAGGTCAATCCGTTCGCGAGATATGGGAGTTTGAAGCCAACAAATGGTTGAGAAGAGAACAAATTTTTCGCAATTCTGCTGCTCCAAACGCTTAACCAGAATGGCCTAGGGAGAAAATACACATACCGTTGTAATCGAGCGAGTTTCTACTTTCGGATGCAATAGGAATTTTTGGGTTAGGTCAATCCGTTCGCGAGATATGGGAGTTCGAAGCTAAGAGATGGTTGAGAAGACAACAAATTTTTCGCAATTCTGCTGCTCCAATCGCTTAGCCAGAGTGGCATAGGGAGAAAATACACATACCGTTGCAATCGGGCGAGTTTCTACTTTCAGACGCAACAGGAATTTTTGGGTTGGGTCAAACCGTTCGCGAGATATGGGAGTTTGAAGCCAAGAAATGGTTGAGAACGCAAAAAATTTTTCGCAATTCTGTTGCTCCAAACGCTTAACCAGAATGGCCTAGGGAAAAAATACACATACCATTGTAATCGGGCGAATTTCTACTTTCAGATGCAATAGGAATTTTTGGGTTGGGTCAAACCGTTCGCGAGATATGGGAGTTTGAAGCCAAGAAATGGTTGAGAACGCAAAAAATTTTTTGCAATTCTGCTGCTCCAAACGCTTAACCAGAATGGCCTAGTGAAAAAATACACATACCATTGTAATCGGGCGAATTTCTACTTTCAGATGCAACAGGAATTTTTGGGTTGGGTCAAACCGTTCGCGAGATATGGGAGTTTGAAGCCAAGAAATGGTTGAGAACGCAAAAAATTTTTTGCAATTCTGCTGCTCCAAACGCTTAACCAGAATGGCCTAGGGAAAAAATACACATACCATTGTAATCGGGCGAGTTTCTACTTTCAGATGCAATAGGAATTTTTGGGTTAGGTCAATCCGTTCGCGAGATATGGGAGTTTGAAGCCAAGAAATGGTTGAGAAGGCAAAAAATTTTTCGCAATTCTGCTGCTCCAAACGCTTAACCAGAATGGCCTAGGGAAAAAATACATATACCGTTGTAATCGGGCGAGTTTCTACTTTCAGATGCAATAGGAATTTTTGGGTTAGGTCAACCCGTTCGCGAGATATGGGAGTTCGAAGCTAAGAGATGGTTGAGAAGACAACAAATTTTTCGCAATTCTGCTGCTCCAAACGCTTAGCCAGAATGGTATAGGGAAAAAATACACATACCGTTGCAATCGGGCGAGTGTCTTCTTTCAGACGCAACAGGAATTTTTGGGTTGGGTCAAACCGTTCGCGAGATATGGGAGTTTGAAGCCAAGAAATGGTTGAGAACGCAAAAAATTTTTCGCAATTCTGCTGCTCCAAACACTTAACCAGAATGGCATAGGTAAAAAATACACATACCATTGTAATCGGGCGAGTTTCTACTTTCAGATGCAATAGGAATTTTTGGGTTAGGTCAATCCGTTCGCGAGATATGGGAGTTTGAAGCCAAGAAATGGTTGAGAACGCAAAAAATTTTTTGCAATTCTGCTGCTCCAAACGCTTAACCAGAATGGCCTAGGGAGAAAATACACATACCGTTGTAATCGAGCGAGTTTCTACTCTCGGATGCAATAGGAATTTTTGGGTTATGTCAATCCGTTCGCGAGATATGGGAGTTCGAAGCTAAGAGATGTTTGAGAAGACAACAAATTTTTCGCAATTCTGCTGCTCCAAACGCTTAGCCAGAGTGGCATAGGGAAAAAATACACATACCGTTGCAATCGGGCGAGTTTCTACTTTCGGATGCAATAGGAATTTTTGGGTTAGGTCAATCCGTTCGCGAGATATGGGAGTTTGAAGCCAAGAAATGGTTGAGAACGCAAAAAATTTTTCGCAATTCTGTTGCTCCAAACGCTTAACCAGAACGGCCTAGGGAAAAAATACACATACCATTGTAATCGGGCGAATTTCTACTTTCAGATGCAATAGGAATTTTTGGGTTGGGTCAAACCGTTCGCGAGATATGGGAGTTTGAAGCCAAGAAATGGTAGAGAACGCAAAAAATTATTTGCAATTCTGCTGCTCCAAACGCTTAACCAGAATGGCCTAGGGAGAAAATACACATACCGTTGTAATCGAGCGAGTTTCTACTTTCGGATGCAATAGGAATTTTTGGGTTAGGTCAATCCGTTCGCGAGATATGGGAGTTTGAAACAAAGAAATGGTTGAGAACGCAAACAATTTTTCGCAATTCTGTTGCTCCAAACGCTTAACCAGAATGGCCTAGGGAAAAAATACACATACCATTGTAATCGGGCGAGTTTCTACTTTCAGATGCAATAGGAATTTTTGGGTTAGGTCAATCCGTTCGCGAGATATGGGAGTTTGAAGCTAAGAAATGGTTGAGAAGAGATCAAATTTTTCGCAATTCTGCTGCTCCAAACGCTTAACCAGAATGGCCTAGGGAAAAAATGCACATACCGTTGTAATAGGGCGAGTTTCTTCTTTCAGATGCAATAGGAATTTTTGGGTTAGGTCAATCCGTTCGCGAGATATGGGAGTTTGAAGCTAAGAAATGGTTGAGAAGAGAACAAATTTTTCGCAATTCTGCTGCTCCAAACGCTTAACCAGAATGGCCTAGGGAAAAAATACACATTCCGTTGTAATCGTGCCAGTTTCTACTTTCAGACGCAACAGGAATTTTTGGGTTAGGTCAGTCCGTTCGCGCGATATGGGAGTTCGAAGCTAAGAGATGGTTGAGAAGACAACAAATTTTTCGCAATTCTGCTGCTCCAAACGCTTAACCAGAATGGCCTAGGGAAAAAATACACATACCGTTATAATCGGGCGAGTGTCTACTTTCAGATGCAATAGGAATTTTTGGGTTAGGTCAATCCGTTCGCGAGATATGGGAGTTTGAAGCTAAGAAATGGTTGAGAAGAGAATAAATTTTTCGCAATTCTGCTGCTCCAATCGCTTAACCAGAATGGCATAGGGAAAAAATACACATACCATTGTAATCGGGCGAGTTTCTACTTTCAGATGCAATAGGAATTTTTGGGTTAGGTCAATCCGTTCGCGAGATATGGGAGTTTGAAGCCAAGAAATGGTTGAGAAGGCAAAAAATTTTTCGCAATTCTGCTGCTTCAAACGCTTATCCAGAATGGCCTAGGGAAAAAATACACATACCGTTGTAATCGGGCGAGTTTCTACTTTCAGATGCAATAGGAATTTTTGGGTTAGGTCAATCCGTTCGCGAGATATGGGAGTTTGAATCCAAGAAATGGTTGAGAAGGCACAAAATTTTTCGCACTTCTGCTGCTCCAAACGCTTAACCAGAATGGCCTAGGGAAAAAATACACATTCCGTTGTAATCGTGCGAGTTTCTACTTTCAGACGCAACAGGAATTTTTGGGTTAGGTCAATCCGTTCGCGAGATATGGGAGTTCGAAGCTAAGAGATGGTTGAGAAGACAACAAATTTTTCGCAATTCTGCTGCTCCAAACGCTTAACCAGAATGGCCTAGGGAAAAAATACACATACCGTTGTAATCGAGCGAGTTTCTACTTTCAGATGCAATAGGAATTTTTGGGTTAGGTCAATCCGTTCGCGAGATATGGGAGATTGAAGCTAAGAAATGGTTGACAAGACAACAAATTTTTCGCACTTCTGCTGCTCCAATCGCTTAACCAGAATGGCCTAGGGAAAAAATACGCATTCCGTTGTAATCGGGCGAGTTTCTACTTTCAGATGCAATAGGAATTCTTGGGTTAGGTCAATCCGTTCGCGAGATATGGGAGTTCGAAGCTAAGAGATGGTTGAGAAGACAACAAATTTTTCGCAATTCTGCTGCTCCAAACGCTTAGCCAGAATGGTATAGGGAAAAAATACACATACCGTTGCAATCGGGCGAGTTTCTTCTTTCAGACGCAACAGGAATTTTTGGGTTGGGTCAAACCGTTCGCGAGATATGGGAGTTTGAAGCCAAGAAATGGTTGAGAACGCAAAAAATTTTTCGCAATTCTGCTGCTCCAAACACTTAACCAGAATGGCATAGGTAAAAAATACACATACCATTGCAATCGGGCGAGTTTCTACTTTCAGATGCAATAGGAATTTTTGGGTTAGGTCAATCCGTTCGCGAGATATGGGAGTTTGAAGCCAAGAAATGGTTGAGAACGCAAAAAATTTTTCGCAATTCTGCTGCTCCAAACACTTAACCAGAATGGCATTGGTAAAAAATACACATACCGTTGTAATCGGGCGAGTTTCTACTTTCAGATGCAATAGGAATTTTTGGGTTAGGTCAATCCGTTCGCGAGATATGGGAGTTTGAATCCAAGAAATGGTTGAGAAGGCACAAAATTTTTCGCACTTCTGCTGCTCCAAACGCTTAACCAGAATGGCCTAGGGAAAAAATACACATTCCGTTGTAATCGTGCGAGTTTCTACTTTCAGACGCAACAGGAATTTTTGGGTTAGGTCAATCCGTTCGCGAGACATGGGAGTTCGAAGCTAAGAGATGGTTGAGAAGACAACAAATTTTTCGCAATTCTGCTGCTCCAAACGCTTAACCAGAATGGCCTAGGGAAAAAATACACATACCGTTGTAATCGAGCGAGTTTCTACTTTCAGATGCAATAGGAATTTTTGGGTTAGGTCAATCCGTTCGCGAGATATGGGAGATTGAAGCTAAGAAATGGTTGACAAGACAACAAATTTTTCGCACTTCTGCTGCTCCAATCGCTTAACCAGAATGGCCTAGGGAAAAAATACGCATTCCGTTGTAATCGGGCGAGTTTCTACTTTCAGATGCAATAGGAATTCTTGGATTAGGTCAATCCGTTCGCGAGATATGGGAGTTCGAAGCTAAGAGATGGTTGAGAAGACAACAAATTTTTCGCAATTCTGCTGCTCCAAACGCTTAGCCAGAATGGTATAGGGAAAAAATACACATACCGTTGCAATCGGGTGAGTATCTTCTTTCAGACGCAACAGGAATTTTTGGGTTGGGTCAAACCGTTCGCGAGATATGGGAGTTTGAAGCCAAGAAATGGTTGAGAACGCAAAAAATTTTTCGCAATTCTGCTGCTCCAAACACTTAACCAGAATGGCATAGGTAAAAAATACACATACCATTGTAATCGGGCGAGTTTCTACATTCAGATGCAATAGGAATTTTTGGGTTAGGTCAATCCGTTCGCGAGATATGGGAGTTTGAAGCCAAGAAATGGTTGAGAACGCAAAAAATTTTTCGCAATTCTGTTGCTCCAAACGCTTAACCAGAACGGCCTAGGGAAAAAATACACATACCATTGTAATCGGGCGAATTTCTACTTTCAGATGCAATAGGAATTTTTGGGTTGGGTCAAACCGTTCGCGAGATATGGGAGTTTGAAGCCAAGAAATGGTAGAGAACGCAAAAAATTATTTGCAATTCTGCTGCTCCAAACGCTTAACCAGAATGGCCTAGGGAGAAAATACACATACCGTTGTAATCGAGCGAGTTTCTACTTTCGGATGCAATAGGAATTTTTGGGTTAGGTCAATCCGTTCGCGAGATATGGGAGTTTGAAACCAAGAAATGGTTGAGAACGCAAAAAATTTTTCGCAATTCTGTTGCTCCAAACGCTTAACCAGAATGGCCTAGGGAAAAAATACACATACCATTGTAATCGGGCGAGTTTCTACTTTCAGATGCAATAGGAATTTTTGGGTTAGGTCAATCCGTTCGCGAGATATGGGAGTTTGAAGCTAAGAAATGGTTGAGAAGAGATCAAATTTTTCGCAATTCTGCTGCTCCAAACGCTTAACCAGAATGGCCTAGGGAAAAAATGCACATACCGTTGTAATAGGGCGAGTTTCTTCTTTCAGATGCAATAGGAATTTTTGGGTTAGGTCAATCCGTTCGCGAGATATGGGAGTTTGAAGCTAAGAAATGGTTGAGAAGAGAACAAATTTTTCGCAATTCTGCTGCTCCAAACGCTTAAGCAGAATGGCCTAGGGAAAAAATACACATTCCGTTGTAATCGTGCCAGTTTTTACTTTCAGACGCAACAGGAATTTTTGGGTTAGGTCAATCCGTTCGCGCGATATGGGAGTTCGAAGCTAAGAGATGGTTGAGAAGACAACAAATTTTTCGCAATTCTGCTGCTCCAAACGCTTAACCAGAATGGCCTTGGGAAAAAATACACATACCGTTATAATCGGGCGAGTTTCTACTTTCAGATGCAATAGGAATTTTTGGGTTAGGTCAATCCGTTCGCGAGATATGGGAGTTTGAAGCTAAGAAATGGTTGAGAAGAGAATAAATTTTTCGCAATTCTGCTGCTCCAATCGCTTAACCAGAATGGCATAGGGAAAAAATACACATACCATTGTAATCGGGCGAGTTTCTACTTTCAGATGCAATAGGAATTTTTGGGTTAGGTCAATCCGTTCGCGAGATATGGGAGTTTGAAGCCAAGAAATGGTTGAGAAGGCAAAAAATTTTTCGCAATTCTGCTGCTTCAAACGCTTATCCAGAATGGCCTAGGGAAAAAATACACATACCGTTGTAATCGGGCGAGTTTCTACTTTCAGATGCAATAGGAATTTTTGGGTTAGGTCAATCCGTTCGCGAGATATGGGAGTTTGAATCCAAGAAATGGTTGAGAAGGCACAAAATTTTTCGCACTTCTGCTGCTCCAAACGCTTAACCAGAATGGCCTAGGGAAAAAATACACATTCCGTTGTAATCGTGCGAGTTTCTACTTTCAGACGCAACAGGAATTTTTGGGTTAGGTCAATCCGTTCGCGAGATATGGGAGTTCGAAGCTAAGAGATGGTTGAGAAGACAACAAATTTTTCGCAATTCTGCTGCTCCAAACGCTTAACCAGAATGGCCTAGGGAAAAAATACACATACCGTTGTAATCGAGCGAGTTTCTACTTTCAGATGCAATAGGAATTTTTGGGTTAGGTCAATCCGTTCGCGAGATATGGGAGATTGAAGCTAAGAAATGGTTGACAAGACAACAAATTTTTCGCACTTCTGCTGCTCCAATCGCTTAACCAGAATGGCCTAGGGAAAAAATACGCATTCCGTTGTAATCGGGCGAGTTTCTACTTTCAGATGCAATAGGAATTCTTGGGTTAGGTCAATCCGTTCGCGAGATATGGGAGTTCGAAGCTAAGAGATGGTTGAGAAGACAACAAATTTTTCGCAATTCTGCTGCTCCAAACGCTTAGCCAGAATGGTATAGGGAAAAAATACACATACCGTTGCAATCGGGCGAGTTTCTTCTTTCAGACGCAACAGGAATTTTTGGGTTGGGTCAAACCGTTCGCGAGATATGGGAGTTTGAAGCCAAGAAATGGTTGAGAACGCAAAAAATTTTTCGCAATTCTGCTGCTCCAAACACTTAACCAGAATGGCATAGGTAAAAAATACACATATCATTGTAATCGGGCGAGTTTCTACTTTCAGATGCAATATGAATTTTTGGGTTAGGTCAATCCGTTCGCGAGATATGGGAGTTTGAAGCCAAGAAATGGTTGAGAACGCAAAAAATTTTTCGCAATTCTGCTGCTCCAAACACTTAACCAGAATGGCATTGGTAAAAAATACACATACCATTGTAATCGGGCGAGTTTCTACTTTCAGATGCAATAGGAATTTTTGGGTTAGGTCAATCCGTTCGCAAGATATGTGAGTTTGAAGCTAAGAAATGGTTGAGAAGAGAATAAATTTTTCGCAATTCTGCTGCTCCAAACGCTTAACCAGAATGGCCTAGGGAAAAAATGCACATACCGCTGTAATCGGGCGAGTTTCTACTTTCAGATGCAATAGGAATTTTTGGGTTAGGTCAATCCGTTCGCGAGATATGGGAGTTTGAAGCTAAGAAATGGTTGACAAGACAACAAATTTTTCGCAATTCTGCTGCTCCAATCGCTTAACCAGAATGGCCTAGGGAAAAAATACGCATACCGTTGTAATCGGGCGAGTTTCTACTTTCAGATGCAATAGGAATTTTTGGGTTAGGTCAATCCGTTCGCGAGATATGGGAGTTTGAAGCTAAGAAATGGTTGAGAAGAGAATAAATTTTTCGCAATTCTGCTGCTCCAAACGCTTACCCAGAATGGCCTAGGGAAAAAATACACATACCGTTGTAATCGAGCGAGTTTCTACTTTCAGATGCAATAGGAATTTTTGGGTTGGGTCAAACCGTTCGCGAGATATGGGAGTTTGAGGCTAAGAAATGGTTGAGACCGCAAAAAATTTTTTGCAATTCTGCTGCTCCAAACGCTTAACCAGAATGGCCTAGGGAAAAAATACACATACCATTTTAATCGGGCGAATTTCTACTTTCAGATGCAATAGGAATTTTTGGGTTGGGTCAAACCGTACGCGAGATATGGGAGTTTGAAGCCAAGAAATGGTTGAGAACGCAAAAAATTTTTTGCAATTCTGCTGCTCCAAACGCTTAACCAGAATGGCCTAGGGAGAAAATACACATACCGTTGTAATCGAGCGAGTTTCTACTCTCGGATGCAATAGGAATTTTTGGGTTAGGTCAATCCGTTCGCGAGATATGGGAGTTCGAAGCTAAGAGATGGTTGAGAAGACAACAAATTTTTCGCAATTCTGCTGCTCCAAACGCTTAGCCAGAGTGGCATAGGGAAAAAATACACATACCGTTGCAATCGGGCGAGTTTCTACTTTCGGATGCAATAGGAATTTTTGGGTTAGGTCAATCCGTTCGCGAGATATGGGAGTTTGAAGCCAAGAAATGGTTGAGAACGCAAAAAATTTTTCGCAATTCTGTTGCTCCAAACGCTTAACCAGAACGGCCTAGGGAAAAAATACACATACCATTGTAATCGGGCGAATTTCTACTTTCAGATGCAATAGGAATTTTTGGGTTGGGTCAAACCGTTCGCGAGATATGGGAGTTTGAAGCTAAGAAATGGTTGAGAAGAGAACAAATTTTTCGCAATTCTGCTACTCCAAACGCTTAACCAGAATGGCCTAGTGAAAAAATGCACATCCCGTTGTAATCTGGCGAGTTTCTACTTTCAGATGCAATAGGAATTTTTGGGTTAGGGCAATCCGTTCGCGAGATATGGGAGTTTGAGGCTAAGAAATGGTTGAGAAGAGAACAAATTTTTCGCAATTCTGCTGCTCCAAACGCTTAACCAGAATGGCCTAGGGAAAAAATGCACATACCGTTGTAATCTGGCGAGTTTCTACTTTCAGATGCAATAGGAATTTTTGGGTTAGGTCAATCCGTTCGCGAGATATGGGAGATTGAAGCTAAGAAATGGTTGACAAGACAACAAATTTTTCGCACTTCTGCTGCTCCAATCGCTTAACCAGAATGGCCTAGAGAAAAAATACGCATACCGTTGTAATCGGGCGAGTTTCTACTTTCAGATGCAATAGGAATTCTTGGGTTAGGTCAATCCGTTCGCGAGATATGGGAGTTCGAAGCTAAGAGATAGTTGAGAAGACAACAAATTTTTCGCAATTCTGCTGCTCCAAACGCTTAGCCAGAATGGCGTAGGGAAAAAATACACATACCGTTGCAATCGGGCGAGTTTCTACTTTCAGACGCAACAGGAATTTTTGGGTTGGGTCAAACAGTTCGCGAGATATGGGAGTTTGAAGCCAAGAAATGGTTGAGAACGCAACAAATTTTTCGCAATTCTGCTGCTCCAAACGCTTAACCAGAATGGCCTAGGGAAAAAATACACATACCGTTGTAATCGGGCGAGTTTCTACTTTCAGATGCAATAGGAATTTTTGGGTTAGGTCAATCCGTTCGCGAGATATGGGAGTTTGAAGCTAAGAAATGTTTGACAAGACAACAAATTTTTCGCAATTCTGCTGCTCCAAACGCTTAACCAGAATGGCCTAGGGAGAAAATACACATACCGTTGTAATCGAGCGAGTTTCTACTTTCGGATGCAATAGGAATTTTTGGGTTAGGTTAATCCGTTCGCGAGATATGGTAGTTCGAAGCTAAGAGATGGCTGAGAAGACAACAAATTTTTCGCAATTCTGCTGCTCCAAACGCTTAGCCAGAGTGGCATAGGGAAAAAATACACATACCGTTGCAATCGGGCGAGTTTCTACTTTCAGACGCAACAGGAATTTTTGGGTTGGGTCAATCCGTTCGCGAGATATGGGAGTTTGAAGCCAAGAAATGGTTGAGAACGCAAAAAATTTTTCGCAATTCTGTTGCTCCTAACGCTTAACCAGAATGGCCTAGGGAAAAAATACACATACCATTGTAATCGGGCGAGTTTCTACTTTCAGATGCAATAGGAATTTTTGGGTTAGGTCAATCCGTTCGCGAGATATGGGAGTTTGAAGCTAAGAAATGGTTGAGAAGAGAATAAATTTTTCGCAATTCTGCTGCTCCAAACGCTTAACCAGAATGGCCTAGGGAGAAAATACACATACCGTTGTAATCGAGCGAGTTTCTACTCTCGGATGCAATAGGAATTTTTGGGTTAGGTCAATCCGTTCGCGAGATATGGGAGTTCGAAGCTAAGAGATGGTTGAGAAGACAACAAATTTTTCGCAATTCTGCTGCTCCAAACGCTTAGCCCGAGTGGCATAGGGAAAAAATACACATACCGTTGCAATCGGGCGAGTTTCTACTTTCGGATGCAATAGGAATTTTTGGGTTAGGTCAATCCGTTCGCGAGATATGGGAGTTTGAAGCCAAGAAATGCTTGAGAACGCAAAAAATTTTTCGCAATTCTGTTGCTCCAAACGCTTAACCAGAACGGCCTAGGGAAAAAATACACATACCGTTGTAATCGGGCGAATTTCTACTTTCAGATGCAATAGGAATTTTTGGGTTGGGTCAAACCGTTCGCGAGATATGGGAGTTTGAAGCCAAGAAATGGTAGAGAACGCAAAAAATTATTTGCAATTCTGCTGCTCCAAACGCTTAACCAGAATGGCCTAGGGAGAAAATACACATACCGTTGTAATCGAGCGAGTTTCTACTTTCGGATGCAATAGGAATTTTTGGGTTAGGTCAATCCGTTCGCGAGATATGGGAGTTTGAAACCAAGAAATGGTTGAGAACGCAAAAAATTTTTCGCAATTCTGTTGCTCCAAACGCTTAACCAGAATGGCCTAGGGAAAAAATACACATACCATTGTAATCGGGCGAGTTTCTACTTTCAGATGCAATAGGAATTTTTGGGTTAGGTCAATCCGTTCGCGAGATATGGGAGTTTGAAGCTAAGAAATGGTTGAGAAGAGAACAAATTTTTCGCAATTCTGCTACTCCAAACGCTTAACCAGAATGGCCTAGGGAAAAAATACACATACCGTTGCAATCGGGCTAGTTTCTACTTTCAGACGCAACAGGAATTTTTGGGTTGGGTCCATCCGTTCGCGAGATATGGGAGTTTGAAGCTAAGAAATGGTTGAGAAGAGAACAAATTTTTCGCAATTCTGCTACTCCAAACGCTTAACCAGAATGGCCTAGGGAAAAAATGCACATACCGTTGTAATCTGGCGAGTTTCTACTTTCAGATGCAATAGGAATTTTTGGGTTAGGTCAATCCGTTCGCGAGATATGGGAGTTTGAGGCTAAGAAATGGTTGAGAAGAGAACAAATTTTTCGCAATTCTGCTGCTCCAAACGCTTAACCAGAATGGCCTAGGGAAAAAATGCACATACCGTTGTAATCTGGCGAGTTTCTACTTTCAGATGCAATAGGAATTTTTGGGTTAGGTCAATCCGTTCGCGAGATATGGGAGATTGAAGCTAAGAAATGGTTGACAAGACAACAAATTTTTCGCACTTCTGCTGCTCCAATCGCTTAACCAGAATGGCCTAGGGAAAAAATACGCATACCGTTGTAATCGGGCGAGTTTCTACTTTCAGATGCAATAGGAATTCTTGGGTTAGGTCAATCCGTTCGCGAGATATGGGAGTTCGAAGCTAAGAGATAGTTGAGAAGACAACAAATTTTTCGCAATTCTGCTGCTCCAAACGCTTAGCCAGAATGGCGTAGGGAAAAAATACACATACCGTTGCAATCGGGCGAGTTTCTACTTTCAGACGCAACAGGAATTTTTGGGTTGGGTCAAACAGTTCGCGAGATATGGGAGTTTGAAGCCAAGAAATGGTTGAGAACGCAACAAATTTTTCGCAATTCTGCTGCTCCAAACGCTTAACCAGAATGGCCTAGGGAAAAAATACACATACCATTGTAATCGGGCGAGTTTCTACTTTCAGATGCAATAGGAATCTTTGGGTTAGGTCAATCCGTTCGCGAGATCTGGGAGTTTGAAGCCAACAAATGGTTGAGAAGAGAACAAATTTTTCGCAATTCTGCTGCTCCAAACGCTTAACCAGAATGGCCTAGGGAAAAAATACACATACCGTTGTAATCGGGCGAGTTTCTACTTTCAGATGCAATAGGAATTTTTGGGTTAGGTCAATCCGTTCGCGAGATATGGGAGTTTGAAGCTAAGAAATGGTTGAGAAGAGAATAAATTTTTCGCAATTCTGCTGCTCCAAACGCTTAACCAGAATGGCCTAGGGAAAAAATGCACATACCGTTGTAATCGGGCGAGTTTCTACTTTCAGATGCAATAGGAATTTTTGGGTTAGGTCAATCCGTTCGCGAGATATGGGAGTTTGAAGCTAAGAAATGTTTGACAAGACAACAAATTTTTCGCAATTCTGCTGCTCCAAACGCTTAACCAGAATGGCCTAGGGAGAAAATACACATACCGTTGTAATCGAGCGACTTTCTACTTTCGGATGCAATAGGAATTTTTGGGTTAGGTCAATCCGTTCGCGAGATATGGTAGTTCGAAGCTAAGAGATGGTTGAGAAGACAACAAATTTTTCGCAATTCTGCTGCTCCAAACGCTTAGCCAGAGTGGCATAGGGAAAAAATACACATACCGTTGCAATCGGGCGAGTTTCTACTTTCAGATGCAATAGGAATTTTTGGGTTAGGTCAATCCGTTCGCGAGATATGGGAGTTTGAAGCCAAGGAATGGTTGAGAAGTCAAAAAATTTTTCGCAATTCTGCTGCTCCAAACGCTTAACCAGAATGGCCTAGGGAAAAAATACACATACCGTTGTAATCGGGCGAGTTTCTACTTTCAGATGCAATAGGAATTTTTGGGTTAGGTCAATCCGTTCGCGAGATATGGGAGTTTGAAGCTAAGAAATGGTTGAGAAGAGAATAAATTTTTCGCAATTCTGCTGCTCCAAACGCTTAACCAGAATGGCCTAGGGAAAAAATGCACATACCGCTGTAATCGAGCGAGTTTCTACTTTCAGATGCAATAGGAATTTTTGGGTTAGGTCAATTCGTTCGCGAGATATGGGAGTTTGAAGCCAAGAAATGGATGAGAAGGCACAAAATTTTTCGCACTTCTGCTGCTCCAATCGCTTAACCAGAATGGCCTAGGGAAAAAATACACATACCGTTGTAATCGAGCGAGTTTCTACTTTCAGATGCAATAGGAATTTTTGGGTTGGGTCAAACCGTTCGCGAGATATGGGAGTTTGAAGCCAAGAAATGGTGGAGAACGCAAAAAATTTTTCGCAATTCTGTTGCTCCAAACGCTTAACCAGAACGGCCTAGGGAAAAAATACACATACCATTGTAATCGGGCGAATTTCTACTTTCAGATGCAATAGGAATTTTTGGGTTGGGTCAAACCGTTCGCGAGATATGGGAGTTTGAAGCCAAGAAATGGTTGAGAACGCAAAAAATTTTTCGCAATTCTGTTGCTCCAAACGCTTAACCAGAATGGCCTAGGGAAAAAATACACATACCATTGTAATCGGGCGAGTTTCTACTTTCAGATGCAATAGGAATTTTTGGGTTAGGTCAATCCGTTCGCGAGATATGGGAGTTTGAAGCTAAGAAATGGTTGAGAAGAGAATAAATTTTTCGCAATTCTGCTGCTCCAAACGCTTAACCAGAATGGCCTAGGGAAAAAATGCACATACCGTTGTAATCGGGCGAGTTTCTACTTTCAGATGCAATAGGAATTTTTGGGTTAGGTCAATCCGTTCGCGAGATATGGGAGTTTGAAGCTAAGAAATGTTTGACAAGACAACAAATTTTTCGCAATTCTGCTGCTCCAAACGCTTAACCAGAATGGCCTAGGGAGAAAATACACATACCGTTGTAATCGAGCGAGTTTCTACTTTCGGATGCAATAGGAATTTTTGGGTTAGGTCAATCCGTTCGCGAGATATGGTAGTTCGAAGCTAAGAGATGGTTGAGAAGACAACAAATTTTTCGCAATTCTGCTGCTCCAAATGCTTAGCCAGAGTGGCATAGGGAAAAAATACACATACCGTTGCAATCGGGCGAGTTTCTACTTTCAGACGCAACAGGAATTTTTGGGTTGGGTCAAACCGTTCGCGAAATATGGGAGTTTGAAGCCAAGAAATGGTTGAGAACGCAAAAAATTTTTCGCAATTCTGTTGCTCCTAACGCTTAACCAGAATGGCCTAGGGAAAAAATACACATACCATTGTAATCGGGCGAGTTTCTACTTTCAGATGCAATAGGAATTTTTGGGTTAGGTCAATCCGTTCGCGAGATATGGGAGTTTGAAGCCAAGGAATGGTTGAGAAGGCAAAAAATTTTTCGCAATTCTGCTGCTCCAAACGCTTAACCAGAATGGCCTAGGGAAAAAATACACATACCGTTGTAATCGGGCGAGTTTCTACTTTCAGATGCAATAGGAATTTTTGGGTTAGGTCAATCCGTTCGCGAGATATGGGAGTTTGAAGCTAAGAAATGGTTGAGAAGAGAATAAATTTTTCGCAATTCTGCTGCTCCAAACGCTTAACCAGAATGGCCTAGGGAAAAAATGCACATACCGCTGTAATCGAGCGAGTTTCTACTTTCAGATGCAATAGGAATTTTTGGGTTAGGTCAATCCGTTCGCGAGATATGGGAGTTTGAAGCTAAGAAATGGTTGACAAGACAACAAATTTTTCGCAATTCTGCTGCTCCAATCGCTTAACCAGAATGGCCTAGGGAAAAAATACGCATACCGCTGTAATCGGGCGAGTTTCTACTTTCAGATGCAATAGGAATTTTTGGGTTAGGTCAATTCGTTCGCGAGATATGGGAGTTTGAAGCCAAGAAATGGTTGAGAAGGCACAAAATTTTTCGCACTTCTGCTGCTCCAAACGCTTAACCAGAATGGCCTAGGGAAAAAATACACATACCGTTGTAATCGAGCGAGTTTCTACTTTCAGATGCAATAGGAATTTTTGGGTTGGGTCAAACCGTTCGCGAGATATGGGAGTTTGAAGCCAAGAAATGGTGGAGAACGCAAAAAATTTTTCGCAATTCTGTTGCTCCAAACGCTTAACCAGAACGGCCTAGGGAAAAAATACACATACCATTTTAATCGGGCGAATTTCTACTTTCAGATGCAATAGGAATTTTTGGGTTGGGTCAAACCGTTCGCGAGATATGGGAGTTTGAAGCCAAGAAATGGTTGAGAACGCAAAAAATTTTTCGCAATTCTGTTGCTCCAAACGCTTAACCAGAATGGCCTAGGGAAAAAATACACATACCATTGTAATCGGGCGAGTTTCTACTTTCAGATGCAATAGGAATTTTTGGGTTAGGTCAATCCGTTCGCGAGATATGTGAGTTTGAAGCTAAGAAATGGTTGAGAAGAGAATAAATTTTTCGCAATTCTGCTGCTCCAAACGCTTAACCAGAATGGCCTAGGGAAAAAATGCACATACCGCTGTAATCGGGCGAGTTTCTACTTTCAGATGCAATAGGAATTCTTGGGTTAGGTCAATCCGTTCGCGAGATATGGGAGTTCGAAGCTAAGAGATGGTTGAGAAGACAACAAATTTTTCGCAATTCTGCTGCTCCAAACGCTTAGCCAGAGTGGCATAGGGAAAAAATACACATACCGTTGTAATCGGGCGAGTTTCTACTTTCAGATGCAATAGGAATTTTTGGGTTAGGTCAATCCGTTCGCGAGATATGGGAGTTTGAAGCTAAGAAATGTTTGACAAGACAACAAATTTTTCGCAATTCTGCTGCTCCAAACGCTTAACCAGAATGGCCTAGGGAGAAAATACACATACCGTTGTAATCGAGCGAGTTTCTACTTTCGGATGCAATAGGAATTTTTGGGTTAGGTCAATCCGTTCGCGAGATATGGTAGTTCGAAGCTAAGAGATGGTTGAGAAGACAACAAATTTTTCGCAATTCTGCTGCTCCAAACGCTTAGCCAGAATGGCCTAGGGAGAAAATACACATACCGTTGTAATCGGGCTAGTTTCTACTTTCAGATGCAATAGGAATTTTTGGGTTAGGTCAATCCGTTCGCGAGATATGGGAGTTTGAAGCTAAGAAATGGTTGAGAAGAGAACAAATTTTTCGCAATTCTGCTGCTCCAAACGCTTAACCAGAATGGCCTAGGGAAAAAATACACATACCATTGTAATCGGGCGAATTTCTACTTTCAGAGGCAATAGGAATTTTTGGGTTAGGTCAATCCGTTCGCGAGATATGGGAGTTTGAGGCTAAGAAATGGTTGAGAAGAGAACAAATTTTTCGCAATTCTGCTGCTCCAAACGCTTAACCAGAATGGCCTAGGGAAAAAATGCACATACCGTTGTAATCTGGCGAGTTTCTACTTTCAGATGCAATAGGAATTTTTGGGTTAGGTCAATCCGTTCGCGAGATATGGGAGATTGAAGCTAAGAAATGGTTGACAAGACAACAAATTTTTCGCACTTCAGCTGCTCCAATCGCTTAACCAGAATGGCCTAGGGAAAAAATACGCATACCGTTGTAATCGGGCGAGTTTCTACTTTCAGATGCAATAGGAATTCTTGGGTTAGGTCAATCCGTTCGCGAGATATGGGAGTTCGAAGCTAAGAGATAGTTGAGAAGACAACAAATTTTTCGCAATTCTGCTGCTCCAAACGCTTAGCCAGAATGGCGTAGGGAAAAAATACACATACCGTTGCAATCGGGCGAGTTTCTACTTTCAGACGCAACAGGAATTTTTGGGTTGGGTCAAACAGTTCGCGAGATATGGGAGTTTGAAGCCAAGAGATAGTTGAGAAGACAACAAATTTTTCGCAATTCTGCTGCTCCAAACGCTTAGCCAGAATGGCGTAGGGAAAAAATACACATACCGTTGCAATCGGGCGAGTTTCTACTTTCAGACGCAACAGGAATTTTTGGGTTGGGTCAAACAGTTCGCGAGATATGGGAGTTTGAAGCCAAGAAATGGTTGAGAACGCAAAAAATTTTTCGCAATTCTGCTGCTCCAAACGCTTAACCAGAATGGCCTAGGGAAAAAATACACATACCATTGTAATCGGGCGAGTTTCTCCCTTCAGATGCAATAGGAATTTTTGGGTTAGGTCAATCCGTTCGCGAGATATTGGAGTTTGAAGCCAACAAATGGTTGAGAAGAGAACAAATTTTTCGCAATTCTGCTGCTCCAAACGCTTAACCAGAATGGCCTAGGGAAAAAATGCACATACCGTTGTAATCTGGCGAGTTTCTACTTTCAGACGCAACAGGAATTTTTGGGTTGGGTCAAACGGTTCGCGAGATATGGGTGTTTGAAGCCAAGAAATGGTTGAGAACGCAAAAAATTTTTCGCAATTCTGCTGCTCCAAACGCTTAACCAGAATGGCCTTGGGAAAAAATACACATACCATTGTAATCGGGCGTGTTTCTACTTTCAGATGCAATAGGAATTTTTGGGATAGGTCAATCCGTTCGCGAGATATGGGAGTTTGAAGCCAAGAAATGGTTGAGAAGGCAAAAAATTTTTCGCAATTCTGCTGCTCCAAACGCTTAACCAGAATGGCCTAGGGAAAAAATACACATACCGTTGTAATCGGGCGAGTTTCTACTTTCAGATTCAATAGGAATTTTTGTGTTAGGTCAATCCGTTCGCGAGATATGGGAGTTTGAAGCTAAGAAATGGTTGAGAAGAGAATAAATTTTTCGCAATTCTGCTGCTCCAAACGCTTAACCAGAATGGCCTAGGGAAAAAATGCACATACCGTTGTAATCGGGCGAGTTTCTACTTTCAGATGCAATAGGAATTTTTGGGTTAGGTCAATCCGTTCGCGAGATATGGGAGTTTGAAGCTAAGAAATGTTTGACAAGACAACAAATTTTTCGCAATTCTGCTGCTCCAAACGCTTAACCAGAATGGCCTAGGGAGAAAATACACATACCGTTGTAATCGAGCGAGTTTCTACTTTCGGATGCAATAGGAATTTTTGGGTTAGGTCAATCCGTTCGCGAGATATGGTAGTTCGAAGCTAAGAGATGGTTGAGAAGACAACAAATTTTTCGCAATTCTGCTGCTCCAAACGCTTAGCCAGAGTGGCATAGGGAAAAAATACACATACCGTTGCAATCGGGCGAGTTTCTACTTTCAGACGCAACAGGAATTTTTGGGTTGGGTCAAACCGTTCGCGAGATATGGGAGTTTGAAGCCAAGAAATGGTTGAGAACGCAAAAAATTTTTCGCAATTCTGTTGCTCCAAACGCTTAACCAGAATGGCCTAGGGAAAAAATACACATACCATTGTAATCGGGCGAGTTTCTACTTTCAGATGCAATAGGAATTTTTGGGTTAGGTCAATCCGTTCGCGAGATATGGGAGTTTGAAGCCAAGGAATGGTTGAGAAGGCAAAAAATTTTTCGCAATTCTGCTGCTCCAAACGCTTAACCAGAATGGCCTAGGGAAAAAATACACATACCGTTGTAATCGGGCGAGTTTCTACTTTCAGATGCAATAGGAATTTTTGGGTTAGGTCAATCCGTTCGCGAGATATGGGAGTTTGAAGCTAAGAAATGGTTGAGAAGAGAATAAATTTTTCGCAATTCTGCTGCTCCAAACGCTTAACCAGAATGGCCTAGGGAAAAAATGCACATACCGCTGTAATCGAGCGAGTTTCTACTTTCAGATGCAATAGGAATTTTTGGGTTAGGTCAATCCGTTCGCGAGATATGGGAGTTTGAAGCTAAGAAATGGTTGACAAGACAACAAATTTTTCGCAATTCTGCTGCTCCAATCGCTTAACCAGAATGGCCTAGGGAAAAAATACGCATACCGCTGTAATCGGGCGAGTTTCTACTTTCAGATGCAATAGGAATTTTTGGGTTAGGTCAATTCGTTCGCGAGATATGGGAGTTTGAAGCCAAGAAATGGTTGAGAAGGCACAAAATTTTTCGCACTTCTGCAGCTCCAAACGCTTAACCAGAATGGCCTAGGGAAAAAATACACATACCGTTGTAATCGAGAGAGTTTCTACTTTCAGATGCAGTAGGAATTCTTGGGTTGGGTCAAACCGTTCGCGAGATATGGGAGTTCGAAGCTAAGAGATGGTTGAGAAGGCAAAAAATTTTTCGCAATTCTGCTGCTCCAAACGCTTAACCAGAATGGCCTAGGGAAAAAATACACATACCGTTGTAATCGGGCGAGTTTCTACTTTCAGATGCAATAGGAATTTTTGGGTTAGGTCAATCCGTTCGCGAGATATGGGAGTTTGAAGCCAAGGAATGGTTGAGAAGGCAAAAAATTTTTCGCAATTCTGCTGCTCCAAACGCTTAACCAGAATGGCCTAGGGAAAAAATACACATACCGTTGTAATCGGGCGAGTTTCTACTTTCAGATGCAATAGGAATTTTTGGGTTAGGTCAATCCGTTCGCGAGATATGGGAGTTTGAAGCTAAGAAATGGTTGAGAAGAGAATAAATTTTTCGCAATTCTGCTGCTCCAAACGCTTAACCAGAATGGCCTAGGGAAAAAATGCACATACCGCTGTAATCGAGCGAGTTTCTACTTTCAGATGCAATAGGAATTTTTGGGTTAGGTCAATCCGTTCGCGAGATATGGGAGTTTGAAGCTAAGAAATGGTTGACAAGACAACAAATTTTTCGCAATTCTGCTGCTCCAATCGCTTAACCAGAATGGCCTAGGGAAAAAATACGCATACCGCTGTAATCGGGCGAGTTTCTACTTTCAGATGCAATAGGAATTTTTGGGTTAGGTCAATTCGTTCGCGAGATATGGGAGTTTGAAGCCAAGAAATGGTTGAGAAGGCACAAAATTTTTCGCACTTCTGCAGCTCCAAACGCTTAACCAGAATGGCCTAGGGAAAAAATACACATACCGTTGTAATCGAGAGAGTTTCTACTTTCAGATGCAGTAGGAATTCTTGGGTTGGGTCAAACCGTTCGCGAGATATGGGAGTTCGAAGCTAAGAGATGGTTGAGAAGGCAAAAAATTTTTCGCAATTCTGCTGCTCCAAACGCTTAACCAGAATGGCCTAGGGAAAAAATACACATACCGTTGTAATCGGGCGAGTTTCTACTTTCAGATGCAATAGGAATTTTTGGGTTAGGTCAATCCGTTCGCGAGATATGGGAGTTTGAAGCTAAGAAATGGTTGACAAGACAACAAATTTTTCGCAATTCTGCTGCTCCAATCGCTTAACCAGAATGGCCTAGGGAAAAAATACGCATACCGCTGTAATCGGGCGAGTTTCTACTTTCAGATGCAATAGGAATTTTTGGGTTAGGTCAATTCGTTCGCGAGATATGGGAGTTTGAAGCCAAGAAATGGTTGAGAAGGCACAAAATTTTTCGCACTTCTGCAGCTCCAAACGCTTAACCAGAATGGCCTAGGGAAAAAATACACATACCGTTGTAATCGAGAGAGTTTCTACTTTCAGATGCAGTAGGAATTCTTGGGTTGGGTCAAACCGTTCGCGAGATATGGGAGTTCGAAGCTAAGAGATGGTTGAGAAGGCAAAAAATTTTTCGCAATTCTGCTGCTCCAAACGCTTAACCAGAATGGCCTAGGGAAAAAATACACATACCGTTGTAATCGGGCGAGTTTCTACTTTCAGATGCAATAGGAATTTTTGGGTTAGGTCAATCCGTTCGCGAGATATGGGAGTTTGAAGCTAAGAAATGGTTGAGAAGAGAATAAATTTTTCGCAATTCTGCTGCTCCAAACGCTTAACCAGAATGGCCTAGGGAGAAAATGCACATACCGTTGTAATCTGGCGAGTTTCTACTTTCAGATGCAATAGGAATTTTTGGGTTAGGTCAATCCGTTCGCGAGATATGGGAGTTTGAGGCTAAGAAATGGTTGAGAAGAGAACAAATTTTTCGCAATTCTGCTGCTCCAAACGCTTAACCAGAATGGCCTAGGGAAAAAATGCACATACCGTTGTAATCTGGCGAGTTTCCACTTTCAGATGCAATAGGAATTTTTGGGTTGGGTCAAACCGTTCGCGAGATATGGGAGTTCGAAGCTAAGAGATGGTTGAGAAGACAACAAATTTTTCGCAATTCTGCTGCTCCAAACGCTTAGCCAGAATGGCGTAGGGAAAAAATACACATACCGTTGCAATCGAGCGAGTTTCTACTTTCAGATGCAATAGGTATTTTTGGGTTGGGTCAAACCGTTCGCGAGATATGGGAGTTTGAAGCCAAGAAATGGTTGAGAACGCAAAAAATTTTTTGCAATTCTGCTGCTCCAAACGCTTAACCAGAATGGCCTAGGGAGAAAATACACATACCGTTGTAATCGAGCGAGTTTCTACTTTCGGATGCAATAGGAATTTTTGGGTTAGGTCAATCCGTTCGCGAGATATGGGAGTTTGAAACCAAGAAATGGTTGAGAACGCAAAAAATTTTTCGCAATTCTGTTGCTCCAAACGCTTAACCAGAATGGCCTAGGGAAAAAATACACATACCATTGTAATCGGGCGAGTTTCTACTTTCAGATGCAATAGGAATTTTTGGGTTAGGTCAATCCGTTCGCGAGATATGTGAGTTTGAAGCTAAGAAATGGTTGAGAAGAGAATAAATTTTTCGCAATTCTGCTGCTCCAAACGCTTAATCAGAATGGCCTAGGGAAAAAATGCACATACCGCTGTAATCGGGCGAGTTTCTACTTTCAGATGCAATAGGAATTCTTGGGTTAGGTCAATCCGTTCGCGAGATATGGGAGTTCGAAGCTAAGAGATGGTTGAGAAGACAACAAATTTTTCGCAATTCTGCTGCTCCAAACGCTTAGCCAGAATGGCCTAGGGAAAAAATGCACATACCGTTGTAATCTGGCGAGTTTCTACTTTCAGATGCAATAGGAATTTTTGGTTTAGGTCAATCCGTTCGCAAGATATGGGAGATTGAAGCTAAGAAATGGTTGACAAGACAACAAATTTTTCGCACTTCTGCTGCTCCAATCGCTTAACAAGAATGGCCTAGGGAAAAAATACGCATTCCGTTGTAATCGGGCGAGTTTCTACTTTCAGATGCAATAGGAATTCTTGGGTTAGGTCAATCCGTTCGCGAGATATGGGAGTTCGAAGCTAAGAGATGGTTGAGAAGACAACAAATTTTTCGCAATTCTGCTGCTCCAAACGCTTAGCCAGCATGGCATAGGGAAAAAATACACATACCGTTGCAATCGGGCGAGTTTCTACTTTCAGACGCAACAGGAATTTTTGGGTTGGGTCAAACCGTTCGCGAGATATGGGAGTTTGAAGCCAAGAAATGGTTGAGAACGCAAAAAATTTTTCGCAATTCTGCTGCTCCAAACTCTTAACCAGAATGGCATAGGTAAAAAATACACATACCATTGTAATCGGGCGAGTTTCTACTTTCAGATGCAATAGGAATTTTTGGGTTAGGTCAATCCGTTCGCGAGATATGGGAGTTTGAAGCCAAGAAATGGTTGAGAACGCAAAAAATTTTTCGCAATTCTGCTGCTCCAAACACTTAACCAGAATGGCATAGGTAAAAAATACACATACCATTGTAATCGGGCGAGTTTCTACTTTCAGATGCAATAGGAATTTTTGGGTTAGGTCAATCCGTTCGCAAGATATGTGAGTTTGAAGCTAAGAAATGGTTGAGAAGAGAATAAATTTTTCGCAATTCTGCTGCTCCAAACGCTTAACCAGAATGGCCTAGGGAAAAAATGCACATACCGCTGTAATCGGGCGAGTTTCTACTTTCAGATGCAATAGGAATTTTTGGGTTAGGTCAATCCGTTCGCGAGATATGGGAGTTTGAAGCTAAGAAATGGTTGACAAGACAACAAATTTTTCGCAATTCTGCTGCTCCAATCGCTTAACCAGAATGGCCTAGGGAAAAAATACGCATACCGTTGTAATCGGGCGAGTTTCTACTTTCAGATGCAATAGGAATTTTTGGGTTAGGTCAATCCGTTCGCGAGATATGGGAGTTTGAAGCTAAGAAATGGTTGAGAAGAGAATAAATTTTTCGCAATTCTGCTGCTCCAAACGCTTACCCAGAATGGCCTAGGGAAAAAATACACATACCGTTGTAATCGAGCGAGTTTCTACTTTCAGATGCAATAGGAATTTTTGGGTTGGGTCAAACCGTTCGCGAGATATGGGAGTTTGAAGCCAAGAAATGGTTGAGACCGCAAAAAATTTTTTGCAATTCTGCTGCTCAAAACGCTTAACCAGAATGGCCTAGGGAAAAAATACACATACCATTTTAATCGGGCGAATTTCTACTTTCAGATGCAATAGGAATTTTTGGGTTGGGTCAAACCGTTCGCGAGATATGGGAGTTTGAAGCCAAGAAATGGTTGAGAACGCAAAAAATTTTTTGCAATTCTGCTGCTCCAAACGCTTAACCAGAATGGCCTAGGGAGAAAATACACATACCGTTGTAATCGAGCGAGTTTCTACTCTCGGATGCAATAGGAATTTTTGGGTTAGGTCAATCCGTTCGCGAGATATGGGAGTTCGAAGCTAAGAGATGGTTGAGAAGACAACAAATTTTTCGCAATTCTGCTGCTCCAAACGCTTAGCCAGAGTGACATAGGGAAAAAATACACATACCATTTTAATCGGGCGAATTTCTACTTTCAGATGCAATAGGAATTTTTGGGTTGGGTCAATCCGTTCGCGAGATATGGGAGTTTGAAGCCAAGAAATGGTTGAGAACGCAAAAAATTTTTCGCAATTCTGTTGCTCCAAACGCTTAACCAGAACGGCCTAGGGAAAAAATACACATACCATTGTAATCGGGCGAATTTCTACTTTCAGATGCAATAGGAATTTTTGGGTTGGGTCAAACCGTTCGCGAGATATGGGAGTTTGAAGCCAAGAAATGGTAGAGAACGCAAAAAATTATTTGCAATTCTGCTGCTCCAAACGCTTAACCAGAATGGCCTAGGGAGAAAATGCACATACCGTTGTAATCGAGCGAGTTTCTACTTTCGGATGCAATAGGAATTTTTGGGTTAGGTCAATCCGTTCGCGAGATATGGGAGTTTGAAACCAAGAAATGGTTGAGAACGCAAAAAATTTTTCGCAATTCTGTTGCTCCAAACGCTTAACCAGAATGGCCTAGGGAAAAAATACACATACCACTGTAATCGGGCGAGTTTCTACTTTCAGATGCAATAGGAATTTTTGGGTTAGGTCAATCCGTTCGCGAGATATGTGAGTTTGAAGCTAAGAAATGGTTGAGAAGAGAATAAATTTTTCGCAATTCTGCTGCTCCAAACGCTTAACCAGAATGGCCTAGGGAAAAAATGCACATACCGCTGTAATCGGGCGAGTTTCTACTTTCAGATGCAATAGGAATTCTTGGGTTAGGTCAATCCGTTCGCGAGATATGGGAGTTCGAAGCTAAGAGATGGTTGAGAAGACAACAAATTTTTCGCAATTCTGCTGCTCCAAACGCTTAGCCAGAATGGCATAGGGAAAAAATACACATACCGTTGCAATCGGGCGAGTTTCTACTTTCAGACGCAACAGGAATTTTTGGGTTGGGTCAATCCGTTCGCGAGATATGGGAGTTTGAAGCTAAGAAATGGTTGAGAAGAGAACAAATTTTTCGCAATTCTGCTACTCCAAACGCTTAACCAGAATGGCCTAGGGAAAAAATGCACATACCGTTGTAATCTGGCGAGTTTCTACTTTCAGATGCAATAGGAATTTTTGGGTTAGGTCAATCCGTTCGCGAGATATGGTAGTTTGAAGCCAACAAATGGTTGAGAAGAGAACAAATTTTTCGCAATTCTGCTGCTCCAAACGCTTAATCAGAATGGCCTAGGGAGAAAATACACATACCGTTGTAATCGAGCGAGTTTCTACTTTCGGATGCAATAGGAATTTTTGGGTTAGGTCAATCCGTTCGCGAGATATGGGAGTTTGAAACCAAGAAATGGTTGAGAACGCAAAAAATTTTTCGCAATTCTGTTGCTCCAAACGCTTAACCAGAACGGCCTAGGGAAAAAATACACATACCATTGTAATCGGGCGAATTTCTACTTTCAGATGCAATAGGAATTTTTGGGTTGGGTCAAACGGTTCGCGAGATATGGGTGTTTGAAGCCAAGAAATGGTTGAGAACGCAAAATTTTTCGCAATTCTGCTGCTCCAAACGCTTAACCAGAATGGCCTTGGGAAAAAATACACATACCATTGTAATCGGGCGTGTTTCTACTTTCAGATGCAATAGGAATTTTTGGGTTAGGTCAATCCGTTCGTGAGATATGGGAGTTTGAAGCCAAGAAATGGTTGAGAACGCAAAAAATTTTTCGCAATTCTGTTGCTCCAAACGCTTAACCAGAATGGCCTAGGGAAAAAATACACATACCATTGTAATCGGGCGAGTTTCTACTTTCAGATGCAATAGGAATTTTTGGGTTAGGTCAATCCGTTCGCGAGATATGGGAGTTTGAAGCCAAGGAATGGTTGAGAAGGCAAAAAATTTTTCGCAATTCTGCTGCTCCAAACGCTTAACCAGAATGGCCTAGGGAAAAAATACACATACCGTTGTAATCGGGCGAGTTTCTACTTTCAGATGCAATAGGAATTGTTGGGTTAGGTCAATCCGTTCGCGAGATATGGGAGTTTGAAGCTAAGAAATGGTTGAGAAGAGAATAAATTTTTCGCAATTCTGCTGCTCCAAACGCTTAACCAGAATGGCCTAGGGAAAAAATGCACATACCGCTGTAATCGAGCGAGTTTCTACTTTCAGATGCAATAGGAATTTTTGGGTTAGGTCAATCCGTTCGCGAGATATGGGAGTTTGAAGCTAAGAAATGGTTGACAAGACAACAAATTTTTCGCAATTCTGCTGCTCCAATCGCTTAACCAGAATGGCCTAGGGAAAAAATGCACATACCGTTGTAATCGGGCGAGTTTCTGCTTTCAGATGCAATAGGAATTTTTGGGTTAGGTCAATCCGTTCGCGAGATATGGGAGTTTGAAGCTAAGAAATGTTTGACACGACAACAAATTTTTCGCAATTCTGCTGCTCCAAACGCTTAACCAGAATGGCCTAGGGAAAAAATGCACATACCGCTGTAATCGGGCGAGTTTCTACTTTCAGACGCAACAGGAATTTTTGGGTCGGGTCAAACAGTTCGCGAGATATGGGAGTTTGAAGCCAAGAAATGGTTGAGAACGCAAAAAATTTTTCGCAATTCTGTTGCTCCAAACGCTTAAGCAGAATGGCCTAGGGAAAAAATACACATACCATTGTAATCGGGCGAGTTTCTACTTTCAGATGCAATAGGAATTTTTGGGTTAGGTCAATCCGTTCGCGAGATATGGGAGTTTGAAGCCAAGGAATGGTTGAGAAGGCAAAAAATTTTTCGCAATTCTGCTGCTCCAAACGCTTAACCAGAATGGCCTAGGGAAAAAATACACATACCGTTGTAATCGGGCGAGTTTCTACTTTCAGATGCAATAGGAATTTTTGGGTTAGGTCAATCCGTTCGCGAGATATGGGAGTTTGAAGCCAAGAAATGGTTGAGAAGGCACAAAATTTTTCGCACTTCTGCTGCTCCAAACGCTTAACCAGAATGGCCTAGGGAAAAAATACACATACCGTTGTAATGGAGCGAGTTTCTACTTTCAGATGCAATAGGAATTTTTGGGTTGGGTCAAACCGTTCGCGAGATATGGGAGTTTGAATCCAAGAAATGGTTGAGAAGAGAACAAATTTTTCGCAATTCTGCTGCTCCAAACGCTTAACCAGAATGGCCTAGGGAAAAAATGCACATACCGTTGTAATCTGGCGAGTTTCTACTTTCAGATGCAATAGGAATTTTTGGGTTGGGTCAAACCGTTCGCGAGATATGGGAGTTTGAAGCCAAGAAATGGTTGAGAAGAGAACAAATTTTTCGCTATTCTGCTGGTCCAAATGCTTAACCAGAATGGCCTAGGGAAAAAATACACATACCATTGTAATCGGGCGAATTTCTACTTTCAGATGCAATAGGAATTTTTGGGTTGGGTCAAACCGTTCGCGAGATATGGGAGTTTGAAGCCAAGAAA
The DNA here is from genome assembly GCF_051014685.1 of Ptiloglossa arizonensis. Lineage (NCBI taxonomy): Eukaryota > Metazoa > Arthropoda > Insecta > Hymenoptera > Colletidae > Ptiloglossa > Ptiloglossa arizonensis. Next base: position 445,345 of record NW_027478619.1, on the reverse strand, counting down.
TGGTTGAGAACGCAAAAAATTTTTCGCAATTCTGTTGCTCCAAACGCTTAACCAGAATGGCCTAGGGAAAAAATACACATACCGTTGTAATCGAGCGAGTTTCTACTTTCAGATGCAATAGGAATTTTTGGGTTGGGTCAAACCGTTCGCGAGATATGGGAGTTTGAAGCCAAGAAATGGTTGAGAAGAGAACAAATTTTTCGCAATTCTGCTGCTCCAAACGCTTAACCAGAATGGCCTAGGGAAAAAATACACATACCATTGTAATCGGGCGAATTTCTACTTTCAGGTGCAATAGGAATTTTTGGGTTGGGTCAAACCGTTCGCGAGATATGGGAGTTTGAAGCCAAGAAATGGTTGAGAACGCAAAAAATTTTTCGCAATTCTGTTGCTCCAAACGCTTAACCAGAATGGCCTAGGGAAAAAATACACATACCATTGTAATCGGGCGAGTTTCTACTTTCAGATGCAATAGGAATTTTTGGGTTAGGTCAATCCGTTCGCGAGATATGTGAGTTTGAAGCTAAGAAATGGTTGAGAAGAGAATAAATTTTTCGCAATTCTGCTGCTCCAAACGCTTAACCAGAATGGCCTAGGGAAAAAATGCACATACCGCTGTAATCGGGCGAGTTTCTACTTTCAGATGCAATAGGAATTCTTGGGTTAGGTCAATCCGTTCGCGAGATATGGGAGTTCGAAGCTAAGAGATTGTTGAGAAGACAACAAATTTTTCGCAATTCTGCTGCTCCAAACGCTTAGCCAGAATGGCATAGGGAAAAAATACACATACCGTTGCAATCGGGCGAGTTTCTACTTTCAGACACAACAGGAATTTTTGGGTTGTGTCAATCCGTTCGCGAGATATGGGAGTTTGAAGCTAAGAAATGGTTGAGAAGAGAACAAATTTTTCGCAATTCTGCTGCTCCAAACGCTTGACCAGAATGGCCTAGGGAAAAAATGCACATACCGTTGTAATCTGGCGAGTTTCTACTTTCAGATGCAATAGGAATTTTAGGGTTAAGTCAATCCGTTCGCGAGATATGGGAGTTTGAGGCTAAGAAATGGTTGAGAAGAGAACAAATTTTTCGCAATTCTGCTGCTCCAAACGCTTAACCAGAATGGCATAGGGAAAAAATACACCTACCGTTGTAATCGGGCGAGTTTCTACTTTCAGACGCAACAGGAATTTTTGGGTTGGGTCAATCCGTTCGCGAGATATGGGAGGTTGAAGCCAAGAAATGGTTGTGGACGCAAAAAATTTTTCGCAATTCTGTTGCTCCAAACGCTTAACTAGAATGGCCTAGGGAAAAAATACACATACCATTGTAATCGGGCGAGTTTCTACTTTCAGATGCAATAGGAATTTTTGGGTTAGGTCAATCCGTTCGCGAGATATGGGAGTTCGAAGCCAAGAAATGGTTGAGAAGGCAAAAAATTTTTCGCAATTCTGCTGCTCCAAACGCTTAACCAGAATGGCCTAGGGAAAAAATACACATACCGTTGTAATCGGGCGAGTTTCTACTTTCAGATGCAATAGGAATTTTTGGGTTAGGTCAATCCGTTCGCGAGATATGTGAGTTTGAAGCTAAGAAATGTTTGAGAAGAGAATAAATTTTTCGCAATTCTGCTGCTCCAAACGCTTAACCAGAATGGCCTAGGGAAAAAATGCACATACCGCTGTAATCGGGCGAGTTTCTACTTTCAGATGCAATAGGAATTTTTGGTTTAGGTCAATCCGTTCGCGAGATATGGGAGTTTGAAGCTAAGAAATGGTTGACAGGACAACAAATTTTTCGCAATTCTGCTGCTCCAATCGCTTAACCAGAATGGCCTAGGGAAAAAATACGCATACCGTTGTAATCGGGCGAGTTTCTACTTTCAGATGCAATAGGAATTTTTGGGTTGGGTCAAACCGTTCGCGAGATATGGGAGTTTGAAGCCAAGAAATGGTTGAGAACGCAAAAAATTTTTCGCACTTCTGCTGCTCCAAACGCTTAACCAGAATGGCCTAGGGAGAAAATACACATACCGTTGTAATCGAGCGAGTTTCTACTTTCGGATGCAATAGGAATTTTTGGGTTAGGTCAATCCGTTCGCGAGATATGGGAGTTCGAAGCTAAGAGATGGTTGAGAAGACAACAAATTTTTCGCAATTCTGCTGCTCCAAACGCTTAGCCAGAGTGGCATAGGGAAAAAATACACATACCGTTGCAATCGGGCGAGTTTCTACTTTCAGACGCAACAGGAATTTTTGGGTTGGGTCAAACCGTTCGCGAGATATGGGAGTTTGAAGCCAAGAAATGGTTGAGAACGCAAAAAATTTTTCGCAATTCTGTTGCTCCAAACGCTTAACGAGAATGGCCTAGGGAGAAAATACACATACCGTTGTAATCGAGCGAGTTTCTACTTTCGGATGCAATAGGAATTTTTGGGTTAGGTCAATCCGTTCGCGAGATATGTGAGTTTGAAGCTAAGAAATGGTTGAGAAGAGAATAAATTTTTCGCAATTCTGCTGCTCCAAACGCTTAACCAGAATGTCCTAGGGAAAAAATGCACATACCGCTGTAAACGGGCGAGTTTCTACTTTCAGATGCAATAGGAATTTTTGGGTTAGGTCAATCCGTTCGCGAGATATGGGAGTTTGAAGCTAAGAAATGGTTGACAGGACAACAAATTTTTCGCAATTCTGCTGCTCCAATCGCTTAACCAGAATGGCCTAGGGAAAAAATACGCATACCGTTGTAATCGGGCGAGTTTCTACTTTCAGATGCAATAGGAATTTTTGGGTTAGGTCAATTCGTTCGCGAGATATGGGAGTTTGAAGCCAAGTAATGGTTGAGAAGGCACAAAATTTTTCGCATTTCTGATGCTCCAAACGCTTAACCAGAATGGCCTAGGGAAAAAATACACATTCCGTTGTAATCGTGCGAGTTTCTACTTTCAGACGCAACAGGAATTTTTGGGTTAGGTCAATCCGTTCGCGAGATATGGGAGTTCGAAGCTAAGAGATGGTTGAGAAGACAACAAATTTTTCGCAATTCTGCTGCTCCAAACGCTTAGCCAGAGTGGCATAGGGAAAAAATACACATACCGTTGCAATCGGGCGAGTTTCTACTTTCAGACGCAACAGGAATTTTTGGGTTGGGTAAAACCGTTCGCGAGATATGGGAGTTTGAAGCCAAGAAATGGTTGAGAACGCAAAAAATTTTTCGCAATTCTGTTGCTCCAAACGCTTAACCAGAATGGCCTAGGGAAAAAATACGCATACCATTGTAATCGGGCGAGTTTCTACTTTCAGATGCAATAGGAATTTTTGGGTTAGGTCAATCCGTTCGCGAGATATGGGAGTTTGAAGCCAAGAAATGGTTGAGAAGGCAAAAAATTTTTCGCAATTCTGCTGCTCCAAACGCTTAACCAGAATGGCCTAGGGAAAAAATACACATACCGTTGTAATCGGGCGAGTTTCTACTTTCAGATGCAATAGGAATTTTTGGGTTAGGTCAATCCGTTCGCGAGATATGTGAGTTTGAAGCTAAGAAATGGTTGAGAAGAGAATAAATTTTTCGCAATTCTGCTGCTCCAAACGCTTAACCAGAATGGCCTAGGGAAAAAATGCACATACCGCTGTAATCGGGCGAGTTTCTACTTTCAGATGCAATAGGAATTTTTGGGTTGGGTCAAACCGTTCGCGAGATATGGGAGTTTGAAGCCAAGAAATGGTTGAGAACGCAAAAAATTTTTCGCACTTCTGCTGCTCCAAACGCTTAACCAGAATGGCCTAGGGAGAAAATACACATACCGTTGTAATCGAGCGAGTTTCTACTTTCGGAAGCAATAGGAATTTTTGGGTTAGGTCAATCCGTTCGCGAGATATGGGAGTTCGAAGCTAAGAGATGGTTGAGAAGACAACAAATTTTTCGCAATTCTGCTGCTCCAAACGCTTAGCCAGAGTGGCATAGGGAAAAAATACACATACCGTTGCAATCGGGCGAGTTTCTACTTTCAGACGCAACAGGAATTTTTGGGTTGGGTCAAACCGTTCGCGAGATATGGGAGTTTGAAGCCAAGAAATGGTTGAGAACGCAAAAAATGTTTCGCACTTCTGCTGCTCCAAACGCTTAACCAGAATGGCCTAGGGAGAAAATACACATACCGTTGTAATCGAGCGAGTTTCTACTTTCGGAAGCAATAGGAATTTTTGGTTTAGGTCAATCCGTTCGCGAGATATGGGAGTTCGAAGCTAAGAGATGGTTGAGAAGACAACAAATTTTTCGCAATTCTGCTGCTCCAAACGCTTAGCCAGAGTGGCATAGGGAAAAAATACGCATACCGTTGCAATCGGGCGAGTTTCTACTTTCAGACGCAACAGGAATTTTTGGGTTGGGTCAAACCGTTCGCGAGATATGGGAGTTTGAAGCCAAGAAATGGTTGAGAACGCAAAAAATTTTTCGCAATTCTGTTGCTCCAAACGCTTAACGAGTATGGCCTAGGGAGAAAATACACATACCGTTGTAATCGAGCGAGTTTCTACTTTCGGATGCAATAGGAATTTTTGGGTTAGGTCAATCCGTTCGCGAGATATGTGAGTTTGAAGCTAAGAAATGGTTGAGAAGAGAATAAATTTTTCGCAATTCTGCTGCTCCAAACGCTTAACCAGAATGTCCTAGGGAAAAAATGCACATACCGCTGTAATCGGGCGAGTTTCTACTTTCAGATGCAATAGGAATTTTTGGGTTAGGTCAATCCGTTCGCGAGATATGGGAGTTTGAAGCTAAGAAATGGTTGACAGGACAACAAATTTTTCGCAATTCTGCTGCTCCAATCGCTTAACCAGAATGGCCTAGGGAAAAAATACGCATACCGTTGTAATCGGGCGAGTTTCTACTTTCAGATGCAATAGGAATTTTTGGGTTAGGTCAATTCGTTCGCGAGATATGGGAGTTTGAAGCCAAGAAATGGTTGAGAAGGCACAAAATTTTTCGCATTTCTGCTGCTCCAAACGCTTAACCAGAATGGCCTAGGGAAAAAATACACATTCCGTTGTAATCGTGCGAGTTTCTACTTTCAGACGCAACAGGAATTTTTGGGTTAGGTCAATCCGTTCGCGAGATATGGGAGTTCGAAGCTAAGAGATGGTTGAGAAGACAACAAATTTTTCGCAATTCTGCTGCTCCAAACGCTTAGCCAGAGTGGCATAGGGAAGAAATACACATACCGTTGCAATCGGGCGAGTTTCTACTTTCAGACGCAACAGGAATTTTTGGGTTGGGTAAAACCGTTCGCGAGATATGGGAGTTTGAAGCCAAGAAATGGTTGAGAACGCAAAAAATTTTTCGCAATTCTGTTGCTCTAAACGCTTAACCAGAATGGCCTAGGGAAAAAATACGCATACCATTGTAATCGGGCGAGTTTCTACTTTCAGATGCAATAGGAATTTTTGGGTTAGGTCAATCCGTTCGCGAGATATGGGAGTTTGAAGCCAAGAAATGGTTGAGAAGGCAAAAAATTTTTCGCAATTCTGCTGCTCCAAACGCTTAACCAGAATGGCCTAGGGAAAAAATACACATACCGTTGTAATCGGGCGAGTTTCTACTTTCAGATGCAATAGGAATTTTTGGGTTAGGTCAATCCGTTCGCGAGATATGTGAGTTTGAAGCTAAGAAATGGTTGTGAAGAGAATAAATTTTTCGCAATTCTGCTGCTCCAAACGCTTAACCAGAATGGCCTAGGGAAAAAATGCACATACCGCTGTAATCGGGCGAGTTTCTACTTTCAGATGCAATAGGAATTTTTGGGTTAGGTCAATCCGTTCGCGAGATATGGGAGTTTGAAGCTAAGAAATGGTTGACAAGACAACAAATTTTTCGCAATTCTGCTGCTCCAATCGCTTAACCAGAATGGCCTAGGGAAAAAATACGCATACCGTTGTAATCGGGCGAGTTTCTACTTTCAGATGCAATAGGAATTTTTGGGTTAGGTCAATTCGTTCGCGAGATATGGGAGTTTGAAGCCAAGAAATGGTTGAGAAGGCACAAAATTTTTCGCACTTCTGCTGCTCCAAACGCTTAACCAGAATGGCCTAGGGAAAAAATACACATTCCGTTGTAATCGTGCGAGTTTCTACTTTCAGACGCAACAGGAATTTTTGGGTTAGGTCAATCCGTTCGCGAGATATGGGAGTTTGAAGCTAAGAAATGGTTGAGAAGAGAATAAATATTTCGCAATTCTGCTGCTCCAAACGCTTACCCAGAATGGCCTAGGGAAAAAATACACATACCGTTGTAATCGAGCGAGTTTCTACTTTCAGATGCAATAGGAATTTTTGGGTTGGGTCAAACCGTTCGCGAGATATGGGAGTTTGAAGCCAAGAAATGGTTGAGAACGCAAAAAATTTTTTGCAATTCTGCTGCTCCAAACGCTTAACCAGAATGGCCTAGGGAAAAAATACACATACCATTGTAATCGGGCGAATTTCTACTTTCAGATGCAATAGGAATTTTTGGGTTGGGTCAAACCGTTCGCGAGATATGGGAGTTTGAAGCCAAGAAATGGTTGAGAAGGCAAAAAATTTTTCGCAATTCTGCTGCTCCAAACGCTTAACCAGAATGGCCTAGGGAAAAAATACACACAGCGTTGTAATCGGGCGAGTTTCTACTTTCAGATGCAATAGGAATTTTTGGGTTAGGTCAATCCGTTCGCGAGATATGGGAGTTTGAAGCTAAGAAATGGTTGAGAAGAGAATTAATTTTTCGCAATTCTGCTGCTCCAATCGCTTAACCAGGATGGCCTAGGGAAGAAATACGCATACCGTTGTAATCGGGCGAGTTTCTACTTTCAGATGCAATAGGAATTTTTGGGTTAGGTCAATCCGTTCGCGAGATATGGGAGTTTGAAGCCAAGAAATGGTTGAGAAGGCACAAAATTTTTCGCAATTCTGCTGCTCCACACGCTCAACCAGAATGGCCTAGGGTAAAAATACACATACAGTTGTAATCGGGCGAGCTTCTACTTTCAGATGCAATAGGAATTTTTGGGTTAGGTCAATCCGTTCGCGAGATATGGGAGTTTGAAGCCAACAAATGGTTGAGAAGAGAACAAATTTTTCGCAATTCTGCTGCTCCAAACGCTTAACCAGAATGGCCTAGGGAAAAAATGCACATACCGTTGTAATCTGGCGAGTTTCTACTTTCAGACGCAACAGGAATTTTTGGGTTGGGACAAACCGTTCGCGAGATATGGGTGTTTGAAGCCAAGAAATGGTTGAGAACGCAAAAAATTTTTCGCAATTCTGCTGCCCCAATCGCTTAACCAGAATGGCCTAGGGAAAAAATACACATTCCGTTGTAATCGTGCGAGTTTCTACTTTCAGACGCAACAGGAATTTTTGAGTTAGGTCAATCCGTTCGCGAGATATGGGAGTTCGAAGCTAAGAGATGGTTGAGAAGACAACAAATTTTTCGCAATTCTGCTGCTCCAAACGCTTACCCAGAATGGCCTAGGGAAAAAATACACATACCGTTGTAATCGAGCGAGTTTCTACTTTCAGATGCAATAGGAATTTTTGGGTTGGGTCAAACCGTTCGCGAGATATGGGAGTTTGAAGCCAAGAAATGGTTGAGAACGCAAAAAATTTTTTGCAATTCTGCTGCTCCAAACGCTTAACCAGAATGGCCTAGGGAAAAAATACACATACCATTGTAATCGGGCGAATTTCTACTTTCAGATGCAATAGGAATTTTAGGGTTAGGTCAATCCGTTCGCGAGATATGGGAGTTTGAAGGCAAGAAATGTTTCAGAAGAGAATAAACTTTTCGCTATTCTGCTGCTCCAAACGCTTAACCAGAATGGCCTAGGGAAAAAATTCACATACCGTTGTAATCTGGCGAGTTTCTACTTTCAGATGCAATAGGAATTTTTGGGTTAGGTCAATCCGTTCGCGAGATATGGGAGTTCGAAGCTAAGAGATGGTTGAGAAGACAACAAATTTTTCGCAATTCTGCTGCTCCAAACGCTTACCCAGAATGGCCTAGGGAAAAAATACACATACCGTTGTAATCGAGCGAGTTTCTACTTTCAGATGCAATAGGAATTTTTGGGTTAGGTCAATTCGTTCGCGAGATATGGGAGTTTGAAGCCAAGAAATGGTTGAGAAGGCACAAAATTTTTCGCACTTCTGCTGCTCCAAACGCTTAACCAGAATGGCCTAGGGAAAAAATACACATTCCGTTGTAATCGTGCGAGTTTCTACTTTCAGACGCAACAGGAATTTTTGGGTTAGGTCAATCCGTTCGCGAGATATGGGTGTTTGAAGCTAAGAAATGGTTGAGAAGAGAATAAATTTTTCGCAATTCTGCTGCTCCAAACGCTTACCCAGAATGGCCTAGGGAAAAAATACACATACCGTTGTAATCGAGCGAGTTTCTACTTTCAGATGCAATAGGAATTTTTGGGTTGGGTCAAACCGTTCGCGAGATATGGAAGTTTGAAGCCAAGAAATGGTTGAGAACGCAAAAAATTTTTTGCAATTCTGCTGCTCCAAACGCTTAACCAGAATGGCCTAGGGAAAAAATACACATACCATTGTAATCGGGCGAATTTCTACTTTCAGATGCAATAGGAATTTTTGGGTTGGGTCAAACCGTTCGCGAGATATGGGAGTTTGAAGCCAAGAAATGGTTGAGAACGCAAAAAATTTTTTGCAATTCTGCTGCTCCAAACGCTTAACCAGAATGGCCTAGGGAAAAAATACACATACCATTGTAATCGGGCGAATTTCTACTTTCAGATGCAATAGGAATTTTTGGGTTAGGTCAATCCGTTCGCGAGATATGGGAGTTTGAAGCCAAGAAATGTTTGAGAAGAGAATAAATTTTTCGCTGTTCTGCTGCTCCAAACGCTTAACCAGAATGGCCTAGGGAAAAAATTCACATACCGTTGTAATCTGGCGAGTTTCTACTTTCAGATGCAATAGGAATTTTTGGGTTAGGTCAATCCGTTCGCGAGATATGGGAGTTTGAAGCTAAGAAATTGTTGACAAGACAACAAATTTTTCGCACTTCTGCTGCTCCAATCGCTTAACCAGAATGGCCAAGGGAAAAAATACGCATACCGTTGTAATCGGGCGAGTTTCTACCTTCGGATGCAATAGGAATTTTTGGGTTAGGTCAATCCGTTCGCGAGATATGGGAGTTCGAAGCTAAGAGATGGTTGAGAAGACAACAAATTTTTCGCAATTCTGCTGCTCCAAACGCTTAGCCAGAGTGGCATAGGGAAAAAATACACATACCGTTGCAATCGGGCGAGTTTCTACTTTCAGACGCAACAGGAATTTTTGGGTTGGGTCAAACCGTTCGCGAGATATGGGAGTTTGAAGCCAAGAAATGGTTGAGAACGCAAAAAATTTTTCTCAATTCTGTTGCTCCAAACGCTTAACCAGAATGGCCTAGGGAAAAAATACACATACCGTTGTAATCGGGCGAGTTTCTACTTTCAGATGCAATAGGAATCTTTGGGTTAGGTCAATCCGTTCGCGAGATATGGGAGTTTGAAGGCAAGAAATGTTTGAGAAGAGAATAAATTTTTCGCAATTCTGCTGCTCCAAACGCTTACCCAGAATGGCCTAGGGAAAAAATACACATACCGTTGTAATCGAGCGAGTTTCTACTTTCAGATGCAATAGGAATTTTTGGGTTAGGTCAATTCGTTCGCGAGATATGGGAGTTTGAAGCCAAGAAATGGTTGAGAAGGCACAAAATTTTTCGCACTTCTGCTGCTCCAAACGCTTAACCAGAATGGCCTAGGGAAAAAATACACATTCCGTTGTAATCGTGCGAGTTTCTACTTTCAGACGCAACAGGAATTTTTGGGTTAGGTCAATCCGTTCGCGAGATATGGGAGTTTGAAGCCAAGAAATGGTTGAGAAGGCAAAAAATTTTTCGCAATTCTGCTGCTCCAAACGCTTAACCAGCATGGCCTAGGGAAAAAATACACATACCGTTGTAATCGGGCGAGTTTCATCTTTCAGATGCAATAGGAATTTTTGGGTTAGGTCAATCCGTTCGCGAGATATGTGAGTTTGAAGCTAAGAAATGGTTGAGAAGAGAATAAATTTTTCGCAATTCTGCTGCTCCAAACGCTTAACCAGAATGGCCTAGGGAAAAAATGCACATACCGCTGTAATCGGGCGAGTTTCTACTTTCAGATGCAATAGGAATTTTTGGGTTAGGTCAATCCGTTCGCGAGATATGGGAGTTTGAAGCTAAGAAATGGTTGACAAGACAACAAATTTTTCGCAATTCTGCTGCTCCAATCGCTTAACCAGAATGGCCTAGGGAAAAAATACGCATACCGTTGTAATCGGGCGAGTTTCTACTTTCAGATGCAATAGGAATTTTTGGGTTAGGTCAATTCGTTCGCGAGATATGGGAGTTTGAAGCCAAGAAATGGTTGAGAAGGCACAAAATTTTTCGCACTTCTGCTGCTCCAAACGCTTAACCAGAATGGCCTAGGGAAAAAATACACATTCCGTTGTAATCGTGCGAGTTTCTACTTTCAGACGCAACAGGAATTTTTGGGTTAGGTCAATCCGTTCGCGAGATATGGGAGTTTGAAGCTAAGAAATGGTTGAGAAGAGAATAAATATTTCGCAATTCTGCTGCTCCAAACGCTTACCCAGAATGGCCTAGGGAAAAAATACACATACCGTTGTAATCGAGCGAGTTTCTACTTTCAGATGCAATAGGAATTTTTGGGTTGGGTCAAACCGTTCGCGAGATATGGGAGTTTGAAGCCAAGAAATGGTTGAGAACGCAAAAAATTTTTTGCAATTCTGCTGCTCCAAACGCTTAACCAGAATGGCCTAGGGAAAAAATACACATACCATTGTAATCGGGCGAATTTCTACTTTCAGATGCAATAGGAATTTTTGGGTTGGGTCAAACCGTTCGCGAGATATGGGAGTTTGAAGCCAAGAAATGGTTGAGAACGCAAAAAATTTTTTGCAATTCTGCTGCTCCAAACGCTTAACCAGAATGGCCTAGGGAAAAAATACACATACCATTGTAATCGGGCGAATTTCTACTTTCAGATGCAATAGGAATTTTTGGGTTAGGTCAGTCCGTTCGCGAGATATGGGAGTTTGAAGCCAAGAAATGTTTGAGAAGAGAATAAATTTTTCGCTGTTCTGCTGCTCCAAACGCTTAACCAGAATGGCCTAGGGAAAAAATTCACATACCGTTGTAATCTGGCGAGTTTCTACTTTCAGATGCAACAGGAATTTTTGGGTTAGGTCTATCCGTTCGCGAGATATGGGAGTTTGAAGCTAAGAAATGGTTGACAAGACAACAAATTTTTCGCACTTCTGCTGCTCCAATCGCTTAACCAGAATGGCCAAGGGAAAAAATACGCATACCGTTGTAATCGGGCGAGTTTCTACCTTCGGATGCAATAGGAATTTTTGGGTTGGGTCAAACCGTTCGCGAGATATGGGAGTTTGAAGCCAAGAAATGGTTGAGAAGACAACAAATTTTTCGCAATTCTGCTGCTCCAAACGCTTAGCCAGAGTAGCATAGGGAAAAAATACACATACCGTTGCAATCGGGCGAGTTTCTACTTTCAGACGCAACAGGAATTTTTGGGTTGGGTCAAACCGTTCGCGAGATATGGGAGTTTGAAGCCAAGAAATGGTTGAGAACGCAAAAAATTTTTCGCAATTCTGTTGCTCCAAACGCTTAACCAGAATGGCCTAGGGAAAAAATACACATACCGTTGTAATCGGGCGAGTTTCTAATTTCAGATGCAATAGGAATTTTTGGGTTAGGTCAATCCGTTCGCGAGATATGGGAGTTTGAAGGCAAGAAATGTTTGAGAAGAGAATAAATTTTTCGCAATTCTGCTGCTCCAAACGCTTACCCAGAATGGCCTAGGGAAAAAATACACATACCGTTGTAATCGAGCGAGTTTCTACTTTCAGATGCAATAGGAATTTTTGGGTTGGGTCAAACCGTTCGGAGATATGGGAGTTTGAAGCCAAGAAATGGTTGAGAACGCAAAAAATTTTTTGCAATTCTGCTTCTCCAAACGCTTAACCAGAATGGCCTAGGGAAAAAATACACATACCATTGTAATCGGGCGAATTTCTACTTTCAGATGCAATAGGAATTTTTGGGTTGGGTCAAACCGTTCGCGAGATATGGGAGTTTGAAGCCAAGAAATGGTTGAGAACGCAACAAATTTTTTGCAATTCTGCTGCTCCAAACGCTTAACCAGAATGGCCTAGGGAAAAAATACACATACCATTGTAATCGGGCGAATTTCTACTTTCAGATGCAATAGGAATTTTTGGGTTAGGTCAATCCGTTCGCGAGATATGGGAGTTTGAAGCCAAGAAATGGTTGAGAAGGCAAAAAATTTTTCGCAATTCTGCTGCTCCAAACGCTTAACCAGAATGGCCTAGGGAAAAAATACACATACCGTTGTAATCGGGCGAGTTTCTACTTTCAGATGCAATAGGAATTTTAGGGTTAGGTCAATCCGTTCGCGAGATATGGGAGTTTGAAGCCAAGAAATGTTTGAGAAGAGAATAAATTTTTCGCTGTTCTGCTGCTCCAAACGCTTAACCAGAATGGCCTAAGGAAAAAATTCACATACCGTTGTAATCTGGCGAGTTTCTACTTTCAGATGCAATAGGAATTTTTGGGTTAGGTCAATCCGTTCGCGAGATATGGGAGTTTGAAGCTAAGAAATGGTTGACAAGACAACAAATTTTTCGCACTCCTGCTGCTCCAATCGCTTAACCAGAATGGCCAAGGGAAAAAATACGCATACCGTTGTAATCGGGCGAGTTTCTACCTTCGGATGCAATAGGAATTTTTGGGTTAGGTCAATCCGTTCGCGAGATATGGGAGTTCGAAGCTAAGAGATGGTTGAGAAGACAACAAATTTTTCGCAATTCTGCTGCTCCAAACGCTTAGCCAGAGTGGCATAGGGAAAAAATACACATACCGTTGCAATCGGGCGAGTTTCTACTTTCAGACGCAACAGGAATTTTTGGGTTGGGTCAAACCGTTCGCGAGATTAGGGTGTTTGAAGCCAATAAATGGTTGAGAACGCAAAATGTTTTTCGCAATTCTACTGCTCCAATCGCTTAACCAGAATGGCCTAGGGAAAAAATACACATACCATTGTAATCGGGCGAATTTCTACTTTCAGATGCAATAGGAATTTTTGGGTTGGGTCAAACCGTTCGCGAGATATGGGAGTTTGAAGCCAAGAAATGGTTGAGAACGCAAAAAATTTTTTGCAATTCTGCTGCTCCAAACGCTTAACCAGAATGGCCTAGGGAAAAAATACACATACCATTGTAATCGGGCGAATTTCTACTTTCAGATGCAATAGGAATTTTTGGGTTAGGTCAATCCGTTCGCGAGATATGGGAGTTTGAAGCCAAGAAATGTTTGAGAAGAGAATAAATTTTTCGCTGTTCTGCTGCTCCAAACGCTTAACCAGAATGGCCTAGGGAAAAAATTCACATACCGTTGTAATCTGGCGAGTTTCTACTTTCAGATGCAACAGGAATTTTTGGGTTAGGTCTATCCGTTCGCGAGATATGGGAGTTTGAAGCTAAGAAATGGTTGACAAGACAACAAATTTTTCGCACTTCTGCTGCTCCAATCGCTTAACCAGAATGGCCAAGGGAAAAAATACGCATACCGTTGTAATCGGGCGAGTTTCTACCTTCGGATGCAATAGGAATTTTTGGGTTGGGTCAAACCGTTCGCGAGATATGGGAGTTTGAAGCCAAGAAATGGTTGAGAAGACAACAAATTTTTCGCAATTCTGCTGCTCCAAACGCTTAGCCAGAGTAGCATAGGGAAAAAATACACATACCGTTGCAATCGGGCGAGTTTCTACTTTCAGACGCAACAGGAATTTTTGGGTTGGGTCAAACCGTTCGCGAGATATGGGAGTTTGAAGCCAAGAAATGGTTGAGAACGCAAAAAATTTTTCGCAATTCTGTTGCTCCAAACGCTTAACCAGAATGGCCTAGGGAAAAAATACACATACCGTTGTAATCGGGCGAGTTTCTAATTTCAGATGCAATAGGAATTTTTGGGTTAGGTCAATCCGTTCGCGAGATATGGGAGTTTGAAGGCAAGAAATGTTTGAGAAGAGAATAAATTTTTCGCAATTCTGCTGCTCCAAACGCTTACCCAGAATGGCCTAGGGAAAAAATACACATACCGTTGTAATCGAGCGAGTTTCTACTTTCAGATGCAATAGGAATTTTTGGGTTGGGTCAAACCGTTCGGAGATATGGGAGTTTGAAGCCAAGAAATGGTTGAGAACGCAAAAAATTTTTTGCAATTCTGCTTCTCCAAACGCTTAACCAGAATGGCCTAGGGAAAAAATACACATACCATTGTAATCGGGCGAATTTCTACTTTCAGATGCAATAGGAATTTTTGGGTTAGGTCTATCCGTTCGCGAGATATGGGAGTTTGAAGCTAAGAAATGGTTGACAAGACAACAAATTTTTCGCACTTCTGCTGCTCCAATCGCTTAACCAGAATGGCCAAGGGAAAAAATACGCATACCGTTGTAATCGGGCGAGTTTCTACCTTCGGATGCAATAGGAATTTTTGGGTTGGGTCAAACCGTTCGCGAGATATGGGAGTTTGAAGCCAAGAAATGGTTGAGAAGACAACAAATTTTTCGCAATTCTGCTGCTCCAAACGCTTAGCCAGAGTAGCATAGGGAAAAAATACACATACCGTTGCAATCGGGCGAGTTTCTACTTTCAGACGCAACAGGAATTTTTGGGTTGGGTCAAACCGTTCGCGAGATATGGGAGTTTGAAGCCAAGAAATGGTTGAGAACGCAAAAAATTTTTCGCAATTCTGTTGCTCCAAACGCTTAACCAGAATGGCCTAGGGAAAAAATACACATACCGTTGTAATCGGGCGAGTTTCTAATTTCAGATGCAATAGGAATTTTTGGGTTAGGTCAATCCGTTCGCGAGATATGGGAGTTTGAAGGCAAGAAATGTTTGAGAAGAGAATAAATTTTTCGCAATTCTGCTGCTCCAAACGCTTACCCAGAATGGCCTAGGGAAAAAATACACATACCGTTGTAATCGAGCGAGTTTCTACTTTCAGATGCAATAGGAATTTTTGGGTTGGGTCAAACCGTTCGGAGATATGGGAGTTTGAAGCCAAGAAATGGTTGAGAACGCAAAAAATTTTTTGCAATTCTGCTTCTCCAAACGCTTAACCAGAATGGCCTAGGGAAAAAATACACATACCATTGTAATCGGGCGAATTTCTACTTTCAGATGCAATAGGAATTTTTGGGTTGGGTCAAACCGTTCGCGAGATATGGGAGTTTGAAGCCAAGAAATGGTTGAGAACGCAACAAATTTTTTGCAATTCTGCTGCTCCAAACGCTTAACCAGAATGGCCTAGGGAAAAAATACACATACCATTGTAATCGGGCGAATTTCTACTTTCAGATGCAATAGGAATTTTTGGGTTAGGTCAATCCGTTCGCGAGATATGGGAGTTTGAAGCCAAGAAATGGTTGAGAAGGCAAAAAATTTTTCGCAATTCTGCTGCTCCAAACGCTTAACCAGAATGGCCTAGGGAAAAAATACACATACCGTTGTAATCGGGCGAGTTTCTACTTTCAGATGCAATAGGAATTTTAGGGTTAGGTCAATCCGTTCGCGAGATATGGGAGTTTGAAGCCAAGAAATGTTTGAGAAGAGAATAAATTTTTCGCTGTTCTGCTGCTCCAAACGCTTAACCAGAATGGCCTAAGGAAAAAATTCACATACCGTTGTAATCTGGCGAGTTTCTACTTTCAGATGCAATAGGAATTTTTGGGTTAGGTCAATCCGTTCGCGAGATATGGGAGTTTGAAGCTAAGAAATGGTTGACAAGACAACAAATTTTTCGCACTCCTGCTGCTCCAATCGCTTAACCAGAATGGCCAAGGGAAAAAATACGCATACCGTTGTAATCGGGCGAGTTTCTACCTTCGGATGCAATAGGAATTTTTGGGTTAGGTCAATCCGTTCGCGAGATATGGGAGTTCGAAGCTAAGAGATGGTTGAGAAGACAACAAATTTTTCGCAATTCTGCTGCTCCAAACGCTTAGCCAGAGTGGCATAGGGAAAAAATACACATACCGTTGCAATCGGGCGAGTTTCTACTTTCAGACGCAACAGGAATTTTTGGGTTGGGTCAAACCGTTCGCGAGATATGGGAGTTTGAAGCCAAGAAATGGTTGACAAGACAACAAATTTTTCGCACTTCTGCTGCTCCAATCGCTTAACCAGAATGGCCAAGGGAAAAAATACGCATACCGTTGTAATCGGGCGAGTTTCTACCTTCGGATGCAATAGGAATTTTTGGGTTAGGTCAATCCGTTCGCGAGATATGGGAGTTCGAAGCTAAGAGATTGTTGAGAAGACAACAAATTTTTCGCAATTCTGCTGCTCCAAACGCTTAGCCAGAGTGGCATAGGGAAAAAATACACATACCGTTGCAATCGGGCGAGTTTCTACTTTCAGACGCAACAGGAATTTTTGGGTTGGGTCAAACCGTTCGCGAGATATGGGAGTTTGAAGCCAAGAAATGGTTGAGAACGCAAAAAATTTTTCGCAATTCTGTTGCTCCAAACGCTTAACCAGAATGGCCTAGGGGAAAAATACACATACCGTTGTAATCGGGCGAGTTTCTACTTTCAGATGCAATAGGAATTTTTGGGTTAGGTCAATCCGTTCGCGAGATATGGGAGTTTGAAGGCAAGAAATGTTTGAGAAGAGAATAAATTTTTCGCAATTCTGCTGCTCCAAACGCTTACCCAGAATGGCCTAGGGAAAAAATACACATACCGTTGTAATCGAGCGAGTTTCTACTTTCAGATGCAATAGGAATTTTTGGGTTGGGTCAAACCGTTCGGAGATATGGGAGTTTGAAGCCAAGAAATGGTTGAGAACGCAAAAACTTTTTTGCAATTCTGCTGCTCCAAACGCTTAACCAGAATGGCCTAGGGAAAAAATACACATACCATTGTAATCGGGCGAATTTCTACTTTCAGATGCAATAGGAATTTTTGGGTTAGGTCAATCCGTTCGCGAGATATGGGAGTTTGAAGCCAAGAAATGGTTGAGAACGCAAAAAATTTTTCGCAATTCTGCTGCTCCAAACGCTTAACCAGAATGGCCTAGGGAAAAAATACACACACCGTTGTAATCGGGCGAGTTTCTACTTTCAGATGCAATAGGAATTTTTGGGTTAGGTCAATCCGTTCGCGAGATATGGGAGTTTGAAGCTAAGAAATGGTTGAGAAGAGAATAAATTTTTCGCAATTCTGCTGCTCCAATCGCTTAACCAGAATGGCCTAGGGAAAAAATGCACATACCGTTGTAATCTGGCGAGTTTCTACTTTCAGACGCAACAGGAATTTTTGGGTTGGGTCAAACCGTTCGCGAGATATGGGTGTTTGAAGCCAAGAAATGGTTGAGAAGGCAAAAAGTTTTTCGCAATTCTGCTGCTCCAATCGCTTAACCAGAATGGCCTAGGTAAAAAATACACATTCCGTTGTAATCATGCGAGTTTCTACTTTCAGATGCAATAGGAATTTTTGGGTTGGGTCAAACCGTTCGGCGATATGGGAGTTTGAAGCCAAGAAATGGTTGAGAACGCAAAAACTTTTTTGCAATTCTGCTGCTCCAAACGCTTAACCAGAATGGCCTAGGGAAAAAATACACATACCATTGTAATCGGGCGAATTTCTACTTTCAGATGCAATAGGAATTTTTGGGTTAGGTCAATCCGTTCGCGAGACATGGGTGTTTGAAGCCAAGAAATGGTTGAGAACGCAAAAAGTTTTTCGCAATTCTGCTGCTCCAATCGCTTAACCAGAATGGCCTAGGTAAAAAATACACATTCCGTTGTAATCATGCGAGTTTCTACTTTCAGACGCAACAGGAATTTTTCGGTTAGGTCAATCCGTTCGCGAGATATGGGAGTTCGAAGCTAAGAGATGGTTGAGAAGACAACAAATTTTTCGCAATTCTGCTGCTCCAAACGCTTAACCAGAATGGCTTAGGGAGAAAATACACATACTGTTGTAATCTGGCGAGTTTCTACTTTCAGATGCAATAGGAACTTTTGGGTTAGGTCAATCCGTTCGCGAGATATGGGAGTTTGAAGCTAAGAAATGGTTGAGAAGAGAATAAATTTTTCGCAATTCTGCTGCTCCAATCGCTTAACCAGAATGGCCTAGGGAAAAAATGCACATACCGTTGTAATCTGGCGAGTTTCTACTTTCAGACGCAACAGGAATTTTTGGGTTGTGTCAAACCGTTCGCGAGATATGGGTGTTTGAAGCCAAGAAATGGTTGAGAAGGCAAAAAATTTTTCGCTATTCTGCTGCTCCAAACGCTTAACCAGAATGGCCTAGGGAAAAAATACACATACAGTTGTAATCGGGCGAGCTTCTACTTTCAGATGCAATAGGAATATTTGGGTTAGGTCAATCCGTTCGCGAGATATGGGAGTTTGAAGCCAACAAATGTTTGAGAAGAGAACAAATTTTTCGCAATTCTGCTGCTCCAAACGCTTAACCAGAATGGCCTAGGGAAAAAATGCACATACCGTTGTAATCTGGCGAGTTTCTACTTTCAGACGCAATAGGAATTTTTGGGTTGGGTCAAACCGTTCGCGAGATATGGGTGTTTGAAGCCAAGAAATGGTTGAGAACGCAAAAAGTTTTTCGCAATTCTGCTGCTCCAATCGCTTAACCAGAATGGCCTAGGTAAAAAATACACATTCCGTTGTAATCATGCGAGTTTCTACTTTCAGACGCAACAGGAATTTTTGGGTTAGGTCAATCCGTTCGCGAGATATGGGAGTTCGAAGCTAAGAGATGGTTGAGAAGACAACAAATTTTTCGCAATTCTGCTGCTCCAAACGCTTAACCAGAATGGCTTAGGGAGAAAATACACATACTGTTGTAATCTGGCGAGTTTCTACTTTCAGATGCAATAGGAATTTTTGGGTTAGGTCAATCCGTTCGCGAGATATGGGAGTTTGAAGCTAAGAAATGGTTGACAAGACAACAAATTTTTCGCACTTCTGCTGCTCCAATCGCTTAACCAGAATGGCCAAGGGAAAAAATACGCATACCGTTGTAATCGGGCGAGTTTCTACCTTCGGATGCAATAGGAATTTTTGGGTTAGGTCAATCCGTTCGCGAGATATGGGAGTTTGAAGCCAAGAAATGGTTGAGAAGGCAACAAATTTTTCGCAATTCTGCTGCTCCAAACGCTTAGCCAGAGTGGCATAGGGAAAAAATACACATACCGTTGCAATCGGGCGAGTTTCTACTTTCAGACGCAACAGGAATTTTTGGGTTGGGTCAAACCGTTCGCGAGATATGGGAGTTTGAAGCCAAGAAATGGTTGAGAACGCAAAAAATTTTTCGCAATTCTGTTGCTCCAAACGCTTAACCAGAATGGCCTAGGGAAAAAATACACATACCGTTGTAATCGGGCGAGTTTCTACTTTCAGATGCAATAGGAATTTTTGGGTTAGGTCAATCCGTTCGCGAGATATGGGAGTTTGAAGCTAAGAAATGGTTGAGAAGACAATAAATTTTTCGCAATTCTGCTGCTCCAAACGCTTACCCAGAATGGCCTAGGGAAAAAATACACATACCGTTGTAATCGAGCGAGTTTCTACTTTCAGATGCAATAGGAATTTTTGGGTTGGGTCAAACCGTTCGGAGATATGGGAGTTTGAAGCCAAGAAATGGTTGAGAACGCAAAAACTTTTTCGCAATTCTGCTGCTCCAAACGCTTAACCAGAATGACCTAGGGAAAAAATACACATACCATTGTAATCGGGCGAATTTCTACTTTCAGATGCAATAGGAATTTTTGGGTTAGGTCAATCCGTTCGCGAGATATGGGAGTTTGAAGCCAAGAAATGGTTGAGAACGCAAAAAATTTTTCGCAATTCTTCTGCTCCAAACGCTTAACCAGAATGGCCTAGGGAAAAAATACACATTCCGTTGTAATCGTGCGAGTTTCTACTTTCAGACGCAACAGGAATTTTTGGGTTAGGTCAATCCGTTCGCGAGATATGGGAGTTCGAAGCTAAGAGATGGTTGAGAAGACAACAAATTTTTCGCAATTCTGCTGCTCCAAACGCTTAACCAGAATGGCTTAGGGAGAAAATACACATACCGTTGTAATCTGGCGAGTTTCTACTTTCAGATGCAATAGGAATTTTTGGGTTAGGTCAATCCGTTCGCGAGATATGGGAGTTCGAAGCCAAGAAATGGTTGAGAAGAGAATAAATTTTTCGCTATTCTGCTGCTCCAAACGCTTAACCAGAATGGCCTAGGGAAAAAATACACATACAGTTGTAATCGGGCGAGCTTCTACTTTCAGATGCAATAGGAATATTTGGGTTAGGTCAATCCGTTCGCGAGATATGGGAGTTTGAAGCCAACAAATGTTTGAGAAGAGAACAAATTTTTCGCAATTCTGCTGCTCCAAACGCTTAACCAGAATGGCCTAGGGAAAAAATGCACATACCGTTGTAATCTGGCGAGTTTCTACTTTCAGACGCAATAGGAATTTTTGGGTTGGGTCAAACCGTTCGCGAGATATGGGTGTTTGAAGCCAAGAAATGGTTGAGAACGCAAAAAGTTTTTCGCAATTCTGCTGCTCCAATCGCTTAACCAGAATGGCCTAGGTAAAAAATACACATTCCGTTGTAATCGTGCGAGTTTCTACTTTCAGACGCAACAGGAATTTTTGGGTTAGGTCAATCCGTTCGCGAGATATGGGAGTTCGAAGCTAAGAGATGGTTGAGAAGACAACAAATTTTTCGCAATTCTGCTGCTCCAAACGCTTAACCAGAATGGCTTAGGGAGAAAATACACATACTGTTGTAATCTGGCGAGTTTCTACTTTCAGATGCAATAGGAATTTTTGGGTTAGGTCAATCCGTTCGCGAGATATGGGAGTTTGAAGCTAAGAAATGGTTGACAAGACAACAAATTTTTCGCACTTCTGCTGCTCCAATCGCTTAACCAGAGTGGCCAAGGGAAAAAATACGCATACCGTTGTAATCGGGCGAGTTTCTACCTTCGGATGCAATAGGAATTTTTGGGTTAGGTCAATCCGTTCGCGAGATATGGGAGTTTGAAGCCAAGAAATGGTTGAGAAGGCAACAAATTTTTCGCAATTCTGCTGCTCCAAACGCTTAGCCAGAGTGGCATAGGGAAAAAATACACATACCGTTGCAATCGGGCGAGTTTCTACTTTCAGACGCAACAGGAATTTTTGGGTTGGGTCAAACCGTTCGCGAGATATGGGAGTTTGAAGCCAAGAAATGGTTGAGAACGCAAAAAATTTTTCGCAATTCTGTTGCTCCAAACGCTTAACCAGAATGGCCTAGGGAAAAAATACACATACCGTTGTAATCGGGCGAGTTTCTACTTTCAGATGCAATAGGAATTTTTGGGTTAGGTCAATCCGTTCGCGAGATATGGGAGTTTGAAGCTAAGAAATGGTTGAGAAGAGAATAAATTTTTCGCAATTCTGCTGCTCCAAACGCTTACCCAGAATGGCCTAGGGAAAAAATACACATACCGTTGTAATCGAGCGAGTTTCTACTTTCAGATGCAATAGGAATTTTTGGGTTGCGTCAAACCGTTCGGAGATATGGGAGTTTGAAGCCAAGAAATGGTTGAGAACGCAAAAACTTTTTCGCAATTCTGCTGCTCCAAACGCTTAACCAGAATGACCTAGGGAAAAAATACACATACCATTGTAATCGGGCGAATTTCTACTTTCAGATGCAATAGGAATTTTTGGGTTAGGTCAATCCGTTCGCGAGATATGGGAGTTCGAAGCTAAGAGATGGTTGAGAAGACAACAAATTTTTCGCAATTCTGCTGCTCCAAACGCTTAACCAGAATGGCTTAGGGAGAAAATACACATACTGTTGTAATCTGGCGAGTTTCTACTTTCAGATGCAATAGGAATTTTTGGGTTAGGTCAATCCGTTCGCGAGATATGGGAGTTTGAAGCTAAGAAATGGTTGACAAGACAACAAATTTTTCGCACTTCTGCTGCTCCAATCGCTTAACCAGAGTGGCCAAGGGAAAAAATACGCATACCGTTGTAATCGGGCGAGTTTCTACCTTCGGATGCAATAGGAATTTTTGGGTTAGGTCAATCCGTTCGCGAGATATGGGAGTTTGAAGCCAAGAAATGGTTGAGAAGGCAACAAATTTTTCGCAATTCTGCTGCTCCAAACGCTTAGCCAGAGTGGCATAGGGAAAAAATACACATACCGTTGCAATCGGGCGAGTTTCTACTTTCAGACGCAACAGGAATTTTTGGGTTGGGTCAAACCGTTCGCGAGATATGGGAGTTTGAAGCCAAGAAATGGTTGAGAACGCAAAAAATTTTTCGCAATTCTGTTGCTCCAAACGCTTAACCAGAATGGCCTAGGGAAAAAATACACATACCGTTGTAATCGGGCGAGTTTCTACTTTCAGATGCAATAGGAATTTTTGGGTTAGGTCAATCCGTTCGCGAGATATGGGAGTTTGAAGCTAAGAAATGGTTGAGAAGAGAATAAATTTTTCGCAATTCTGCTGCTCCAAACGCTTACCCAGAATGGCCTAGGGAAAAAATACACATACCGTTGTAATCGAGCGAGTTTCTACTTTCAGATGCAATAGGAATTTTTGGGTTGCGTCAAACCGTTCGGAGATATGGGAGTTTGAAGCCAAGAAATGGTTGAGAACGCAAAAACTTTTTCGCAATTCTGCTGCTCCAAACGCTTAACCAGAATGACCTAGGGAAAAAATACACATACCATTGTAATCGGGCGAATTTCTACTTTCAGATGCAATAGGAATTTTTGGGTTAGGTCAATCCGTTCGCGAGATATGGGAGTTTGAAGCCAAGAAATGGTTGAGAACGCAAAAAATTTTTCGCAATTCTGCTGCTCCAAACGCTTAACCAGAATGGCCTAGGGAAAAAATACGCACACCGTTGTAATCGGGCGAGTTTCTACTTTCAGACGCAATAGGAATTTTTGGGTTAGGTCAATTCGTTCGCGAGATATGGGAGTTTGAAGCCAAGAAATGGTTGAGAAGGCACAAAATTTTTCGCACTTCTGCTGCTCCAAACGCTTAACCAGAATGGCCTAGGGAAAAAATACACATTCCGTTGTAATCGTTCGAGTTTCTACTTTCAGACGCAACAGGAATTTTTGGGTTAGGTCAATCCGTTCGCGAGATATGGGAGTTTGAAGCTAAGAAATGGTTGAGAAGAGAATAAATATTTCGCAATTCTGCTGCTCCAAACGCTTACCCAGAATGGCCTAGGGAAAAAATACGCATACCGTTGTAATCGAGCGAGTTTCTACTTTCAGACGCAACAGGAATTTTTGGGTTAGGTCAATCCGTTCGCGAGATATGGGAGTTTGAAGCTAAGAGATGGTTGAGAAGACAACAAATGTTTCGCAATTCTGCTGCTCCAAACGCTTAACCAGAATGGCCTAGGGAGAAAATACACATACCGTTGTAATCGAGCGAGATTCTACATTCAGATGCAATAGGAATTTTAGGGTTAGGTCAATCCGTTCGCGAGATATGGGAGATTGAAGGCAAGAAATGTTTGAGAAGAGAATAAATTTTTCGGTATTCTGCTGCTCCAAACGCTTAACCAGAATGGCCTAGGGAAAAAATTCACATACCGTTGTAATCTGGCGAGTTTCTACTTTCAGATGCAATAGGAATTTTTGGGTTAGGTCAATCCGTTCGCGAGATATGGGAGTTCGAAGCTAAGAGATGGTTGAGAAGACAACAAATTTTTCGCAATTCTGCTGCTCCAATCGCTTAACCAGGATGGCCTAGGGAAAAAATACGCATACCGTTGTAATCGGGCGAGTTTCTACTTTCAGATGCAATAGGAATTTTTGGGTTAGGTCAATCCGTTCGCGAGATATGGGAGTTTGAAGCCAAGAAATGGTTGAGAAGGCACAAAATTTTTCGCAATTCTGCTGCTCCACACGCTCAACCAGAATGGCCTAGGGTAAAAATACACATACAGTTGTAATCGGGCGAGCTTCTACTTTCAGATGCAATAGGAATTTTTGGGTTAGGTCAATCCGTTCGCGAGATATGGGAGTTTGAAGCCAACAAATGGTTGAGAAGAGAACAAATTTTTCGCAATTCTGCTGCTCCAAACGCTTAACCAGAATGGCCTAGGGAAAAAATGGACATACCGTTGTAATCTGGCTAGTTTCTACTTTCAGACGCAACAGGAATTTTTGGGTTGGGTCAAACCGTTCGCGAGATTAGGGTGTTTGAAGCCAAGAAATGGTTGAGAACGCAAAATGTTTTTCGCAATTCTGCTGCTCCAATCGCTTAACCAGAATGGCCTAGGGAAAAAATACACATTCCGTTGTAATCGTGCGAGTTTCTACTTTCAGACGCAACAGGAATTTTTGGGTTAGTTCAATCCGTTCGCGAGATATGGGAGTTCGAAGCTAAGAGATGGTTGAGAAGACAACAAATTTTTCGCAATTCTGCTGCTCCAAACGCTTAACCAGAATGGCTTAGGGAGAAAATACACATACCGTTGTAATCGAGCGAGCTTCTACTTTCAGATGCAATAGGAATTTTAGGATTAGGTCAATCCGTTCGCGAGATATGGGAGTTTGAAGCCAAGAAATGTTTGAGAAGAGAATAAATTTTTCGCTATTCTGCTGCTCCAAACGCTTAACCAGAATGGCCTAGGGAAAAAATTCACTTACCGTTGTAATCTGGCGAGTTTCTACTTTCAGATGCAATAGGAATTTTTGGGTTAGGTCAATCCGTTCGCGAGATATGGGAGTTTGAAGCTAAGAAATGGTTGACAAGACAACAAATTTTTCGCACTTCTGCTGCTCCAATCGCTTAACCAGAATGGCCAAGGGAAAAAATACGCATACCGTTGTAATCGGGCGAGTTTCTACCTTCGGATGCAATAGGAATTTTTGGGTTAGGTCAATCCGTTCGCGAGATATGGGAGTTCGAAGCTAAGAGATGGTTGAGAAGACAACAAATTTTTCGCAATTCTGCTCCTCCAAACGCTTAGCCAGAGTGGCATAGGGAAAAAATACACATACCGTTGCAATCGGGCGAGTTTCTACTTTCAGACGCAACAGGAATTTTTGGGTTGGGTCAAACCGTTCGCGAGATATGGGAGTTTGAAGCCAAGAAATGGTTGAGAACGCAAAAAGTTTTTCGCAATTCTGCTGCTCCAATCGCTTAACCAGAATGGCCTAGGTAAAAAATACACATTCCGTTGTAATCGTGCGAGTTTCTACTTTCAGACGCAACAGGAATTTTTGGGTTAGGTCAATCCGTTCGCGAGATATGGGAGTTCGAAGCTAAGAGATGGTTGAGAAGACAACAAATTTTTCGCAATTCTGCTGCTCCAAACGCTTAACCAGAATGGCTTAGGGAGAAAATACACATACTGTTGTAATCTGGCGAGTTTCTACTTTCAGATGCAATAGGAATTTTTGGGTTAGGTCAATCCGTTCGCGAGATATGGGAGTTTGAAGCTAAGAAATGGTTGACAAGACAACAAATTTTTCGCACTTCTGCTGCTCCAATCGCTTAACCAGAGTGGCATAGGGAAAAAATACACATACCGTTGCAATCGGGCGAGTTTCTACTTTCAGACGCAACAGGAATTTTTGGGTTGGGTCAAACCGATCGCGAGATATGGGAGTTTGAAGCCAAGAAATGGTTGAGAACGCAAAAAATTTTTCGCAATTCTGTTGCTCCAAACGCTTAACCAGAATGGCCTAGGGAAAAAATACACATACCGTTGTAATCGGGCGAGTTTCTACTTTCAGATGCAATAGGAATTTTTGGGTTAGGTCAATCCGTTCGCGAGATATGGGAGTTTGAAGCTAAGAAATGGTTGAGAAGAGAATAAATTTTTCGCAATTCTGCTGCTCCAAACGCTTACCCAGAATGGCCTAGGGAAAAAATACACATACCGTTGTAATCGAGCGAGTTTCTACTTTCAGATGCAATAGGAATTTTTGGGTTGGGTCAAACCGTTCGGAGATATGGGAGTTTGAAGCCAAGAAATGGTTGAGAACGCAAAAACTTTTTCGCAATTCTGCTGCTCCAAACGCTTAACCAGAATGACCTAGGGAAAAAATACACATACCATTGTAATCGGGCGAATTTCTACTTTCAGATGCAATAGGAATTTTTGGGTTAGGTCAATCCGTTCGCGAGATATGGGAGTTTGAAGCCAAGAAATGGTTGAGAACGCAAAAAATTTTTCGCAATTCTGCTGCTCCAAACGCTTAACCAGAATGGCCTAGGGAAAAAATACACACACCGTTGTAATCGGGCGAGTTTCTACTTTCAGACGCAATAGGAATTTTTGGGTTAGGTCAATTCGTTCGCGAGATATGGGAGTTTGAAGCCAAGAAATGGTTGAGAAGGCACAAAATTTTTCGCACTTCTGCTGCTCCAAACGCTTAACCAGAATGGCCTAGGGAAAAAATACACATTCCGTTGTAATCGTTCGAGTTTCTACTTTCAGACGCAACAGGAATTTTTGGGTTAGGTCAATCCGTTCGCGAGATATGGAAGTTTGAAGCTAAGAAATGGTTGAGAAGAGAATAAATATTTCGCAATTCTGCTGCTCCAAACGCTTACCCAGAATGGCCTAGGGAAAAAATACGCATACCGTTGTAATCGAGCGAGTTTCTACTTTCAGACGCAACAGGAATTTTTGGGTTAGGTCAATCCGTTCGCGAGATATGGGAGTTCGAAGCTAAGAGATGGTTGAGAAGACAACAAATTTTTCGCAATTCTGCTGCTCCAAACGCTTAACCAGAATGGCCTAGGGAGAAAATACACATACCGTTGTAATCGAGCGAGATTCTACATTCAGATGCAATAGGAATTTTAGGGTTAGGTCAATCCGTTCGCGAGATATGGGAGTTTGAAGGCAAGAAATGTTTGAGAAGAGAATAAATTTTTCGCTATTCTGCTGCTCCAAACGCTTAACCAGAATGGCCTAGGGAAAAAATTCACATACCGTTGTAATCTGGCGAGTTTCTACTTTCAGATGCAATAGGAATTTTTGGGTTAGGTCAATCCGTTCGCGAGATATGGGAGTTCGAAGCTAAGAGATGGTTGAGAAGACAACAAATTTTTCGCAATTCTGCTGCTCCAATCGCTTAACCAGGATGGCCTAGGGAAAAAATACGCATACCGTTGTAATCGGGCGAGTTTCTACTTTCAGATGCAATAGGAATTTTTGGGTTAGGTCAATCCGTTCGCGAGATATGGGAGTTTGAAGCCAAGAAATGGTTGAGAAGGCACAAAATTTTTCGCAATTCTGCTGCTCCACACGCTCAACCAGAATGGCCTAGGGTAAAAATACACATACAGTTGTAATCGGGCGAGCTTCTACTTTCAGATGCAATAGGAATTTTTGGGTTAGGTCAATCCGTTCGCGAGATATGGGAGTTTGAAGCCAACAAATGGTTGAGAAGAGAACAAATTTTTCGCAATTCTGCTGCTCCAAACGCTTAACCAGAATGGCCTAGGGAAAAAATGCACATACCGTTGTAATCTGGCTAGTTTCTACTTTCAGACGCAACAGGAATTTTTGGGTTGGGTCAAACCGTTCGCGAGATTAGGGTGTTTGAAGCCAATAAATGGTTGAGAACGCAAAATGTTTTTCGCAATTCTGCTGCTCCAATCGCTTAACCAGAATGGCCTAGGGAAAAAATACACATTCCGTTGTAATCGTGCGAGTTTCTACTTTCAGACGCAACAGGAATTTTTGGGTTAGGTCAATCCGTTCGCGAGATATGGGAGTTCGAAGCTAAGAGATGGTTGAGAAGACAACAAATTTTTCGCAATTCTGCTGCTCCAAACGCTTAACCAGAATGGCTTAGGGAGAAAATACACATACCGTTGTAATCTGGCGAGTTTCTACTTTCAGATGCAATAGGAATTTTTGGGTTAGGTCAATCCGTTCGCGAGATATGGGAGTTTGAAGCTAAGAAATGGTTGACAAGACAACAAATTTTTCGCACTTCTGCTGCTCCAATCGCTTAACCAGAATGGCCAAGGGAAAAAATACGCATACCGTTGTAATCGGGCGAGTTTCTACCTTCGGATGCAATAGGAATTTTTGGGTTAGGTCAATCCGTTCGCGAGATATGGGAGTTCGAAGCTAAGAGATGGTTGAGAAGACAACAAATTTTTCGCAATTCTCCTGCTCCAAACGCTTAGCCAGAGTGGCATAGGGAAAAAATACACATACCGTTGCAATCGGGCGAGTTTCTACTTTCAGACGCAACCGGAATTTTTGGGTTGGGTCAAACCGTTCGCGAGATATGGGAGTTTGAAGCCAAGAAATGGTTGAGAACGCAAAAAATTTTTCGCAATTCTGTTGCTCCAAACGCTTAACCAGAATGGCCTAGGGAAAAAATACACATACCGTTGTAATCGGGCGAGTTTCTACTTTCAGATGCAATAGGAATTTTTGGGTTAGGTCTATCCGTTCGCGAGATATGGGAGTTTGAAGCTAAGAAATGGTTGAGAAGAGAATAAATTTTTCGCAATTCTGCTGCTCCAAACGCTTACCCAGAATGGCCTAGGGAAAAAATACACATACCGTTGTAATCGAGCGAGTTTCTACTTTCAGATGCAATAGGAATTTTTGGGTTGGGTCAAACCGTTCGGAGATATGGGAGTTTGAAGCCAAGAAATGGTTGAGAACGCAAAAACTTTTTTGCAATTCTGCTGCTCCAAACGCTTAACCAGAATGGCCTAGGGAAAAAATACACACACCGTTGTAATCGGGCGAGTTTCTACTTTCAGATGCAATAGGAATTTTTGGGTTAGGTCAATCCGTTCGCGAGATATGGGAGTTTGAAGCTAAGAAATGGTTGAGAAGAGAATAAATTTTTCGCAATTCTGCTGCTCCAATCGCTTAACCAGAATGGCCTAGGGAAAAAATGCACATACCGTTGTAATCTGGCGAGTTTCTACTGTCAGACGCAACAGGAATTTTTGGGTTGGGTCAAACCGTTCGCGAGATATGGGTGTTTGAAGCTAAGAAATGGTTGAGAAGAGAATAAATTTTTCGCAATTCTGCTGCTCCAATCGCTTAACCAGAATGGCCTAGGGAAAAAATGCACATACCGTTGTAATCTGGCGAGTTTCTACTTTCAGACGCAACAGGAATTTTTGGGTTGGGTCAAACCGTTCGCGAGATATGGGTGTTTGAAGCTAAGAAATGGTTGAGAAGAGAATAAATTTTTCGCAATTCTGCTGCTCCAATCGCTTAACCAGAATGGCCTAGGGAAAAAATGCACATACCGTTGTAATCTGGCGAGTTTCTACTTTCAGACGCAACAGGAATTTTTGGGTTGGGTCAAACCGTTCGCGAGATATGGGTGTTTGAAGCCAAGAAATGGTTGAGAACGCAAAATGTTTTTCGCAATTCTGCTGCTCCAATCGCTTAACCAGAATGGCCTAGGGAAAAAATACACATTCCGTTGTAATCGTGCGAGTTTCTACTTTCAGACGCAACAGGAATTTTTGGGTTAGGTCAATCCGTTCGCGAGATATGGGAGTTCGAAGCTAAGAGATGGTTGAGAAGACAACAAATTTTTCGCAATTCTGCTGCTCCAAACGCTTAACCAGAATGGCTTAGGGAGAAAATACACATACCGTTGTAATCTGGCGAGTTTCTACTTTCAGATGCAATAGGAATTTTTGGGTTAGGTCAATCCGTTCGCGAGATATGGGAGTTTGAAGCTAAGAAATGGTTGACAAGACAACAAATTTTTCGCACTTCTGCTGCTCCAATCGCTTAACCAGAATGGCCAAGGGAAAAAATACGCATACCGTTGTAATCGGGCGAGTTTCTACCTTCGGATGCAATAGGAATTTTTGGGTTAGGTCAATCCGTTCGCGAGATATGGGAGTTCGAAGCTAAGAGATGGTTGAGAAGACAACAAATTTTTCGCAATTCTGCTGCTCCAAACGCTTAGCCAGAGTGGCATAGGGAAAAAATACACATACCGTTGCAATCGGGCGAGTTTCTACTTTCAGACGCAACCGGAATTTTTGGGTTGGGTCAAACCGTTCGCGAGATATGGGAGTTTGAAGCCAAGAAATGGTTGAGAACGCAAAAAATTTTTCGCAATTCTGTTGCTCCAAACGCTTAACCAGAATGGCCTAGGGAAAAAATACACATACCGTTGTAATCGGGCGAGTTTCTACTTTCAGATGCAATAGGAATTTTTGGGTTAGGTCTATCCGTTCGCGAGATATGGGAGTTTGAAGCTAAGAAATGGTTGAGAAGAGAATAAATTTTTCGCAATTCTGCTGCTCCAAACGCTTACCCAGAATGGCCTAGGGAAAAAATACACATACCGTTGTAATCGAGCGAGTTTCTACTTTCAGATGCAATAGGAATTTTTGGGTTGGGTCAAACCGTTCGGAGATATGGGAGTTTGAAGCCAAGAAATGGTTGAGAACGCAAAAACTTTTTTGCAATTCTGCTGCTCCAAACGCTTAACCAGAATGGCCTAGGGAAAAAATACACACACCGTTGTAATCGGGCGAGTTTCTACTTTCAGATGCAATAGGAATTTTTGGGTTAGGTCAATCCGTTCGCGAGATATGGGAGTTTGAAGCTAAGAAATGGTTGAGAAGAGAATAAATTTTTCGCAATTCTGCTGCTCCAATCGCTTAACCAGAATGGCCTAGGGAAAAAATGCACATACCGTTGTAATCTGGCGAGTTTCTACTTTCAGACGCAACAGGAATTTTTGGGTTGGGTCAAACCGTTCGCGAGATATGGGTGTTTGAAGCTAAGAAATGGTTGAGAAGAGAATAAATTTTTCGCAATTCTGCTGCTCCAATCGCTTAACCAGAATGGCCTAGGGAAAAAATGCACATACCGTTGTAATCTGGCGAGTTTCTACTTTCAGACGCAACAGGAATTTTTGGGTTGGGTCAAACCGTTCGCGAGATATGGGTGTTTGAAGCCAAGAAATGGTTGAGAAGGCAAAAAATTTTTCGCCATTCTGCTGCTCCAAACGCTTAACCAGAATGGCCTAGGGAAAAAATTCACATACCGTTGTAATCTGGCGAGTTTCTACTTTCAGATGCAATAGGAATTTTTGGGTTAGGTCAATCCGTTCGCGAGATATGGGAGTCCGAAGCTAAGAGATGGTTGAGAAGACAACAAATTTTTCGCAATTCTGCTGCTCCAAACGCTTAACCAGAATGGCCTAGGGAGAAAATACACATACCGTTGTAATCGAGCGAGTTTCTACTTTCAGATGCAATAGGAATTTTAGGGTTAGGTCAATCCGTTCGCGAGATATGGGAGTTTGAAGCCAAGAAATGTTTGAGAAGAGAATAAATTTTTCGCTATTCTGCTGCTCCACACGCTTAACCAGAATGGCCTAGGGAAAAAATACACATTCCGTTGTAATCGTGCGAGTTTCTACTTTCAGATGCAACAGGAATTTTTGGGTTAGGTCAATCCGTTCGCGAGATATGGGAGTTTGAAGCTAAGAAATGGTTGAGAAGAGAATAAATTTTTCGCAATTCTGCGGCTCCAAACGCTTACCCAGAATGGCCTAGGGAAAAAATACACATACCGTTGTAATCGAGCGAGTTTCTACTTTCAGATGCAATAGGAATTTTTGGGTTGGGTCAAACCGTTCGCGAGATATGGGAGTTTGAAGCCAAGAAATGTTTGAGAAGAGAATAAATTTTTCGCTATTCTGCTGCTCCAAACGCTTAACCAGAATGGCCTAGGGAAAAAATTCACATACAGTTGTAATCTGGCGAGTTTCTACTTTCAGATGCAATAGGAATTTTTGGGTTAGGTCAATCCGTTCGCGAGATATGGGAGTTCGAAGCTAAGAGATGGTTGAGAAGACAACAAATTTTTCGCAATTCTGCTGCTCCAAACGCTTAACCAGAATGGCCTAGGGAGAAAATACACATACCGTTGTAATCGAGCGAGTTTCTACTTTCAGAAGCAATAGGAATTTTAGGGTTAGGTCAATCCGTTCGCGAGATATGGGAGTTTGAAGCCAAGAAATGTTTGAGAAGAGAATAAATTTTTCGCTATTCTGCTGCTCCACACGCTTAACCAGAATGGCCTAGGGAAAAAATACACATTCCGTTGTAATCGTGCGAGTTTCTACTTTCAGATGCAACAGGAATTTTTGGGTTAGGTCAATCCGTTCGCGAGATATGGGAGTTTGAAGCTAAGAAATGGTTGAGAAGAGAATAAATTTTTCGCAATTCTGCTGCTCCAAACGCTTACCCAGAATGGCCTAGGGAAAAAATACACATACCGTTGTAATCGAGCGAGTTTCTACTTTCAGATGCAATAGGAATTTTTGGGTTGGGTCAAACCGTTCGCGAGATATGGGAGTTTGAAGCCAAGAAATGTTTGAGAAGAGAATAAATTTTTCGCTATTCTGCTGCTCCAAACGCTTAACCAGAATGGCCTAGGGAAAAAATTCACATACAGTTGTAATCTGGCGAGTTTCTACTTTCAGATGCAATAGGAATTTTTGGGTTAGGTCAATCCGTTCGCGAGATATGGGAGTTCGAAGCTAAGAGATGGTTGAGAAGACAACAAATTTTTCGCAATTCTGCTGCTCCAAACGCTTAACCAGAATGGCCTAGGGAGAAAATACACATACCGTTGTAATCGAGCGAGTTTCTACTCTCAGAAGCAATAGGAATTTTAGGGTTAGGTCAATCCGTTCGCGAGATATGGGAGTTTGAAGCCAAGAAATGTTTGAGAAGAGAATAAATTTTTCGCTATTCTGCTGCTCCAAACGCTTAACCAGAATGGCCTAGGGAAAAAATTCACATACCGTTGTAATCTGGCGAGTTTCTACTTTCAGATGCGATAGGAATTTTTGGGTTAGGTCAATCCGTTCGCGAGATATGGGAGTTCGAAGCTAAGAGATGGTTGAGAAGACAACAAATTTTTCGCAATTCTGCTGCTCCAAACGCTTACCCAGAATGGCCTAGGGAAAAAATACACATACCGTTGTAATCGAGCGAGTTTCTACTTTCAGATGCAATAGGAATTTTTGGGTTAGGTCAATTCGTTCGCGAGATATGGGAGTTTGAAGCCAAGAAATGGTTGAGAAGGCACAAAATTTTTCGCACTTCTGCTGCTCCAAACGCTTAACCAGAATGGCCTAGGGAAAAAATACACATTCCGTTGTAATCGTGCGAGTTTCTACTTTCAGATGCAACAGGAATTTTTGGGTTAGGTCAATCCGTTCGCGAGATATGGGAGTTTGAAGCTAAGAAATGTTTGAGAAGAGAATAAATTTTTCGCTATTCTGCTGCTCCAAACGCTTAACCAGAATGGCCTAGGGAAAAAATTCACATACCGTTGTAATCTGGCGAGTTTCTACTTTCAGATGCAATAGGAATTTTTGGGTTAGGTCAATCCGTTCGCGAGATATGGGAGTTCGAAGCTAAGAGATGGTTGAGAAGACAACAAATTTTTCGCAATT
The DNA here is from genome assembly GCF_051014685.1 of Ptiloglossa arizonensis. Classification (NCBI taxonomy): domain Eukaryota; kingdom Metazoa; phylum Arthropoda; class Insecta; order Hymenoptera; family Colletidae; genus Ptiloglossa; species Ptiloglossa arizonensis. The sequence goes on along the minus strand of NW_027478619.1, from coordinate 411,695 downwards.
CTGCTGCTCCAAACGCTTAACCAGAATGGCCTAGGGACAAAATACACATACCGTTGTAATCGAGCGAGTTTCTACTTTCAGAAGCAATAGGAATTTTAGGGTTAGGTCAATCCGTTCGCGAGATATGGGAGTTTGAAGCCAAGAAATGTATGAGAAGAGAATAAATTTTTCGCTATTCTGCTGCTCCAAACGCTTAACCAGAATGGCCTAGGGAAAAAATTCACATACCGTTGTAATCTGGCGAGTTTCTACTTTCAGATGCGATAGGAATTTTTGGGTTAGGTCAATCCGTTCGCGAGATATGGGAGTTCGAAGCTAAGAGATGGTTGAGAAGACAACAAATTTTTCGCAATTCTGCTGCTCCAAACGCTTACCCAGAATGGCCTAGGGAAAAAATACACATACCGTTGTAATCGAGCGAGTTTCTACTTTCAGATGCAATGGGAATTTTTGGGTTAGGTCAATTCGTTCGCGAGATATGGGAGTTTGAAGCCAAGAAATGGTTGAGAAGGCACAAAATTTTTCGCACTTCTGCTGCTCCAAACGCTTAACCAGAATGGCCTAGGGAAAAAATACACATTCCGTTGTAATCGGGCGAGTTTCTACTTTCAGATGCAATAGGAATTTTTGGGTTGGGTCAAACCGTTCGGAGATATGGGAGTTTGAAGCCAAGAAATGGTTGAGAACGCAAAAACTTTTTTGCAATTCTGCTGCTCCAAACGCTTAACCAGAATGGCCTAGGGAAAAAATACACATACCATTCTAATCGGGCGAATTTCTACTTTCAGATGCAATAGGAATTTTTGGGTTGGGTCAAACCGTTCGCGAGATATGGGTGTTTGAAGCCAGGAAATGGTTGAGAACGCAAAAAATTTTTTGCAATTCTGCTGCTCCAAACGCTTAACCAGAATGGCCTAGGGAAAAAATACACATACCATTGTAATCGGGCGAATTTCTACTTTCAGATGCAATAGGAATTTTTGGGTTGGGTCAAACCGTTCGCGAGATATGGGAGTTTGAAGCCAAGAAATGGTTGAGAACGCAAAAAATTTTTTGCCATTCTGCTTCTCCAAACGCTTAACCAGAATGGCCTAGGGAAAAAATACACATACCATTGTAATCGGGCGAATTTCTACTTTCAGATGCAATAGGAATTTTTGGGTTAGGTCAATCCGTTCGCGAGATATGGGAGTTTGAAGCCAAGAAATGGTTGAGAAGGCAAAAAATTTTTCGCAATTCTGCTGCTCCAAACGCTTAACCAGAATGGCCTAGGGAAAAAATACACATACCGTTGTAATCGGGCGAGTTTCTACTTTCAGATGCAATAGGAATTTTTGGGTTAGGTCAATCCGTTCGCGAGATATGGGAGTTTGAAGCTAAGAAATGGTTGAGAAGAGAATAAATTTTTCGCAATTCTGCTGCTCCAATCGCTTAACCAGAATGGCCTAGGGAAAAAATACGCATTCCGTTGTAATCGGGCGAGTTTCTACTTTCAGATGCAATAGGAATTTTTGGGTTAGGTCAATCCGTTCGCGAGATATGGGAGTTTGAAGCCAAGAAATGGTTGAGAAGGCACAAAATTTTTCGCACTTCTGCTGCTCCAAACGCTTAACCAGAATGGCCTAGGGAAAAAATACGCATACCGTTGTAATCGGGCGAGTTTCTACTTTCAGATGCAATAGGAATTTTTGGGTTAGGTCAATTCGTTCGCGAGATATGGGAGTTTGAAGCCATGAAATGGTTGAGAAGGCACAAAATTTTTCGCACTTCTGCTGCTCCAAACGCTTAACCAGAATGGCCTAGGGAAAAAATACACATACCATTGTAATCGGGCGAATTTCTACTTTCAGATGCAATAGGAATTTTTGGGTTGGGTCAAACCGTTCGCGAGATATGGGAGTTTGAAGCCAAGAAATGGTTGAGAACGCAAAAAATTTTTTGCCATTCTGCTTCTCCAAACGCTTAACCAGAATGGCCTAGGGAAAAAATACACATACCATTGTAATCGGGCGAATTTCTACTTTCAGATGCAATAGGAATTTTTGGGTTAGGTCAATCCGTTCGCGAGATATGGGAGTTTGAAGCCAAGAAATGGTTGAGAAGGCAAAAAATTTTTCGCAATTCTGCTGCTCCAAACGCTTAACCAGAATGGCCTAGGGAAAAAATACACATACCGTTGTAATCGGGCGAGTTTCTACTTTCAGATGCAATAGGAATTTTTGGGTTAGGTCAATCCGTTCGCGAGATATGGGAGTTTGAAGCTAAGAAATGGTTGAGAAGAGAATAAATTTTTCGCAATTCTGCTACTCCAATCGCTTAACCAGAATGGCCTAGGGAAAAAATACGCATTCCGTTGTAATCGGGCGAGTTTCTACTTTCAGATGCAATAGGAATTTTTGGGTTAGGTCAATTCCTTCGCGAGATATGGGAGTTTGAAGCCATGAAATGGTTGAGAAGGCACAAAATTTTTCGCACTTCTGCTGCTCCAAACGCTTAACCAGAATGGCCTAGGGAAAAAATACACATTCCGTTGTAATCGTGCGAGTTTCTACTTTCAGACGCAACAGGAATTTTTGGGTTAAGTCAATCCGTTCGCGAGATATGGGAGTTTGAAGCTAAGAAATGGTTGAGAAGAGAATAAATTTTTCGCAATTCTGCTGCTCCAAACGCTTAACCAGAATGCCCTAGGGAAAAAATACACATACCGTTGTAATCGAGCGGGTTTCTACTTTCAGATGCAACAGGAATTTTTGGGTTGGGTCAAACCGTTCGCGAGATATGGGTGTTTGAAGCCAAGAAATGGTTGAGAACGCAAAAAATTTTTTGCAATTCTGCTTCTCCAAACGCTTAACCAGAATGGCCTAGGGAAAAAATACACATACCACTGTAATCGGGCGAATTTCTACTTTCAGATGCAATAGGAATTTTTGGGTTAGGTCAATCCGTTCGCGAGATATGGGAGTTTGAAGCCAAGAAATGGTTGAGAAGGCAAAAAATTTTTCGCAATTCTGCTGCTCCAAACGCTTAACCAGAATGGCCTAGGGAAAAAATACGCATACCGTTGTAATCGGGCGAGTTTCTACTTTCAGATGCAATAGGAATTTTTGGGTTAGGTCAATGCGTTCGCGAGATATGGGAGTTTGAATCCAAGAAATGGTTGAGAAGGCACAAAATTTTTCGCACTTCTGCTGCTCCAAACGCTTAACCAGAATGGCCTAGGGAAAAAATACACATTCCGTTGTAATCGTGCGAGTTTCTACTTTCAGACGCAACAGGAATTTTTGGGTTAGGTCAATCCGTTCGCGAGATATGGGAGTTTGAAGCTAAGAAATGGTTGAGAAGAGAATAAATTTTTTGCCATTCTGCTTCTCCAAACGCTTAACCAGAATGGCCTAGGGAAAAAATACACATACCATTGTAATCGGGCGAATTTCTACTTTCAGATGCAATAGGAATTTTTGGGTTAGGTCAATCCGTTCGCGAGATATGGGAGTTTGAAGCCAAGAAATGGTTGAGAAGGCAAAAAATTTTTCGCAATTCTGCTGCTCCAAACGCTTAACCAGAATGGCCTAGGGAAAAAATACACATACCGTTGTAATCGGGCGAGTTTCTACTTTCAGATGCAATAGGAATTTTTGGGTTAGGTCAATCCGTTCGCGAGATATGGGAGTTTGAAGCTAAGAAATGGTTGAGAAGAGAATAAATTTTTCGCAATTCTGCTGCTCCAATCGCTTAACCAGAATGGCCTAGGGAAAAAATACGCATTCCGTTGTAATCGGGCGAGTTTCTACTTTCAGATGCAATAGGAATTTTTGGGTTAGGTCAATCCGTTCGCGAGATATGGGAGTTTGAAGCCAAGAAATGGTTGAGAAGGCACAAAATTTTTCGCACTTCTGCTGCTCCAAACGCTTAACCAGAATGGCCTAGGGAAAAAATACGCATACCGTTGTAATCGGGCGAGTTTCTACTTTCAGATGCAATAGGAATTTTTGGGTTAGGTCAATTCGTTCGCGAGATATGGGAGTTTGAAGCCATGAAATGGTTGAGAAGGCACAAAATTTTTCGCACTTCTGCTGCTCCAAACGCTTAACCAGAATGGCCTAGGGAAAAAATACACATACCATTGTAATCGGGCGAATTTCTACTTTCAGATGCAATAGGAATTTTTGGGTTGGGTCAAACCGTTCGCGAGATATGGGAGTTTGAAGCCAAGAAATGGTTGAGAACGCAAAAAATTTTTTGCCATTCTGCTTCTCCAAACGCTTAACCAGAATGGCCTAGGGAAAAAATACACATACCATTGTAATCGGGCGAATTTCTACTTTCAGATGCAATAGGAATTTTTGGGTTAGGTCAATCCGTTCGCGAGATATGGGAGTTTGAAGCCAAGAAATGGTTGAGAAGGCAAAAAATTTTTCGCAATTCTGCTGCTCCAAACGCTTAACCAGAATGGCCTAGGGAAAAAATACACATACCGTTGTAATCGGGCGAGTTTCTACTTTCAGATGCAATAGGAATTTTTGGGTTAGGTCAATCCGTTCGCGAGATATGGGAGTTTGAAGCTAAGAAATGGTTGAGAAGAGAATAAATTTTTCGCAATTCTGCTACTCCAATCGCTTAACCAGAATGGCCTAGGGAAAAAATACGCATTCCGTTGTAATCGGGCGAGTTTCTACTTTCAGATGCAATAGGAATTTTTGGGTTAGGTCAATTCCTTCGCGAGATATGGGAGTTTGAAGCCATGAAATGGTTGAGAAGGCACAAAATTTTTCGCACTTCTGCTGCTCCAAACGCTTAACCAGAATGGCCTAGGGAAAAAATACACATTCCGTTGTAATCGTGCGAGTTTCTACTTTCAGACGCAACAGGAATTTTTGGGTTAAGTCAATCCGTTCGCGAGATATGGGAGTTTGAAGCTAAGAAATGGTTGAGAAGAGAATAAATTTTTCGCAATTCTGCTGCTCCAAACGCTTAACCAGAATGCCCTAGGGAAAAAATACACATACCGTTGTAATCGAGCGGGTTTCTACTTTCAGATGCAACAGGAATTTTTGGGTTGGGTCAAACCGTTCGCGAGATATGGGTGTTTGAAGCCAAGAAATGGTTGAGAACGCAAAAAATTTTTTGCAATTCTGCTTCTCCAAACGCTTAACCAGAATGGCCTAGGGAAAAAATACACATACCACTGTAATCGGGCGAATTTCTACTTTCAGATGCAATAGGAATTTTTGGGTTAGGTCAATCCGTTCGCGAGATATGGGAGTTTGAAGCCAAGAAATGGTTGAGAAGGCAAAAAATTTTTCGCAATTCTGCTGCTCCAAACGCTTAACCAGAATGGCCTAGGGAAAAAATACGCATACCGTTGTAATCGGGCGAGTTTCTACTTTCAGATGCAATAGGAATTTTTGGGTTAGGTCAATGCGTTCGCGAGATATGGGAGTTTGAATCCAAGAAATGGTTGAGAAGGCACAAAATTTTTCGCACTTCTGCTGCTCCAAACGCTTAACCAGAATGGCCTAGGGAAAAAATACACATTCCGTTGTAATCGTGCGAGTTTCTACTTTCAGACGCAACAGGAATTTTTGGGTTAGGTCAATCCGTTCGCGAGATATGGGAGTTTGAAGCTAAGAAATGGTTGAGAAGAGAATAAATTTTTCGCAATTCTGCTGCTCCAAACGCTTACCCAGAATGGCCTAGGGAAAAAATACACATACCGTTGTAATCGAGCGAGTTTCTACTTTCAGATGCAATAGGAATTTTTGGGTTGGGTCAAACCGTTCGCGAGATATGGGAGTTTGAAGCCAAGAAATGGTTGAGAACGCAAAAAATTTTTTGCAATTCTGCTGCTCCAAACGCTTAACCAGAATGGCCTAGGGAAAAAATACACATACCATTGTAATCGGGCGAATTTCTACTTTCAGATGCAATAGGAATTTTTGGGTTAGGTCAATCCGTTCGCGAGATATGGGAGTTTGAATCCAAGAAATGGTTGAGAAGGCAAAAAATTTTTCGCAATTCTGCTGCTCCAAACGCTTAACCAGAATGGCCTAGGGAAAAAATACACATACCGTTGTAATCGGGCGAGTTTCTACTTTCAGATGCAATAGGAATTTTTGGGTTAGGTCAATCCGTTCGCGAGATATGGGAGTTTGAAGCTAAGAAATGGTTGAGAAGAGAATAAATTTTTCGCAATTCTGCTGCTCCAATCGCTTACCCAGAATGGCCTAGGGAAAAAATACACATACCGTTGTAATCGAGCGAGTTTCTACTTTCAGATGCAATAGGAATTTTTGGGTTGGGTCAAACCGTTCGCGAGATATGGGAGTTTGAAGCCAAGAAATGGTTGAGAACGCAAAAAATTTTTTGCAATTCTGCTGCTCCAAACGCTTAACCAGAATGGCCTAGGGAAAGAATACACATACCATTGTAATCGGGCGAATTTCTACTTTCAGATGCAATAGGAATTTTTGGATTAGATCAATCCGTTCGCGAGATATGGGAGTTTGAAGCTAAGAAATGGTTGAGAAGAGAATATATTTTTCGCAATTCTGCTGCTCCAATCGCTTAACCAGAATGGCCCAGGGAAAAAATACGCATACCGTTGTAATCGGGCGAGTTTCTACTTTCAGATGTAATAGGAATTTTTGGGTTAGGTCAATTCGTTCGCGAGGTATGGGAGTTTGAAGCTAAGAAATGGTTGAGAAGAGAATAAATTTTTCGCAATTCTGCTGCTCCAATCGCTTAACCAGAATGGCCTAGGGATAAAATACGCATACCGTTGTAATCGGGCGAGTTTCTACTTTCAGATGCAATAGGAATTTTTGGGTTAGGTCAATCCGTTCGCGAGATATGGGAGTTCGAAGCTAAGAGATGGTTGAGAAGACATCAAATTTTTCGCAATTCTGCTGCTCCAAACGCTTAGCCAGAATGGCATAGGGAAAAAATACACATACCGTTGCAATCGGGCTAGTTTCTACTTTCAGATGCAACAGGAATTTTTGGGTGGGGTCAAACCGTTCGCGAGATATGGGAGTTTGAAGCCAAGAAATGGTTGAGAACGCAAAAAATTTTTCGCAATTCTGCTGCTCCAAACGCTTAACCAGAATGGCCTAGGGAAAAAATACACATTCCGTTGTAATCGTGCGAGTTTCTACTTTCAGACGCAACAGCAATTTTTGGGTTAGGTCAATCCGTTCGCGAGATATGGGAGTTCGAAGCTAAGAGATGGTTGAGAAGACAACAAATTTTTCGCAATTCTGCTGCTCCAAACGCTTAACCAGAATGGCCTAGTGAAAAAATGCACATACCGTCGTAATCGGGCGAGTTTCTACTTTCAGATGCAATAGGAATTTTTGGGTTAGGTCAATCCGTTCGCGAGATATGGGAGTTCGAAGCTAAGAGATTGTTGAGAAGACATCAAATTTTTCGCAATTCTGCTGCTCCAAACGCTTAGCCAGAATGGCATAGGGAAAAAATACACATACCGTTGCAATCGGGCGAGTTTCTACTTTCAGATGCAACAGGAATTTTTGGGTGGGGTCAAACCGTTCGCGAGATATGGGAGTTTGAAGCCAAGAAATGGTTGAGAACGCAAAAAATTTTTCGCAATTCTGCTGCTCCAAACGCTTAACCAGAATGGCCTAGGGAAAAAATACACATACCATTGTAATCGGGCGAGTTTCTGCTTTCAGATACATTAGGAATTTTTGGGTTAGGTCAATCCGTTCGCGAGATATGGGAGTTTGATGCCAAGAAATGGTTGAGAAGGCAAAAAATTTTTCGCAATTCTGCTGCTCCAAACGCTTAACCAGAATGGCCTAGGGAAAAAATACACATACCGTTGTAATCGGGCGAGTTTCTACTTTCAGATGCAATAGGAATTTTTGGGTTAGATCAATCCGTTCGCGAGATATGGGAGTTTGAAGCTAAGAAATGGTTGAGAAGGCAAAAAATTTTTCGCAATTCTGCTGCTCCAAACGCTTAACCAGAATGGCCTAGGGAAAAAATACACATACCGTTGTAATCGGGCGAGTTTCTACTTTCAGATGCAATAGGAATTTTTGGGTTAGATCAATCCGTTCGCGAGATATGGGAGTTTGAAGCTAAGAAATGGTTGAGAAGAGAATAAATTTTTCGCAATTCTGCTGCTCCAATCGCTTAACCAGAATGGCCTAGGGAAAAAATACGCATACCGTTGTAATCGGGCGAGTTTCTACTTTCAGATGCAATAGGAATTTTTGGGTTAGGTCAATTCGTTCGCGAGGTATGGGAGTTTGAAGCCAAGAAATGGTTGAGAAGGCACAAAATTTTTCGCACTTCTGCTGCTCCGAACGCTTAACCAGAATGGCCTAGGGAAAAAATACACATTCCGTTGTAATCGTGCGAGTTTCTACTTTCAGACGCAACAGGAATTTTTGGGTTAGGTCAATCCGTTCGCGAGATATGGGAGTTCGAAGCTAAGAGATGGTTGAGAAGACAACAAATTTTTCGCAATTCTGCTGCTCCAAACGCTTAACCAGAATGGCCTAGTGAAAAAATGCACATACCGTCGTAATCGGGCGAGTTTCTACTTTCAGATGCAATAGGAATTTTTGGGTTAGGTCAATCCGTTCGCGAGATATGGGAGTCTGAAGCTAAGAAATGGTTGAGAAGAGAATAAATTTTTCGCAATTCTGCTGCTCCAATCGCTTAACCAGAATGGCCTAGGGATAAAATACTCATACCGTTGTAATCGGGCGAGTTTCTACTTTCAGATGCAATAGGAATTTTTGGGCTAGGTCAATCCGTTCGCGAGATATGGGAGTTCGAAGCTAAGAGATGGTTGAGAAGACATCAAATTTTTCGCAATTCTGCTGCTCCAAACGCTTAGCCAGAATGGCATAGGGAAAAAATACATATACCGTTGCAATCGGGCGAGTTTCTACTTTCAGACGCAACAGGAATTTTTGGGTGTGGTCAAACCGTTCGCGAGATATGGGAGTTTGAAGCCAAGAAATGGTTGAGAACGCAAAAAATTTTTCGCAATTCTGCTGCTCCAAACGCTTAACCAGAATGGCCTAGGAAAAAAATACACATACCATTGTAATCGGGCGAGTTTCTACTTTCAGATACAATAGGAATTTTTGGGTTAGGTCAATCCGTTCGCGAGATATGGGAGTTTGAAGCCAAGAAATGGTTGAGAAGGCAAAAAATTTTTCGCAATTCTGCTGCTCCAAACGCTTAACCAGAATGGCCTAGGGAAAAAATACACATACCGTTGTAATCGGGCGAGTTTCTACTTTCAGATGCAATAGGAATTTTTGGGTTAGATCAATCCGTTCGCGAGATATGGGAGTTTGAAGCTAAGAAATGGTTGAGAAGAGAATAAATTTTTCGCAATTCTGCTGCTCCAAACGCTTAACCAGAATGGCCTAGGGCAAAATGCACATACCGTTATAATCGGGCGAGTTTCAACTTTCAGATGCAATAGGAATTTTTGGGTTAGGTCAATCCGTTCGCGAGATATGGGAGTTTGAAGCTAAGAAATGGTTGAGAAGACAACAAATTTTTCGCAATTCTGCTGCTCCAATCGCTTAACCAGAACGGCCTAGGGAAAAAATACGCATACCGTTGTAATCGGGCGAGTTTCTACTTTCAGATGCAATAGGAATTTTTGGGTTAGGTCAATCCGTTCGCGAGATATGGGAGTTTGAAGCCAAGAAATGGTTGAGAAGGCAAAAAATTTTTCGCAATTCTGCTGCTCCAAACGCTTAACCAGAATGGCCTAGGGAAAAAATACACATACCGTTGTAATCGGGCGAGTTTCTACTTTCAGATGCAATAGGAATTTTTGGGTTAGGTCCATCCTTTCGCGAGATATGGGAGTTTGAAGCCAAGAAATGGTTGACAAGACAACAAATTTTTCGCATTTCTGCTGCTCCAATCGCTTAACCAGAATGGCCTAGGGAAAAAATACGCATACCGTTGTAATCGGGCGAGTTTCTACTTTCAGATGCAATAGGAATTTTTGGGTTAGGTCAATGCGTTCGCGAGATATGGGAGTTTGAATCCAAGAAATGGTTGAGAAGGCACAAAATTTTTCGCACTTCTGCTGCTCCAAACGCTTAACCAGAATGGCCTAGGGAAAAAATACACATTCCTTTGTAATCGTGCGAGTTTCTACTTTCAGGCGCAACAGGAATTTTTGGATTAGGTCAATCCGTTCGCGAGATATGGGAGTTCGAAGCTAAGAGATGGTTGATAAGACAACAAATTTTTCGCAATTCTGCTGCTCCAAACGCTTAACCAGAATGGCCTAGGGAAAAAATACACATACCGTTGTAATCGGGCGAGTTTCTACTTTCAGATGCAATAGGAATTTTTGGGTTAGATCAATCCGTTCGCGAGATATGGGAGTTTGAAGCTAAGAAATGGTTGAGAAGGCAACAAATTTTTCGCAATTCTGCTGCTCCAAACGCTTAACCAGAATGGCCTAGGGAAAAAATACACATACCGTTGTAATCGGGCGAGTTTCTACTTTCAGATGCAATAGGAATTTTTGGGTTAGATCAATCCGTTCGCGAGATATGGGAGTTTGAAGCTAAGAAATGGTTGAGAAGAGAATAAATTTTTCGCAATTCTGCTGCTCCAATCGCTTAACCAGAATGGCCTAGGGAAAAAATACGCATACCGTTGTAATCGGGCGAGTTTCTACTTTCAGATGCAATAGGAATTTTTGGGTTAGGTCAATTCGTTCGCGAGATATGGGAGTTCGAAGCTAAGAGATGGTTGAGAAGACAACAAATTTTTCGCAATTCTGCTGCTCCAAACGCTTAACCAGAATGGCCTAGGGGGAAAATACACATACCGTTGTAATCGGGCGAGTTTCTACTTTCAGATGCAATAGGAATTTTTGGGTTAGTTCAATCCGTTCGCGAGATATGGGAGTTTGAAGTTAAGAAATGGTTGAGAAGAGAATAAATTTTTCGCAATTCTGCTGCTCCAATCGCTTAACCAGAATGGCCTAGGGAAAAAATACGCATACCGTTGTAATCGGGCGAGTTTCTACTTTCAGATGCAATAGGAATTTTTGGGTTAGGTCAATCCGTTCGCGAGATATGGGAGTTCGAAGCTAAGAGATGGTTGAGAAGACAACAAATTTTTCGCAATTCTGCTGCTCCAAACGCTTAGCCAGAATGGCATAGGGAAAAAATACACATACCGTTGCAATCGGGCGAGTTTCTACTTTCAGACGCAACAGCAATTTTTGGGTTGGGTCAAACCGTTCGCGAGATATGGGAGTTTGAAGCCAAGAAATGGTTGAGAACGCAAAAAATTTTTCGCAATTCTGCTGCTCCAAACGCATAACCAGAATGGCCTAGGGAAAAAATACACATACCATTGTAATCGGGCGAGTTTCTACTTTCAGAAACAATAGGAATTTTTGGGTTAGGTCAATCCGTTCGCGAGATATGGGAGTTTGAAGCCAAGAAATGGTTGAGAAGGCAAAAAATTTTTCGCAATTCTGCTGCTCCAAACGCTTAACCAGAAAGGCCTATGGAAAAAATACACATTCCGTTGTAATCGTGCGAGTTTCTACTTTCAGACGCAACAGGAATTTTTGCTTTAGGCCAATCCGTTCGCGAGATATGGGAGTTTGAAGCTAAGAAATGGTTGGCAAGACAACAAATTTTTCGCATTTCTGCTGCTCCAATCGCTTAACCAGAATGGCCTAGGGAGAAAATACGCATACCGTTGTAATCGGGCGAGTTTCTACTTTCAGATGCAATAGGAATTTTTGGGTTAGGTCAATGCGTTCGCGAGATATGGGAGTTTGAATCCAAGAAATGGTTGAGAAGGCACAAAATTTTTCGCACTTCTGCTGCTCCAAACGCTTAACCAGAATGGCCTAGGGAAAAAATACACATACCGTTGTAATCGGGCGAGTTTCTACTTTCAGATGCAACAGGAATTTTTGGGTGGGGTCAAACCGTTCGCGAGATATGGGAGTTTGAAGCCAAGAAATGGTTGAGAACGCAAAAAATTTTTCGCAATTCTGCTGCTCCAAACGCTTAACCAGAATGGCCTAGGGAAAAAATACACATACCATTGTAATCGGGCGAGTTTCTACTTTCAGATACATTAGGAATTTTTAGGTTAGGTCAATCCGTTCGCGAGATATGGGAGTTTGAAGCCAAGAAATGGTTGAGAAGGCAAAAAATTTTTCGCAATTCTGCTGCTCCAAACGCTTAACCAGAATGGCCTAGGGAAAAAATACACATACCGTTGTAATCGGGCGAGTTTCTACTTTCAGATGCAATAGGAATTTTAGGGTTAGGTCCATCCGTTCGCGAGATATGGGAGTTTGAAGCCAAGAAATGGTTGACAAGACAACAAATTTTTCGCATTTCTGCTGCTCCAATCGCTTAACCAGAATGGCCTAGGGAGAAAATACGCATACCGTTGTAATCGGGCGAGTTTCTACTTTCAGATGCAATAGGAATTTTTGGGTTAGGTCAATTCGTTCGCGAGGTATGGGAGTTTGAAGCCAAGAAATGGTTGAGAAGGCACAAAATTTTTCGCACTTCTGCTGCTCCGAACGCTTAACCAGAATGGCCTAGGGAAAAAATACACATTCCGTTGTAATCGTGCGAGTTTCTACTTTCAGACGCAACAGGAATTTTTGGGTTAGGTCAATCCGTTCGCGAGATATGGAGTTCGAAGCTAAGAGATGGTTGAGAAGACAACAAATTTTTCGCAATTCTGCTGCTCCAAACGCTTAACCAGAATGGCCTAGTGAAAAAATGCACATACCGTCGTAATCGGACGAGTTTCTACTTTCAGATGCAATAGGAATTTTTGGGTTAGGTCAATCCGTTCGCGAGATATGGGAGTTTGAAGCTAAGAAATGGTTGAGAAGAGAATAAATTTTTCGCAATTCTGCTGCTCCAATCGCTTAACCAGAATGGCCTAGGGATAAAATACTCATACCGTTGTAATCGGGCGAGTTTCTACTTTCAGATGCAATAGGAATTTTTGGGTTAGGTCAATCCGTTCGCGAGATATGGGAGTTCGAAGCTAAGAGATGGTTGAGAAGACATCAAATTTTTCGCAATTCTGCTGCTCCAAACGCTTAGCCAGAGTGGCATAGGGAAAAAATACAAATACCGTTGCAATCGGGCGAGTTTCTACTTTCAGACGCAACAGGAATTTTTGGGTGTGGTCAAACCGTTCGCGAGATATGGGAGTTTGAAGCCAAGAAATGGTTGAGAACGCAAAAAATTTTTCGCAATTCTGCTGCTCCAAACGCTTAACCAGAATGGCCTAGGGAAAAAATACACATACCATTGTAATCGGGCGAGTTTCTACTTTCAGATACAATAGGAATTTTTGGGTTAGGTCAATCCGTTCGCGAGATATGGGAGTTTGAAGCCAAGAAATGGTTGAGAAGGCAAAAAATTTTTCGCAATTCTGCTGCTCCAAACGCTTAACCAGAATGGCATAGGGAAAAAATACACATACCGTTGTAATCGGGCGAGTTTCTACTTTCAGATGCAATAGGAATTTTTGGGTTAGATCAATCCGTTCGCGAGATATGGGAGTTTGAAGCTAAGAAATGGTTGAGAAGAGAATAAATTTTTCGCAATTCTGCTGCTCCAAACGCTTAACCAGAATGGCCTAGGGCAAAATGCACATACCGTTGTAATCGGGCGAGTTTCAACTTTCAGATGCAATAGGAATTTTTGGGTTAGGTCAATCCGTTCGCGAGATATGGGAGTTTGAAGCTAAGAAATGGTTGAGAAGAGAATAAATTTTTCGCAATTCTGCTGCTCCAATCGCTTAACCAGAATGGCCTAGGGAAAAAATACGCATACCGTTGTAATCGGGCGAGTTTCTACTTTCAGATACAATAGGAATTTTTGGGTTAGGTCAATCCGTTCGCGAGATATGGGAGTTTGAAGCCAAGAAATGGTTGAGAAGGCAAAAAATTTTTCGCAATTCTGCTGCTCCAAACGCTTAACCAGAATGGCATAGGGAAAAAATACACATACCGTTGTAATCGGGCGAGTTTCTACTTTCAGATGCAATAGGAATTTTTGGGTTAGGTCAATTCGTTCGCGAGATATGGGAGTTCGAAGCTAAGAGATGGTTGAGAAGACAACAAATTTTTCGCAATTCTGCTGCTCCAAACGCTTAACCAGAATGGCCTAGGGGGAAAATACACATACCGTTGTAATCGGGCGAGTTTCTACTTTCAGATGCAATAGGAATTTTTGGGTTAGTTCAATCCGTTCGCGAGATATGGGAGTTTGAAGTTAAGAAATGGTTGAGAAGAGAATAAATTTTTCGCAATTCTGCTGCTCCAATCGCTTAACCAGAATGGCCTAGGGAAAAAATACGCATACCGTTGTAATCGGGCGAGTTTCTACTTTCAGATGCAATAGGAATTTTTGGGTTAGGTCAATCCGTTCGCGAGATATGGGAGTTCGAAGCTAAGAGATGGTTGAGAAGACAACAAATTTTTCGCAATTCTGCTGCTCCAAACGCTTAGCCAGAATGGCATAGGGAAAAAATACACATACCGTTGCAATCGGGCGAGTTTCTACTTTCAGACGCAACAGCAATTTTTGGGTTGGGTCAAACCGTTCGCGAGATATGGGAGTTTGAAGCCAAGAAATGGTTGAGAACGCAAAAAATTTTTCGCAATTCTGCTGCTCCAAACGCATAACCAGAATGGCCTAGGGAAAAAATACACATACCATTGTAAATCGGGCGAGTTTCTACTTCAGAAACAATAGGAATTTTTGGGTTAGGTCAATCCGTTCGCGAGATATGGGAGTTTGAAGCAAGAAATGGTTGAGAAGGCAAAAATTTTTCGCAATTCTGCTGCTCCAAACGCTTAACCAGAAAGGCTATGGAAAAAATACACATTCCGTTGTAATCGTGCGAGTTTCTACTTCAGACGCAACAGGAATTTTTGCTTTAGGCCAATCCGTTCGCGAGATATGGGAGTTTGAAGCTAAGAAATGGTTGGCAAGACAACAAATTTTTCGCATTTCTGCTGCTCCAATCGCTTACCAGAATGGCCTAGGGAGAAAATACGCATACCGTTGTAATCGGCGAGTTTCTACTTTCAGATGCAATAGAATTTTTGGGTTAGGTCAATGCGTTCGCGAGATATGGGAGTTTGATCCAAGAAATGGTTGAGAAGGCACAAAATTTTTCGCACTTCTGCTGCTCCAAACGCTTAACCAGAATGGCCTAGGAAAAAATACACATACCGTTGTAATCGGGCGAGTTTCTACTTTCAGATGCAACAGGAATTTTTTGGGTGGGGTCAAACCGTTCGCGAGATATGGGAGTTTTGAAGCCAAGAATGGTTGAGAACGCAAAAAATTTTCGCAATTCTGCTGCTCCAAACGGCTTAACCAGAATGGCCTAGGGAAAAAATACACATACCATTGTAATCGGGCGAGTTTCTACTTTCAGATACATTAGAATTTTTAGGTTAGGTCAATCCGTTCGCGAGATATGGGAGTTTGAAGCAAGAAATGGTTGAGAAGGCAAAAAATTTTTCGCAATTCTGCTGCTCCAAACGCTTAACCAGAATGGCCTAGGGAAAAAATACACATACGTTGTAATCGGGCGAGTTTCTACTTTCAGATGCAATAGGAATTTTAGGGTTAGGTCCATCCGTTCGCGAGATATGGGAGTTTGAAGCCAAGAAATGGTTGACAAGACAACAAATTTTTCGCATTTCTGCTGCTCCAATCGCTTAACCAGAATGGCCTAGGGAGAAAATACGCATACCGTTGTAATCGGGCGAGCTACTTTCAGATGCAATAGGAATTTTTGGGTTAGGTCAATTCGTTCGCGAGGTATGGGAGTTTGAAGCCAAGAAATGGTTGAGAAGGCACAAAATTTTTCGCACTTCTGCTGCTCCGAACGCTTAACCAGAATGGCCTAGGGAAAAAATACACATTCCGTTGTAATCGTGCGAGTTTCTACTTTCAGACGCAACAGGAATTTTTGGGTTAGGTCAATCCGTTCGCGAGATATGGGAGTTCGAAGCTAAGAGATGGTTGAGAAGACAACAAATTTTTCGCAATTCTGCTGCTCCAAACGCTTAACCAGAATGGCCTAGTGAAAAAATGCACATACCGTCGTAATCGGACGAGTTTCTACTTTCAGATGCAATAGGAATTTTTGGGTTAGGTCAATCCGTTCGCGAGATATGGGAGTTTGAAGCTAAGAAATGGTTGAGAAGAGAATAAATTTTTCGCAATTCTGCTGCTCCAATCGCTTAACCAGAATGGCCTAGGGATAAAATACTCATACCGTTGTAATCGGGCGAGTTTCTACTTTCAGATGCAATAGGAATTTTTGGGTTAGGTCAATCCGTTCGCGAGATATGGGAGTTCGAAGCTAAGAGATGGTTGAGAAGACATCAAATTTTTCGCAATTCTGCTGCTCCAAACGCTTAGCCAGAATGGCATAGGGAAAAAATACAAATACCGTTGCAATCGGGCGAGTTTCTACTTTCAGACGCAACAGGAATTTTTGGGTGTGGTCAAACCGTTCGCGAGATATGGGAGTTTGAAGCCAAGAAATGGTTGAGAACGCAAAAAATTTTTCGCAATTCTGCTGCTCCAAACGCTTAACCAGAATGGCCTAGGGAAAAAATACACATACCATTGTAATCGGGCGAGTTTCTACTTTCAGATACAATAGGAATTTTTGGGTTAGGTCAATCCGTTCGCGAGATATGGGAGTTTGAAGCCAAGAAATGGTTGAGAAGGCAAAAAATTTTTCGCAATTCTGCTGCTCCAAACGCTTAACCAGAATGGCATAGGGAAAAAATACACATACCGTTGTAATCGGGCGAGTTTCTACTTTCAGATGCAATAGGAATTTTTGGGTTAGATCAATCCGTTCGCGAGATATGGGAGTTTGAAGCTAAGAAATGGTTGAGAAGAGAATAAATTTTTCGCAATTCTGCTGCTCCAAACGCTTAACCAGAATGGCCTAGGGCAAAATGCACATACCGTTGTAATCGGGCGAGTTTCAACTTTCAGATGCAATAGGAATTTTTGGGTTAGGTCAATCCGTTCGCGAGATATGGGAGTTTGAAGCTAAGAAATGGTTGACAAGACAACAAATTTTTCGCAATTCTGCTGCTCCAATCGCTTAACCAGAACGGCCTAGGGAAAAAATACGCATACCGTTGTAATCGGGCGAGTTTCTACTTTCAGACGCAACAGCAATTTTTGGGTTGGGTCAAACCGTTCGCGAGATATGGGAGTTTGAAGCCAAGAAATGGTTGAGAACGCAAAAAATTTTTCGCAATTCTGCTGCTCCAAACGCATAACCAGAATGGCCTAGGGAAAAAATACACATACCATTGTAATCGGGCGAGTTTCTACTTTCAGAAACAATAGGAATTTTTGGGTTAGGTCAATCCGTTCGCGAGATATGGGAGTTTGAAGCCAAGAAATGGTTGAGAAGGCAAAAAATTTTTCGCAATTCTGCTGCTCCAAACGCTTAACCAGAAAGGCCTATGGAAAAAATACACATTCCGTTGTAATCGTGCGAGTTTCTACTTTCAGACGCAACAGGAATTTTTGCTTTAGGCCAATCCGTTCGCGAGATATGGGAGTTTGAAGCTAAGAAATGGTTGGCAAGACAACAAATTTTTCGCATTTCTGCTGCTCCAATCGCTTAACCAGAATGGCCTAGGGAGAAAATACGCATACCGTTGTAATCGGGCGAGTTTCTACTTTCAGATGCAATAGGAATTTTTGGGTTAGGTCAATGCGTTCGCGAGATATGGGAGTTTGAATCCAAGAAATGGTTGAGAAGGCACAAAATTTTTCGCACTTCTGCTGCTCCAAACGCTTAACCAGAATGGCCTAGGGAAAAAATACACATACCGTTGTAATCGGGCGAGTTTCTACTTTCAGATGCAACAGGAATTTTTGGGTGGGGTCAAACCGTTCGCGAGATATGGGAGTTTGAAGCCAAGAAATGGTTGAGAACGCAAAAAATTTTTCGCAATTCTGCTGCTCCAAACGCTTAACCAGAATGGCCTAGGGAAAAAATACACATACCATTGTAATCGGGCGAGTTTCTACTTTCAGATACATTAGGAATTTTTGGGTTAGGTCAATCCGTTCGCGAGATATGGGAGTTTGAAGCCAAGAAATGGTTGAGAAGGCAAAAAATTTTTCGCAATTCTGCTGCTCCAAACGCTTAACCAGAATGGCCTAGGGAAAAAATACACATACCGTTGTAATCGGGCGAGTTTCTACTTTCAGATGCAATAGGAATTTTAGGGTTAGGTCCATCCGTTCGCGAGATATGGGAGTTTGAAGCCAAGAAATGGTTGACAAGACAACAAATTTTTCGCATTTCTGCTGCTCCAATCGCTTAACCAGAATGGCCTAGGGAGAAAATACGCATACCGTTGTAATCGGGCGAGTTTCTACTTTCAGATG
The DNA here is from genome assembly GCF_051014685.1 of Ptiloglossa arizonensis. Taxonomy (NCBI): domain Eukaryota; kingdom Metazoa; phylum Arthropoda; class Insecta; order Hymenoptera; family Colletidae; genus Ptiloglossa; species Ptiloglossa arizonensis. Next base: position 393,222 of record NW_027478619.1, on the reverse strand, counting down.
CAATAGGAATTTTTGGGTTAGGTCAATTCGTTCGCGAGGTATGGGAGTTTGAAGCCAAGAAATGGTTGAGAAGGCACAAAATTTTTCGCACTTCTGCTGCTCCGAACGCTTAACCAGAATGGCCTAGGGAAAAAATACACATTCCGTTGTAATCGTGCGAGTTTCTACTTTCAGACGCAACAGGAATTTTTGGGTTAGGTCAATCCGTTCGCGAGATATGGGAGTTCGAAGCTAAGAGATGGTTGAGAAGACAACAAATTTTTCGCAATTCTGCTGCTCCAAACGCTTAACCAGAATGGCCTAGTGAAAAAATGCACATACCGTCGTAATCGGACGAGTTTCTACTTTCAGATGCAATAGGAATTTTTGGGTTAGGTCAATCCGTTCGCGAGATATGGGAGTTTGAAGCTAAGAAATGGTTGAGAAGAGAATAAATTTTTCGCAATTCTGCTGCTCCAATCGCTTAACCAGAATGGCCTAGGGATAAAATACTCATACCGTTGTAATCGGGCGAGTTTCTACTTTCAGATGCAATAGGAATTTTTGGGTTAGGTCAATCCGTTCGCGAGATATGGGAGTTCGAAGCTAAGAGATGGTTGAGAAGACATCAAATTTTTCGCAATTCTGCTGCTCCAAACGCTTAGCCAGAATGGCATAGGGAAAAAATACAAATACCGTTGCAATCGGGCGAGTTTCTACTTTCAGACGCAACAGGAATTTTTGGGTGTGGTCAAACCGTTCGCGAGATATGGGAGTTTGAAGCCAAGAAATGGTTGAGAACGCAAAAAATTTTTCGCAATTCTGCTGCTCCAAACGCTTAACCAGAATGGCCTAGGGAAAAAATACACATACCATTGTAATCGGGCGAGTTTCTACTTTCAGATACAATAGGAATTTTTGGGTTAGGTCAATCCGTTCGCGAGATATGGGAGTTTGAAGCCAAGAAATGGTTGAGAAGGCAAAAAATTTTTCGCAATTCTGCTGCTCCAAACGCTTAACCAGAATGGCATAGGGAAAAAATACACATACCGTTGTAATCGGGCGAGTTTCTACTTTCAGATGCAATAGGAATTTTTGGGTTAGATCAATCCGTTCGCGAGATATGGGAGTTTGAAGCTAAGAAATGGTTGAGAAGAGAATAAATTTTTCGCAATTCTGCTGCTCCAAACGCTTAACCAGAATGGCCTAGGGCAAAATGCACATACCGTTGTAATCGGGCGAGTTTCAACTTTCAGATGCAATAGGAATTTTTGGGTTAGGTCAATCCGTTCGCGAGATATGGGAGTTTGAAGCTAAGAAATGGTTGACAAGACAACAAATTTTTCGCAATTCTGCTGCTCCAATCGCTTAACCAGAACGGCCTAGGGAAAAAATACGCATACCGTTGTAATCGGGCGAGTTTCTACTTTCAGATGCAATAGGAATTTTTGGGTTAGGTCAATCCGTTCGCGAGATATGGGAGTTTGAAGCCAAGAAATGGTTGAGAAGGCAAAAAATTTTTCGCAATTCTGCTGCTCCAAACGCTTAACCAGAATGGCCTAGGGAAAAAATACACATACCGTTGTAATCGGGCGAGTTTCTACTTTCAGATGCAATAGGAATTTTTGGGTTAGGTCCATCCGTTCGCGAGATATGGGAGTTTGAAGCCAAGAAATGGTTGACAAGACAACAAATTTTTCGCATTTCTGCTGCTCCAATCGCTTAACCAGAATGGCCTAGGGAAAAAATACGCATACCGTTGTAATCGGGCGAGTTTCTACTTTCAGATGCAATAGGAATATTTGGGTTAGGTCAATTCGTTCGCGAGGTATGGGAGTTTGAAGCCAAGAAATGGTTGAGAAGGCACAAAATTTTTCGCACTTCTGCTGCTCCGAACGCTTAACCAGAATGGCCTAGGGAAAAAATACACATTCCGTTGTAATCGTGCGAGTTTCTACTTTCAGACGCAACAAGAATTTTTGGGTTAGGTCAATCCGTTCGCGGGATATGGGAGTTCGAAGCTAAGAGATGGTTGAGAAGACAACAAATTTTTCGCAATTCTGCTGCTCCAAACGCTTAACCAGAATGGCCTAGGGAGAAAATACACATACCGTTGTAATCGGGCGAGTTTCTACTTTCAGATGCAATAGGAATTTTTGGGTTAGTTCAATCCGTTCGCGAGATATGGGAGTTTGAAGCTAAGAAATGGTTGAGAAGAGAATAAATTTTTCGGAATTCTGCTGCTCCAATCGCTTAACCAGAATGGCCTAGGGAAAAAATACGCATACCGTTGTAATCGGGCGAGTTTCTACTTTCAGATGCAATAGGAATTTTTGGGTTAGATCAATCCGTTCGCGAGATATGGGAGTTTGAAGCTAAGAAATGGTTGAGAAGAGAATAAATTTTTCGCAATTCTGCTGCTCCAATCGCTTAACCAGAATGGCCTAGGGAAAAAATACGCATACCGTTGTAATCGGGCGAGTTTCTACTTTCAGATGCAATAGGAATTTTTGGGTTAGGTCAATTCGTTCGCGAGGTATGGGAGTTTGAAGCCAAGAAATGGTTGAGAAGGCACAAAATTTTTCGCACTTCTGCTGCTCCGAACGCTTAACCAGAATGGCCTAGGGAAAAAATACACATTCCGTTGTAATCGTGCGAGTTTCTACTTTCAGACGCAACAGGAATTTTTGGCTTAGGTCAATCCGTTCGCGAGATATGGGAGTTCGAAGCTAAGAGATGGTTGAGAAGACAACAAATTTTTCGCAATTCTGCTGCTCCAAACGCTTAACGAGAATGGCCAAGGGAAAAAATACACATACCGTTGTAATCGGGCGAGTTTCTACTTTCAGATGCAATAGGAATTTTTGGGTTAGGTCAATCCGTTCGCGAGATATGGGGGTTTGAAGCTAAGAAATGGTTGAGCAGAGAATAAATTTTTCGCAATTCTGCTGCTCCAAACGCTTAGCCAGAATGGCATAGGGAAAAAATACATATACCGTTGCAATCGGGCGAGTTTCTACTTTCAGACGCAACAGGAATTTTTGGGTGGGGTCAAACCGTTCGCGAGATATGGGAGTTTGAAGCCAAGAAATGGTTGAGAACGCAAAAAATTTTTCGCAATTCTGCTGCTCCAAACGCTTAACCAGAATGGCCTAGGGAAAAAATGCACATACCGTTGTAATCGGGCGAGTTTCAGCTTTCAGATGCAATAGGAATTTTTGCTTTAGGCCAATCCGTTCGCGAGATATGGGAGTTTGAAGCTGAGAAATGGTTGACAAGACAACAAATTTTTCGCAATTCTGCTGCTCCAATCGCTTAACCAGAACGGCCTAGGGAAAAAATACGCATACCGTTGTAATCGGGCGAGTTTCTACTTTCAGATGCAATAGGAATTTTTGGGTTAGGTCAATCCGTTCGCGAGATATGGGAGTTTGAAGCCAAGAAATGGTTGAGAAGGCAAAAAATTTTTCGCAATTCTGCTGCTCCAAACGCTTAACCAGAATGGCCTAGGGAAAAAATACACATACCGTTGTAATCGGGCGAGTTTCTACTTTCAGATGCAATAGGAATTTTTGGGTTAGGTCAATCCGTTCGCGAGATATGGGAGTTTGAAGCCAAGAAATGGTTGAGAAGGCAAAAAATTTTTCGCAATTCTGCTGCTCCAAACGCTTAACCAGAATGGCCTAGGGAAAAAATACACATACCGTTGTAATCGGGCGAGTTTCTACTTTCAGATGCAATAGGAATTTTTGGGTTAGGTCCATCCGTTCGCGAGATATGGGAGTTTGAAGCCAAGAAATGGTTGACAAGACAACAAATTTTTCGCATTTCTGCTGCTCCAATCGCTTAACCAGAATGGCCTAGGGAAAAAATACACATACCGTTGTAATCGGGCGAGTTTCTACTTTCAGATGCAACAGGAATTTTTGGGTGGGGTCAAACCGTTCGCGAGATACGGGAATTTGAAGCCAAGAAATGGTTGAGAACGCAAAAAATTTTTCGCAATTCTGCTGCTCCAAACGCTTAACCAGAATGGCCTAGGGAAAAAATACACATACCATTGTAATCGGGCGAGTTTCTACTTTCAGATACATTAGGAATTTTTGGGTTAGGTCAATCCGTTCGCGAGATATGGGAGTTTGAAGCCAAGAAATGGTTGAGAAGGCAAAAAATTTTTCGCAATTCTGCTGCTCCAAACGCTTAACCAGAATGGCCTAGGGAAAAAATACACATACCGTTGTAATCGGGCGAGTTTCTACTTTCAGATGCAATAGGAATTTTTGGGTTAGGTCCATCCGTTCGCGAGATATGGGAGTTTGAAGCCAAGAAATGGTTGACAAGACAACAAATTTTTCGCATTTCTGCTGCTCCAATCGCTTAACCAGAATGGCCTAGGGAGAAAATACGCATACCGTTGTAATCGGGCGAGTTTCTACTTTCAGATGCAATAGGAATTTTTGGGTTAGGTCAATCCGTTCGCGAGATATGGGAGTTTGAAGCTAAGAAATGGTTGAGAAGAGAATAAATTTTTCGCAATTCTGCTGCTCCAATCGCTTAACCAGAATGGCCTAGGGATAAAATACTCATACCGTTGTAATCGGGCGAGTTTCTACTTTCAGATGCAATAGGAATTTTTGGGTTAGGTCAATCCGTTCGCGAGATATGGGAGTTCGAAGCTAAGAGATGGTTGAGAAGACATCAAATTTTTCGCAATTCTGCTGCTCCAAACGCTTAGCCAGAATGGCATAGGGAAAAAATACAAATACCGTTGCAATCGGGCGAGTTTCTACTTTCAGACGCAACAGGAATTTTTGGGTGTGGTCAAACCGTTCGCGAGATATGGGAGTTTGAATCCAAGAAATGGTTGAGAACGCAAAAAATTTTTCGCAATTCTGCTGCTCCAAACGCTTAACCAGAATGGCCTAGGGAAAAAATACACATACCATTGTAATCGGGCGAGTTTCTACTTTCAGATACAATAGGAATTTTTGGGTTAGGTCAATCCGTTCGCGAGATATGGGAGTTTGAAGCCAAGAAATGGTTGAGAAGGCAACAAATTTTTCGCATTTCTGCTGCTCCAATCGCTTAACCAGAATGGCCTAGGGAAAAAATACGCATACCGTTGTAATCGGGCGAGTTTCTACTTTCAGATGCAATAGGAATTTTTGGGTTAGGTCAATTCGTTCGCGAGGTATGGGAGTTTGAAGCCAAGAAATGGTTGAGAAGGCACAAAATTTTTCGCACTTCTGCTGCTCCGAACGCTTAACCAGAATGGCCTAGGGAAAAAATACACATTCCGTTGTAATCGTGCGAGTCTCTACTTTCAGACGCAACAGGAATTTTTGGGTTAGGTCAATCCGTTCGCGGGATATGGGAGTTCGAAGCTAAGAGATGGTTGAGAAGACAACACATTTTTCGCAATTCTGCTGCTCCAAACGCTTAACCAGAATGGCCTAGGGAGAAAATACACATACCGTTGTAATCGGGCGAGTTTCTACTTTCAGATGCAATAGGAATTTTTGGGTTAGTTCAATCCGTTCGCGATATATGGGAGTTTGAAGCCAAGAAATGGTTGAGAAGGCAAAAAATTTTTCGCAATTCTGCTGCTCCAAACGCTTAACCAGAATGGCCTAGGGAAAAAATACACATACCGTTGTAATCGGGCGAGTTTCTACTTTCAGATGCAATAGGAATTTTTGGGTTAGGTCAATCCGTTCGCGAGATATGGGAGTTTGAAGCCAAGAAATGGTTGAGAAGGCAAAAAATTTTTCGCAATTCTGCTGCTCCAAACGCTTAACCAGAATGGCCTAGGGAAAAAATACACATACCGTTGTAATCGGGCGAGTTTCTACTTTCAGATGCAATAGGAATTTTTGGGTTAGGTCCATCCGTTCGCGAGATATGGGAGTTTGAAGCCAAGAAATGGTTGACAAGACAACAAATTTTTCGCATTTCTGCTGCTCCAATCGCTTAACCAGAATGGCCTAGGGAAAAAATACGCATACCGTTGTAATCGGGCGAGTTTCTACTTTCAGATGCAATAGGAATTTTTGGGTTAGGTCAATTCGTTCGCGAGGTATGGGAGTTTGAAGCCAAGAAATGGTTGAGAAGGCACAAAATTTTTCGCACTTCTGCTGCTCCGAACGCTTAACCAGAATGGCCTAGGGAAAAAATACACATTCCGTTGTAATCGTGCGAGTTTCTACTTTCAGACGCAACAGGAATTTTTGGGTTAGGTCAATCCGTTCGCGGGATATGGGAGTTCGAAGCTAAGAGATGGTTGAGAAGACAACACATTTTTCGCAATTCTGCTGCTCCAAACGCTTAACCAGAATGGCCTAGGGAGAAAATACACATACCGTTGTAATCGGGCGAGTTTCTACTTTCAGATGCAATAGGAATTTTTGGGTTAGTTCAATCCGTTCGCGAGATATGGGAGTTTGAAGCTAAGAAATGGTTGAGAAGAGAATAAATTTTTCGCAATTCTGCTGCTCCAATCGCTTAACCAGAATGGCCTAGGGAAAAAATACGCATACCGTTGTAATCGGGCGAGTTTCTACTTTCAGATGCAATAGGAATTTTTGGGTTAGATCAATCCGTTCGCGAGATATGGGAGTTTGAAGCTAAGAAATGGTTGAGAAGAGAATAAATTTTTCGCAATTCTGCTGCTCCAATCGCTTAACAAGAATGGCCTAGGGAAAAAATACGCATACCGTTGTAATCGGGCGAGTTTCTACTTTCAGATGCAATAGGAATTTTTGGGTTAGGTCAATTCGTTCGCGAGGTATGGGAGTTTGAAGCCAAGAAATGGTTGAGAAGGCACAAAATTTTTCGCACTTCTGCTGCTCCGAACGCTTAACCAGAATGGCCTAGGGAAAAAATACACATTCCGTTGTAATCGTGCGAGTTTCTACTTTCAGACGCAACAGGAATTTTTGGGTTAGGTCAATCCGTTCGCGAGATATGGGAGTTCGAAGCTAAGAGATGGTTGAGAAGACAACAAATTTTTCGCAATTCTGCTGCTCCAAACGCTTAACCAGAATGGCCTAGTGAAAAAATGCACATACCGTCGTAATCGGGCGAGTTTCTACTTTCAGATGCAATAGGAATTTTTGGGTTAGGTCAATCCGTTCGCGAGATATGGGAGTTTGAAGCTAAGAAATGCTTGAGAAGAGAATAAATTTTTCGCAATTCTGCTGCTCCAATCGCTTAACCAGAATGGCCTAGGGATAAAATACTCATACCGTTGTAATCGGGCGAGTTTCTACTTTCAGATGCAATAGGAATTTTTGGGTTAGGTCAATCCGTTCGCGAGATATGGGAGTTCGAAGCTAAGAGATGGTTGAGAAGACATCAAATTTTTCGCAATTCTGCTGCTCCAAACGCTTAGCCAGAATGGCATAGGGAAAAAATACAAATACCGTTGCAATCGGGCGAGTTTCTACTTTCAGACGCAACAGGAATTTTTGGGTGTGGTCAAACCGTTCGCGAGATATGGGAGTTTGAAGCCAAGAAATGGTTGAAAACGCAAAAAATTTTTCGCAATTGTGCTGCTCCAAACGCTTAACCAGAATGGCCTAGGGAAAAAATACACATACCATTGTAATCGGGCGAGTTTCTACTTTCAGATACAATAGGAATTTTTGGGTTAGGTCAGTCCGTTCGCGAGATATGGGAGTTTGAAGCCAAGAAATGGTTGAGAAGGCAAAAAATTTTTCGCAATTCTGCTGCTCCAAACGCTTAACCAGAATGGCCTAGGGAAAAAATACACATACCGTTGTAATCGGGCGAGTTTCTACTTTCAGATGCAATAGGAATTTTTGGGTTAGATCAATCCGTTCGCGAGATATGGGAGTTTGAAGCTAAGAAATGGTTGAGAAGAGAATAAATTTTTCGCAATTCTGCTGCTCCAAACGCTTAACCAGAATGGCCTAGGGCAAAATGCACATACCGTTGTAATCGGGCGAGTTTCAACTTTCAGATGCAATAGGAATTTTTGGGTTAGGTCAATCCGTTCGCGAGATATGGGAGTTTGAAGCTAAGAAATGGTTGACAAGACAACAAATTTTTCGCAATTCTGCTGCTCCAATCGCTTAACCAGAACGGCCTAGGGAAAAAATACGCATACCGTTGTAATCGGGCGAGTTTCTACTTTCAGATGCAATAGGAATTTTTGGGTTAGGTCAATCCGTTCGCGAGATATGGGAGTTTGAAGCCAAGAAATGGTTGAGAGGGCAAAAAATTTTTCGCAATTCTGCTGCTCCAAACGCTTAACCAGAATGGCCTAGGGAAAAAATACACATACCGTTGTAATCGGGCGAGTTTCTACTTTCAGATGCAATAGGAATTTTTGGGTTAGGTCCATCCGTTCGCGAGATATGGGAGTTTGAAGCCAAGAAATGGTTGACAAGACAACAAATTTTTCGCATTTCTGCTGCTCCAATCGCTTAACCAGAATGGCCTAGGGAAAAAATACGCATACCGTTGTAATCGGGCGAGTTTCTACTTTCAGATGCAATAGGAATTTTTGGGTTAGGTCAAATCGTTCGCGAGGTATGGGAGTTTGAAGCCAAGAAATGGTTGAGAAGGCACAAAATTTTTCGCACTTCTGCTGCTCCGAACGCTTAACCAGAATGGCCTAGGGAAAAAATACACATTCCGTTGTAATCGTGCGAGTTTCTACTTTCAGACGCAACTGGAATTTTTGGGTTAGGTCAATCCGTTCGCGAGATATGGAAGTTCGAAGCTAAGAGATGGTTGAGAAGACAACAAATTTTTCGCAATTCTGCTGCTCCAAACGCTTAACCAGAATGGCCTAGGGAGAAAATACACATACCGTTGTAATCGGGCGAGTTTCTACTTTCAGATGCAATAGGAATTTTTGGGTTAGTTCAATCCGTTCGCGAGATATGGGAGTTTGAAGCGAAGAAATGGTTGAGAAGAGAATAAATTTTTCGCAATTCTGCTGCTCCAATCGCTTAACCAGAATGGCCTAGGGAAAAAATACGCATACCGTTGTAATCGGGCGAGTTTCTACTTTCAGATGCAATAGGAATTTTTGGGTTAGATCAATCCGTTCGCGAGATATGGGAGTTTGAAGCTAAGAAATGGTTGAGAAGAGAATAAATTTTTCGCAATTCTGCTGCTCCAATCGCTTAACCAGAATGGCCTAGGGAAAAAATACGCATACCGTTGTAATCGGGCGAGTTTCTACTTTCAGATGCAATAGGAATTTTTGGGTTAGGTCAATTCGTTCGCGAGGTATGGGAGTTTGAAGCCAAGAAATGGTTGAGAAGGCACAAAATTTTTCGCACTTCTGCTGCTCCGAACGCTTAACCAGAATGGCCTAGGGAAAAAATACACATTCCGTTGTAATCGTGCGAGTTTCTACTTTCAGACGCAACAGGAATTTTTGGGTTAGGTCAATCCGTTCGCGAGATATGGGAGTTCGAAGCTAAGAGATGGTTGAGAAGACAACAAATTTTTCGCAATTCTGCTGCTCCAAACGCTTAACCAGAATGGCCTAGGGAAAAAATACACATACCATTGTAATCGGGCGAGTTTCTACTTTCAGATACAATAGGAATTTTTGGGTTAGGTCAATCCGTTCGCGAGATATGGGAGTTTGAAGCCAAGAAATGGTTGAGAAGGCAAAAAATTTTTCGCAATTCTGCTGCTCCAAACGCTTAACCAGAATGGCCTAGGGAAAAAATACACATACCGTTGTAATCGGGCGAGTTTCTACTTTCAGATGCAATAGGAATTTTTGGGTTAGATCAATCCGTTCGCGAGATATGGGAGTTTGAAGCTAAGAAATGGTTGAGAAGAGAATAAATTTTTCGCAATTCTGCTTCTCCAAACGCTTAACCAGAATGGCCTAGGGCAAAATGCACATACCGTTGTAATCGGGCGAGTTTCAACTTTCAGATGCAATAGGAATTTTTGGGTTAGGTCAATCCGTTCGCGAGATATGGGAGTTTGAAGCTAAGAAATGGTTGACAAGACAACAAATTTTTCGCAATTCTGCTGCTCCAATCGCTTAACCAGAACGGCCTAGGGAAAAAATACGCATACCGTTGTAATCGGGCGAGTTTCTACTTTCAGATGCAATAGGAATTTTTGGGTTAGGTCAATCCGTTCGCGAGTTATGGGAGTTTGAAGCCAAGAAATGGTTGAGAGGGCAAAAAATTTTTCGCAATTCTGCTGCTCCAAACGCTTAACCAGAATGGCCTAGGGAAAAAATACACATACCGTTGTAATCGGGCGAGTTTCTACTTTCAGATGCAATAGGAATTTTTGGGTTAGGTCCATCCGTTCGCGAGATATGGGAGTTTGAAGCCAAGAAATGGTTGACAAGACAACAAATTTTTCGCATTTCTGCTGCTCCAATCGCTTAACCAGAATGGCCTAGGGAAAAAATACGCATACCGTTGTAATCGGGCGAGTTTCTACTTTCAGATGCAATAGGAATTTTTGGGTTAGGTCAATTCGTTCGCGAGGTATGGGAGTTTGAAGCCAAGAAATGGTTGAGAAGGCACAAAATTTTTCGCACTTCTGCTGCTCCGAACGCTTAACCAGAATGGCCTAGGGAAAAAATACACATTCCGTTGTAATCGTGCGAGTTTCTACTTTCAGACGCAACAGGAATTTTTGGGTTAGGTCAATCCGTTCGCGAGATATGGAAGTTCGAAGCTAAGAGATGGTTGAGAAGACAACAAATTTTTCGCAATTCTGCTGCTCCAAACGCTTAACCAGAATGGCCTAGGGAGAAAATACACATACCGTTGTAATCGGGCGAGTTTCTACTTTCAGATGCAATAGGAATTTTTGGGTTAGTTCAATCCGTTCGCGAGATATGGGAGTTTGAAGCGAAGAAATGGTTGAGAAGAGAATAAATTTTTCGCAATTCTGCTGCTCCAATCGCTTAACCAGAATGGCCTAGGGAAAAAATACGCATACCGTTGTAATCGGGCGAGTTTCTACTTTCAGATGCAATAGGAATTTTTGGGTTAGATCAATCCGTTCGCGAGATATGGGAGTTTGAAGCTAAGAAATGGTTGAGAAGAGAATAAATTTTTCGCAATTCTGCTGCTCCAATCGCTTAACCAGAATGGCCTAGGGAAAAAATACGCATACCGTTGTAATCGGGCGAGTTTCTACTTTCAGATGCAATAGGAATTTTTGGGTTAGGTCAATTCGTTCGCGAGGTATGGGAGTTTGAAGCCAAGAAATGGTTGAGAAGGCACAAAATTTTTCGCACTTCTGCTGCTCCGAACGCTTAACCAGAATGGCCTAGGGAAAAAATACACATTCCGTTGTAATCGTGCGAGTTTCTACTTTCAGACGCAACAGGAATTTTTGGGTTAGGTCAATCCGTTCGCGAGATATGGGAGTTCGAAGCTAAGAGATGGTTGAGAAGACAACAAATTTTTCGCAATTCTGCTGCTCCAAACGCTTAACCAGAATGGCCTAGGGAGAAAATACACATACCGTTGTAATCGGGCGAGTTTCTACTTTCAGATGCAATAGGAATTTTTGGGTTAGGTCAATCCGTTCGCGAGATATGGGAGTTTGAAGCTAAGAAATGGTTGAGAAGAGTATAAATTTTTCGCAATTCTGCTGCTCCAATCGCTTAACCAGAATGGCCTAGGGATAAAATACTAATACCGTTGTAATCGGGCGAGTTTCTACTTTCAGATGCAATAGGAATTTTTGGGTTAGGTCAAACCGTTCGCGAGATGTGGGAGTTCGAAGCTAAGAGATGGTTGAGAAGACATCAAATTTTTCGCAATTCTGCTGCTCCAAACGCTTAGCCAGAATGGCATAGGGAAAAAATACAAATACCGTTGCAATCGGGCGAGTTTCTACTTTCAGACGCAACAGGAATTTTTGGGTGTGGTCAAGCCGTTCGCGAGATATGGGAGTTTGAAGCCAAGAAATGGTTGAGAACGCAAAAAATTTTTCGCAATTCTGCTGCTCCAAACGCTTAACCAGAATGGCCTAGGGAAAAAATACACATACCATTGTAATCGGGCGAGTTTCTACTTTCAGATACAATAGGAATTTTTGGGTTAGGTCAATCCGTTCGCGAGATATGGGAGTTTGAAGCCAAGAAATGGTTGAGAAGGCAAAAAATTTTTCGCAATTCTGCTGCTCCAAACGCTTAACCAGAATGGCCTAGGGAAAAAATACACATACCGTTGTAATCGGGCGAGTTTCAACTTTCAGATGCAATAGGAATTTTTGGGTTAGGTCAATCCGTTCGCGAGATATGGGAGTTTGAAGCTAAGAAATGGTTGACAAGACAACAAATTTTTCGCAATTCTGCTGCTCCAATCGCTTAACCAGAACGGCCTAGGGAAAAAATACGCATACCGTTGTAATCGGGCGAGTTTCTACTTTCAGATGCAATAGGAATTTTTGGGTTAGGTCAATCCGTTCGCGAGATATGGGAGTTTGAAGCCAAGAAATGGTTGACAAGACAACAAATTTTTCGCAATTCTGCTGCTCCAATCGCTTAACCAGAATGGCCTAGGGCAAAATGCACATACCGTTGTATTCGGGCGAGTTTCTACTTTCAGATGCAATAGGAATTTTTGGGTTAGGTCAATCCGTTCGCGAGATGTGGGAGTTCGAAGCTAAGAGATGGTTGAGAAGACATCAAATTTTTCGCAATTCTGCTGCTCCAAACGCTTAGCCAGAATGGCATAGGGAAAAAATACAAATACCGTTGCAATCGGGCGAGTTTCTACTTTCAGACGCAATAGGAATTTTTGGGTTAGGTCAATCCGTTCGCGAGATATGGGAGTTTGAAGCTAAGAAATGGTTGAGAAGAGAATAAATTTTTCGCAATTCTGCTGCTCCAATCGCTTAACCAGAATGGCCTAGGGATAAAATACTCATACCGTTGTATTCGGGCGAGTTTCTACTTTCAGATGCAATAGGAATTTTTGGGTTAGGTCAATCCGTTCGCGAGATGTGGGAGTTCGAAGCTAAGAGATGGTTGAGAAGACATCAAATTTTTCGCAATTCTGCTGCTCCAAACGCTTAGCCAGAATGGCATAGGGAAAAAATACAAATACCGTTGCAATCGGGCGAGTTTCTACTTTCAGACGCAACAGGAATTTTTGGGTGTGGTCAAGCCGTTCGCGAGATATGGGAGTTTGAAGCCAAGAAATGGTTGAGAACGCAAAAAATTTTTCGCAATTCTGCTGCTCCAAACGCTTAACCAGAATGGCCTAGGGAAAAAATACACATACCATTGTAATCGGGCGAGTTTCTACTTTCAGATACAATAGGAATTTTTGGGTTAGGTCAATCCGTTCGCGAGATATGGGAGTTTGAAGCCAAGAAATGGTTGAGAAGGCAAAAAATTTTTCGCAATTCTGCTGCTCCAAACGCTTAACCAGAATGGCCTAGGGAAAAAATACACATACCGTTGTAATCGGGCGAGTTTCTACTTTCAGATGCAATAGGAATTTTTGGGTTAGATCAATCCGTTCGCGAGATATGGGAGTTTGAAGCTAAGAAATGGTTGAGAAGAGAATAAATTTTTCGCAATTCTGCTGCTCCAAACGCTTAACCAGAATGGCCTAGGGCAAAATGCACATACCGTTGTAATCGGGCGAGTTTCAACTTTCAGATGCAATAGGAATTTTTGGGTTAGGTCAATCCGTTCGCGAGATATGGGAGTTTGAAGCTAAGAAATGGTTGACAAGACAACAAATTTTTCGCAATTCTGCTGCTCCAATCGCTTAACCAGAACGGCCTAGGGAAAAAATACGCATACCGTTGTAATCGGGCGAGTTTCTACTTTCAGATGCAATAGGAATTTTTGGGTTAGGTCAATCCGTTCGCGAGATATGGGAGTTTGAAGCCAAGAAATGGTTGAGAAGGCAAAAAATTTTTCGCAATTCTGCTGCTCCAAACGCTTAACCAGAATGGCCTAGGGAAAAAATACACATACCGTTGTAATCGGGCGAGTTTCTACTTTCAGATGCAATAGGAATTTTTGGGTTAGGTCCATCCGTTCGCGAGATATGGGAGTTTGAAGCCAAGAAATGGTTGACAAGACAACAAATTTTTCGCATTTCTGCTGCTCCAATCGCTTAACCAGAATGGCCTAGGGAAAAAATACGCATGCCGTTGTAATCGGGCGAGTTTCTACTTTCAGATGCAATAGGAATTTTTGGGTTAGGTCAATTCGTTCGCGAGGTATGGGAGTTTGAAGCCAAGAAATGGTTGAGAAGGCACAAAATTTTTCGCACATCTGCTGCTCCGAACGCTTAACCAGAATGGCCTAGGGAAAAAACACACATTCCGTTGTAATCGTGCGAGTTTCTACTTTCAGACGCAACAGGAATTTTTGGGTTAGGTCAATCCGTTCGCGAGATATGGGAGTTCGAAGCTAAGAGATGGTTGAGAAGACAACAAATTTTTCGCAATTCTGCTGCTCCAAACGCTTAACCAGAATGGCCTAGGGAGAAAATACACATACCGTCGTAATCGGGCGAGTTTCTACTTTCAGATGCAATAGGAATTTTTGGGTTAGGTCAATCCGTTCGCGAGATATGGGAGTTTGAAGCTAAGAAATGGTTGAGAAGAGAATAAATTTTTCGCAATTCTGCTGCTCCAATCGCTTAACCAGAATGGCCTAGGGATAAAATACTCATACCGTTGTATTCGGGCGAGTTTCTACTTTCAGATGCAATAGGAATTTTTGGGTTAGGTCAATCCGTTCGCGAGATGTGGGAGTTCGAAGCTAAGAGATGGTTGAGAAGACATCAAATTTTTCGCAATTCTGCTGCTCCAAACGCTTAGCCAGAATGGCATAGGGAAAAAATACAAATACCGTTGCAATCGGGCGAGTTTCTACTTTCAGACGCAACAGGAATTTTTGGGTGTGGTCAAGCCGTTCGCGAGATATGGGAGTTTGAAGCCAAGAAATGGTTGAGAACGCAAAAAATTTTTCGCAATTCTGCTGCTCCAAACGCTTAACCAGAATGGCCTAGGGAAAAAATACACATACCATTGTAATCGGGCGAGTTTCTACTTTCAGATACAATAGGAATTTTTGGGTTAGGTCAATCCGTTCGCGAGATATGGGAGTTTGAAGCCAAGAAATGGTTGAGAAGGCAAAAAATTTTTCGCAATTCTGCTGCTCCAAACGCTTAACCAGAATGGCCGAGGGAAAAAATACACATACCGTTGTAATCGGGCGAGTTTCTACTTTCAGATGCAATAGGAATTTTTGGGTTAGATCAATCCGTTCGCGAGATATGGGAGTTTGAAGCTAAGAAATGGTTGAGAAGAGAATAAATTTTTCGCAATTCTGCTGCTCCAAACGCTTAACCAGAATGGCCTAGGGCAAAATGCACATACCGTTGTAATCGGGCGAGTTTCAACTTTCAGATGCAATAGGAATTTTTGGGTTAGGTCAATCCGTTCGCGAGATATGGGAGTTTGAAGCTAAGAAATGGTTGACAAGACAACAAATTTTTCGCAATTCTGCTGCTCCAATCGCTTAACCAGAACGGCCTAGGGAAAAAATACGCATACCGTTGTAATCGGGCGAGTTTCTACTTTCAGATGCAATAGGAATTTTTGGGTTAGGTCAATCCGTTCGCGAGATATGGGAGTTTGAAGCCAAGAAATGGTTGAGAAGGCAAAAAATTTTTCGCAATTCTGCTGCTCCAAACGCTTAACCAGAATGGCCTAGGGAAAAAATACACATACCGTTGTAATCGGGCGAGTTTCTACTTTCAGATGCAATAGGAATTTTTGGGTTAGGTCCATCCGTTCGCGAGATATGGGAGTTTGAAGCCAAGAAATGGTTGACAAGACAACAAATTTTTCGCATTTCTGCTGCTCCAATCGCTTAACCAGAATGGCCTAGGGAAAAAATACGCATACCGTTGTAATCGGGCGAGTTTCTACTTTCAGATGCAATAGGAATTTTTGGGTTAGGTCAATTCGTTCGCGAGGTATGGGAGTTTGAAGCCAAGAAATGGTTGAGAAGGCACAAAATTTTTCGCACATCTGCTGCTCCGAACGCTTAACCAGAATGGCCTAGGGAAAAAATACACATTCCGTTGTAATCGTGCGAGTTTCTACTTTCAGACGCAACAGGAATTTTTGGGTTAGGTCAATCCGTTCGCGAGATATGGGAGTTCGAAGCTAAGAGATGGTTGAGAAGACAACAAATTTTTCGCAATTCTGCTGCTCCAAACGCTTAACCAGAATGGCCTAGGGAGAAAATACACATACCGTTGTAATCGGGCGAGATTCTACTTTCAGATGCAATAGGAATTTTTGGGTTAGTTCAATCCGTTCGCGAGATATGGGAGCTTGAAGCTAAGAAATGGTTGAGAAGAGAATAAATTTTTCGCAATTCTGCTGCTCCAATCGCTTAACCAGAATGGCCTAGGGAAAAAATACGCATACCGTTGTAATCGGGCGAGTTTCTACTTTCAGATGCAATAGGAATTTTTGGGTTAGGTCAATCCGTTCGCGAGATATGGGAGTTCGAAGCTAAGAGATTGTTGAGAAGACAACAAATTTTTCGCAATTCTGCTGCTCCAAACGCTTAGCCAGAATGGCATAGGGAAAAAATACACATACCGTTGCAATCGGCCGAGTTTCTACTTTCAGACGCAACAGGTATTTTTGGGTTGGGTCAAACCGTTCGCGAGATATGGGAGTTTGAAGCCAAGAAATGGTTGAGAACGCAAAAAATTTTTCGCAATTCTGCTGCTCCAAACGCATAACCAGAATGGCCTAGGGAAAAAATACACATACCATTGTAATCGCGCGAGTTTCTACTTTCAGAAACAATAGGAATTTTTGGGTTAGGTCAATCCGTTCGCGAGATATGGGAGTTTGAAGCCAAGAAATGGTTGAGAAGGCAAAAAATTTTTCGCAATTCTGCTGCTCCAAACGCTTAACCAGAATGGCCTAGGGAAAAAATACACATACCGTTGTAATCGGGCGAGTTTCTACTTTCAGATGCAATAGGAATTTTTGGGTTAGATCAATCCGTTCGCGAGATATGGGAGTTTGAAGCTAAGAAATGGTTGAGAAGAGAATAAATTTTTCGCAATTCTGCTGCTCCAATCGCTTAACCAGAATGGCCTAGGGAAAAAATACGCATACCGTTGTAATCGGGCGAGTTTCTACTTTCAGATGCAATAGGAATTTTTGGGTTAGGTCAATTCGTTCGCGAGGTATGGGAGTTTGAAGCCAAGAAATGGTTGAGAAGGCTAAAAATTTTTCGCACTTCTGCTGCTCCGAACGCTTAACCAGAATGGCCTAGGGAAAAAATACACATTCCGTTGTAATCGTGCGAGTTTCTACTTTCAGACGCAACAGGAATTTTTGGGTTAGGTCAATCCGTTCGCGAGATATGGGAGTTCGAAGCTAAGAGATGGTTGAGAAGACAACAAATTTTTCGCAATTCTGCTGCTCCAAACGCTTAACGAGAATGGCCTAGGGAAAAAATACACATACCGTTGTAATCGGGCGAGTTTCTACTTTCAGATGCAATAGGAATTTTTGGGTTAGGTCAATCCGTTCGCGAGATATGGGAGTTTGAAGCTAAGAAATGGTTGAGAAGAGAATAAATTTTTCGCAATTCTGCTGCTCCAATCGCTTAACCAGAATGGCCTAGGGATAAAATACGCATACCGTTGTAATCGGGCGAGTTTCTACTTTCAGATGCAATAGGAATTTTTGGGTTAGGTCAATCCGTTCGCGAGATATGGGAGTTCGAAGCTAAGAGATGGTTGAGAAGACATCAAATTTTTCGCAATTCTGCTGCTCCAAATGCTTAGCCAGAGTGGCATAGGGAAAAAATACATATACCGTTGCAATCGGGCGAGTTTCTACTTTCAGACGCAACAGGAATTTTTGGGTGGGGTCAAACCGTTCGCGAGATATGGGAGTTTGAAGCCAAGAAATGGTTGAGAACGCAAAAAATTTTTCGCAATTCTGCTGCTCCAAACGCTTAACCAGAATGGCCTCGGGAAAAAATGCACATACCGTTGTAATCGGGCGAGTTTCAGCTTTCAGATGCAATAGGAATTTTTGGGTTAGGTCAATCCGTTCGCGAGATATGGGAGTTTGAAGCTAAGAAATGGTTGACAAGACAACAAATTTTTCGCAATTCTGCTGCTCCAATCGCTTAACCAGGACGGCCTAGGGAAAAAATACGCATACCGTTGTAATCGGGCGAGTTTCTACTTTCAGATGCAACAGGAATTTTTGGGTTAGGTCAATCCGTTCGCGAGATATGGGAGTTTGAAGCCAAGAAATGGTTGAGAAGGCAAAAAATTTTTCGCAATTCTGCTGCTCCAAACGCTTAACCAGAATGGCCTAGGGAAAAAATACACATACCGTTGTAATCGGGCGAGTTTCTACTTTCAGATGCAATAGGAATTTTTGGGTTAGGTCCATCCGTTCGCGAGATATGGGAGTTTGAAGCCAAGAAATGGTTGACAAGACAACAAATTTTTCGCATTTCTGCTGCTCCAATCGCTTAACCAGAATGGCCTAGGGAGAAAATACGCATACCGTTGTAATCGGGCGAGTTTCTACTTTCAGATGCAATAGGAATTTTTGGGTTAGGTCAATGCGTTCGCGAGATATGGGAGTTTGAATCCAAGAAATGGTTGAGAAGGCACAAAATTTTTCGCACTTCTGCTGCTCCAAACGCTTAACCAGAATGGCCTAGGGAAAAAATACACATACCGTTGTAATCGGGCGAGTTTCTACTTTCAGATTCAATAGGAATTTTTGGGTTAGGTCAATCCGTTCGCGATATATGGGAGTTTGAAGCTAAGAAATGGTTGAGAAGAGAATAAATTTTTCGCAATTCTGCTGCTCCAATCGCTTAACCAGAATGGCCTAGGGATAAAATACGCATACCGTTGTAATCGGGCGAGTTTCTACTTTCAGATGCAATAGGAATTTTTGGGTTAGGTCAATCCGTTCGCGAGATATGGGAGTTCGAAGCTAAGAGATGGTTGAGAAGACATCAAATTTTTCGCAATTCTGCTGCTCCAAATGCTTAGCCAGAGTGGCATAGGGAAAAAATACATATACCGTTGCAATCGGGCGAGTTTCTACTTTCAGACGCAACAGGAATTTTTGGGTGGGGTCAAACCGTTCGCGAGATATGGGAGTTTGAAGCCAAGAAATGGTTGAGAACGCAAAAAATTTTTCGCAATTCTGCTGCTCCAAACGCATAACCAGAATGGCCTAGGGAAAAAATACACATACCATTGTAATCGCGCGAGTTTCTACTTTCAGAAACAATAGGAATTTTTGGGTTAGGTCAATCCGTTCGCGAGATATGGGAGTTTGAAGCCAAGAAATGGTTGAGAAGGCAAAAAATTTTTCGCAATTCTGCTGCTCCAAACGCTTAACCAGAATGGCCTAGGGATAAAATACGCATACCGTTGTAATCGGGCGAGTTTCTACTTTCAGATGCAATAGGAATTTTTGGGTTAGGTCAATCCGTTCGCGAGATATGGGAGTTCGAAGCTAAGAGATGGTTGAGAAGACATCAAATTTTTCGCAATTCTGCTGCTCCAAACGCTTAGCCAGAGTGGCATAGGGAAAAAATACATATACCGTTGCAATCGGGCGAGTTTCTACTTTCAGACGCAACAGGAATTTTTGGGTGGGGTCAAACCGTTCGCGAGATATGGGAGTTTGAAGCCAAGAAATGGTTGAGAACGCAAAAAATTTTTCGCAATTCTGCTGCTCCAAACGCTTAACCAGAATGGCCTCGGGAAAAAATGCACATACCGTTGTAATCGGGCGAGTTTCAGCTTTCAGATGCAATAGGAATTTTTGGGTTAGGTCAATCCGTTCGCGAGATATGGGAGTTTGAAGCTAAGAAATGGTTGACAAGACAACAAATTTTTCGCAATTCTGCTGCTCCAATCGCTTAACCAGGACGGCCTAGGGAAAAAATACGCATACCGTTATAATCGGACGAGTTTCTACTTTCAGATGCAATAGGAATTTTTGGGTTAGGTCAATCCGTTCGCGAGATATGGGAGTTTGAAGCCAAGAAATGGTTGAGAAGGCAAACAATTTTTCGCAATTCTGCTGCTCCAAACGCTTAACCAGAATGGCTTAGGGAAAAAATACACATACCGTTGTAATCGGGCGAGTTTCTACTTTCAGATGCAATAGGAATTTTTGGGTTAGGTCCATCCGTTCGCGAGATATGGGAGTTTGAAGCCAAGAAATGGTTGACAAGACAACAAATTTTTCGCATTTCTGCTGCTCCAATCGCTTAACCAGAATGGCCTAGGGAGAAAATACGCATACCGTTGTAATCGGGCGAGTTTCTACTTTCACATGCAATAGGAATTTTTGGGTTAGGTCAATGCGTTCGCGAGATATGGGAGTTTGAATCCAAGAAATGGTTGAGAAGGCACAAAATTTTTCGCACTTCTGCTGCTCCAAACGCTTAACCAGAATGGCCTAGGGAAAAAATACACATACCGTTGTAATCGGGCCAGTTTCTACTTTCAGATGCAATAGGAATTTTTGGGTTAGGTCAATCCGTTCGCGAGATATGGGAGTTTGAAGCTAAGAAATGGTTGAGAAGAGAATAAATTTTTCGCAATTCTGCTGCTCCAATCGCTTAACCAGAATGGCCTAGGGATAAAATACGCATACCGTTGTAATCGGGCGAGTTTCTACTTTCAGATGCAATAGGAATTTTTGGGTTAGGTCAATCCGTTCGCGAGATATGGGAGTTCGAAGCTAAGAGATGGTTGAGAAGACATCAAATTTTTCGCAATTCTGCTGCTCCAAATGCTTAGCCAGAGTGGCATAGGGAAAAAATACATATACCGTTGCAATCGGGCGAGTTTCTACTTTCAGACGCAACAGGAATTTTTGGGTGGGGTCAAACCGTTCGCGAGATATGGGAGTTTGAAGCCAAGAAATGGTTGAGAACGCAAAAAATTTTTCGCAATTCTGCTGCTCCAAACGCTTAACCAGAATGGCCTCGGGAAAAAATGCACATACCGTTGTAATCGGGCGAGTTTCAGCTTTCAGATGCAATAGGAATTTTTGGGTTAGGTCAATCCGTTCGCGAGATATGGGAGTTTGAAGCTAAGAAATGGTTGACAAGACAACAAATTTTTCGCAATTCTGCTGCTCCAATCGCTTAACCAGGACGGCCTAGGGAAAAAATACGCATACCGTTGTAATCGGGCGAGTTTCTACTTTCAGATGCAATAGGAATTTTTGGGTTAGGTCAATCGGTTCGCGAGATATGGGAGTTTGAAGCCAAGAAATGGTTGAGAAGGCAAAAAATTTTTCGCAATTCTGCTGCTCCAAACGCTTAACCAGAATGGCCTGGGGAGAAAATACACATACCGTTGTAATCGGGCGAGTTTCTACTTTCAGATGCAATAGGAATTTTTGGGTTAGGTCCATCCGTTCGCGAGATATGGGAGTTTGAAGCTAAGAAATGGTTGAGAAGAGAATAAATTTTTCGCAATTCTGCTGCTCCAATCGCTTAACCAGAATGGCCTAGGGATAAAATACGCATACCGTTGTAATCGGGCGAGTTTCTACTTTCAGATGCAATAGGAATTTTTGGGTTAGGTCAATCCGTTCGCGAGATATGGGAGTTCGAAGCTAAGAGATGGTTGAGAAGACATCAAATTTTTCGCAATTCTGCTGCTCCAAATGCTTAGCCAGAGTGGCATAGGGAAAAAATACATATACCGTTGCAATCGGGCGAGTTTCTACTTTCAGACGCAACAGGAATTTTTGGGTGGGGTCAAACCGTTCGCGAGATATGGGAGTTTGAAGCCAAGAAATGGTTGAGAACGCAAAAAATTTTTCGCAATTCTGCTGCTCCAAACGCTTAACCAGAATGGCCTCGGGAAAAAATGCACATACCGTTGTAATCGGGCGAGTTTCAGCTTTCACATGCAATAGGAATTTTTGGGTTAGGTCAATCCGTTCGCGAGATATGGGAGTTTGAAGCTAAGAAATGGTTGACAAGACAACAAATTTTTCGCAATTCTGCTGCTCCAATCGCTTAACCAGGACGGCCTAGGGAAAAAATACGCATACCGTTGTAATCGGGCGAGTTTCTACTTTCAGATGCAATAGGAATTTTTGGGTTAGGTCAATCGGTTCGCGAGATATGGGAGTTTGAAGCCAAGAAATGGTTGAGAAGGCAAAAAATTTTTCGCAATTCTGCTGCTCCAAACGCTTAACCAGAATGGCCTGGGGAGAAAATACACATACCGTTGTAATCGGGCGAGTTTCTACTTTCAGATGCAATAGGAATTTTTGGGTTAGGTCCATCCGTTCGCGAGATATGGGAGTTTGAAGCTAAGAAATGGTTGAGAAGAGAATAAATTTTTCGCAATTCTGCTGCTCCAATCGCTTAACCAGAATGGCCTAGGGATAAAATACGCATACCGTTGTAATCGGGCGAGTTTCTACTTTCAGATGCAATAGGAATTTTTGGGTTAGGTCAATCCGTTCGCGAGATATGGGAGTTCGAAGCTAAGAGATGGTTGAGAAGACATCAAATTTTTCGCAATTCTGCTGCTCCAAACGCTTAGCCAGAACGGCATAGGGAAAAAATACATATACCGTGGCAATCGGGCGAGTTTCTACTTTCAGACGCAACAGGAATTTTTGGGTGGGGTCAAACCGTTCGCGAGATATGGGAGTTTGAAGCCAAGAAATGGTTGAGAACGCAAAAAATTTTTCGCAATTCTGCTGCTCCAAACGCTTAACCAGAATGGCCTAGGGAGAAAATACACATACCGTTGTAATCGGGCGAGTTTCTACTTTCAGACGCAACAGGAATTTTTGGGTTAGGTCAATCCGTTCGCGAGATATGGGAGTTCGAAGCTAAGAGATGGTTGAGAAGACAACAAATTTTTCGCAATTCTGCTGCTCCAAACGCTTAACGAGTATGGCCTAGGGAAAAAATACACATACCGTTGTAATCGGGCGAGTTTCTACTTTCAGATGCAATAGGAATTTTTGGGTTAGGTCAATCCGTTCGCGAGATATGGGAGTTTGAAGCTAAGAAATGGTTGAGAAGAGAATAAATTTTTCGCAATTCTGCTGCTCCAATCGCTTAACCAGAATGGCCTAGGGAAAAAATACACATACCGCTGTAATCGGGCGAGTTTCTACTTTCAGATGCAATAGGAATTTTTGGGTTAGGTCAATCCGTTCGCGAGATATGGGAGTTTGAAGCTAAGAAATGGTTGAGAAGAGAATAAATTTTTCGCAATTCTGCTGCTCCAATCGCTTAACCAGAATGGCCTAGGAAAAAATACGCATACCGTTGTAATCGGGCGAGTTTCTACTTTCAGATGCAATAGGAATTTTTGGGTTAGGTCAATCCGTTCGCGAGATATGGGAGTTCGAAGCTAAGAGATGGTTGAGAAGACAACAAATTTTTCGCAATTCTGCTGCTCCAAACGCTTAGCCAGAATGGCATAGGGAAAAAATACACATGCCGTTGCAATCGGGCGAGTTCCTACTTTCAGACGCAACAGGAATTTTTGGGTTGGGTCAAACCGTTCGCGAGATATGGGAGTTCGAAGCTAAGAGATGGTTGAGAAGACAACAAATTTTTCGCAATTCTGCTGCTCCAAACGCTTAACGAGAATGGCCTAGGGAAAAAATACACATACCGTTGTAATCGGGCGAGTTTCTACTTTCAGATGCAATAGGAATTTTTGGGTTAGGTCAATCCGTTCGCGAGATATGGGAGTTTGAAGCTAAGAAATGGTTGAGAAGAGAATAAATTTTTCGCAATTCTGCTTCTCCAATCGCTTAACCAGAATGGCCTAGGGAAAAAATACGCATACCGTTGTAATCGGGCGAGTTTCTACTTTCAGATGCAATAGGAATTTTTGGGTTAGGTCAATCCGTTCGCGAGATATGGGAGTTCGAAGCTAAGAGATGGTTGAGAAGACAACAAATTTTTCGCAATTCTGCTGCTCCAAACGCTTAGCCAGAATGGCATAGGGAAAAAATACACATACCGTTGCAATCGGGCGAGTTTCTACTTTCAGACGCAACAGGAATTTTTGGGTTGGGTCAAACCGTTCGCGAGATATGGGAGTTTGAAGCCAAGAAATGGTTGAGAACGCATAAAATTTTTCGCAATTCTGCTGCTCCAAACGCTTAACCAGAATGGCGTAGGGAAAAAATACACATACCATTGTAATCGGGCGAGTTTCTACTTTCAGATACAATAGGAATTTTTGGGTTAGGTCAATCCGTTTGCGAGATATGGGAGTTTGAAGCCAAGAAATGGTTGAGAAGGCAAAAAATTTTTCGCAATTCTGCTGCTCCAAACGCTTATCCAGAATGGCCTAGGGAAAAAATACACATACCGTTGTAATCGGGCGAGTTTCTACTTTCAGATGCAATACGAATTTTTGGGTTAGATCAATCCGTTCGCGAGATATGGGAGTTTCAAGCTAAGAAATGGTTGAGAAGAGAATAAATTTTTCGCAATTCTGCTGCTCCAAACGCTTAACCAGAATGGCCTAGGGAAAAAATACGCATACCGTTGTAATCGGACGAGTTCCTACTTTCAGATGCAATAGGAATTTTTGGGTTAGGTCAATCCGTTCGCGAGATATGGGAGTTTGAAGCCAAGAAATGGTTGAGAAGGCAAAAAATTTTTCGCAATTCTGCTGCTCCAAACGCTTAACCAGAATGGCCTAGGGAAAAAATACACATACCGTTGTAATCGAGCGAGTTTCTACTTTCAGATGCAATAGGAATTTTTGGGTTAGGTCAATCCGTTCGCGAGATATGGGAGTTTGAAGCCAACAAATGGTTGAGAAGAGAACAAATTTTTCGCAATTCTGCTGCTCCAAACGCTTAACCAGAATGGCCTAGGGAAAAAATACACATTCCGTTGTAATCCTGCGAGTTTCTACTTTCAGACGCAACAGGAATTTTTGGGTTAGGTCAATCCGTTCGCGAGATATGGGAGTTCGAAGCTAAGAGATGGTTGAGAAGACAACAAATTTTTCGCAATTCTGCTGCTCCAAACGCTTAACCAGAATGGCCTAGGGAAAAAATACACATACCGTTGTAATCGTGCGAGTTTCTACTTTCAGATGCAATAGGAATTTTTGGGTTATGTCAATCCGTTCGCGAGATATGGGAGTTTGAAGCTAAGAAATGGTTGAGAAGAGAATATATTTTTCGCAATTCTGCTGCTCCAATCGCTTAACCAGAATGTCCTAGGGAAAAAATACGCTTACCGTTGTAATCGGGCGAGTTTCTACTTTCAGATGCAATAGGAATTTTTGGGTTAGGTCAATACGTTCGCGAGATATGGGAGTTCGAAGCTAAGAGATGGTTGAGAAGACAACAAATTTTTCGCAATTCTGCTGCTCCAAACGCTTAACCAGAATGGCCTAGGGAAAAAATACACATACCGTTGTAATCGAGCGAGTTTCTACTTTCAGATGCAATAGGAATTTTTGGGTTAGGTCAATCCGTTCGCGAGATATGGGAGTTTGAAGCCAACAAATGGTTGAGAAGAGAACAAATTTTTCGCAATTCTGCTGCTCCAAACGCTTAACCAGAATGGCCTAGGGAAAAAATGCACATACCGTTGTAATCTGGCGAGTTTCTACTTTCAGATGCAATAGGAATTTTTGGGTTAGGTCAATCCGTTCGCGAGATATGGGAGTTTGAAGCCAAGAAATGGTTGAGATGGCACAAAATTTTTCGCACTTCTGCTGCTCCGAACGCTTAACCAGAATGGCCTAGGGAAAAAATACGCATACCGTTGTAATCGGACGAGTTCCTACTTTCAGATGCAATAGGAATTTTTGGGTTAGGTCAATCCGTTCGCGAGATATGGGAGTTTGAAGCCAAGAAATGGTTGAGAAGGCAAAAAATTTTTCGCAATTCTGCTGCTCCAAACGCTTAACCAGAATGGCCTAGGGAAAAAATACACATACCCTTGTAATCGGGCGAGTTTCTACTTTCAGATGCAATAGGAATTTTTGGGTTAGGTCAATCCGTTCGCGAGATATGGGAGTTTGAAGCTAAGAAATGGTTGAGAAGAGATCAAATTTTTCGCAATTCTGCTGCTCCAAACGCTTAACCAGAATGGCCTAGGGAAAAAATGCACATACCGTTGTAATAGGGCGAGTTTCTTCTTTCAGATGCAATTGGAATTTTTGGGTTAGGTCAATCCGTTCGCGAGATATGGGAGTTTGAAGCTAAGAAATGGTTGAGAAGAGAACAAATTTTTCGCAATTCTGCTGCTCCAAACGCTTAACCAGAATGGCCTAGGGAAAAAATACACATTCCGTTGTAATCGTGCCAGTTTCTACTTTCAGACGCAACAGGAATTTTTGGGTTAGGTCAATCCGTTCGCGCGATATGGGAGTTCGAAGCTAAGAGATGGTTGAGAAGACAACAAATTTTTCGCAATTCTGCTGCTCCAAACGCTTAACCAGAATGGCCTAGGGAAAAAATACACATACCGTTATAATCGGGCGAGTTTCTACTTTCAGATGCAATAGGAATTTTTGGGTTAGGTCAATCCGTTCGCGAGATATGGGAGTTTGAAGCTAAGAAATGGTTGAGAAGAGAATAAATTTTTCGCAATTCTGCTGCTCCAATCGCTTAACCAGAATGGCATAGGGAAAAAATACACATACCATTGTAATCGGGCGAGTTTCTACTTTCAGATGCAATAGGAACTTTTGGGTTAGGTCAATCCGTTCGCGAGATATGGGAGTTTGAAGCCAAGAAATGGTTGAGAAGGCAAAAAATTTTTCGCAATTCTGCTGCTTCAAACGCTTATCCAGAATGGCCTAGGGAAAAAATACACATACCGTTGTAATCGGGCGAGTTTCTACTTTCAGATGCAATAGGAATTTTTGGGTTAGGTCAATCCGTTCGCGAGATATGGGAGTTTGAATCCAAGAAATGGTTGAGAAGGCACAAAATTTTTCGCACTTCTGCTGCTCCAAACGCTTAACCAGAATGGCCTAGGGAAAAAATACACATTCCGTTGTAATCGTGCGAGTTTCTACTTTCAGGCGCAACAGGAATTTTTGGGTTAGGTCAATCCGTTCGCGAGATATGGGAGTTCGAAGCTAAGAGATGGTTGAGAAGACAACAAATTTTTCGCAATTCTGCTGCTCCAAACGCTTAACCAGAATGGCCTAGGGAAAAAATACACATACCGTTGTAATCGAGCGAGTTTCTACTTTCAGATGCAATAGGAATTTTTGGGTTGTGTCAAACCGTTCGCGAGATATGGGAGTTTGAAGCCAAGAAATGGTTGAGAACGCAAAAAATTTTTTGCAATTCTGCTGCTCGAAACGCTTAACCAGAATGGCCTAGGGAAAAAATACACCTACCGTTGTAATCGGGCGAGTTTCTACTTTCAGATGCTATAGGAATTTTTGGGTTAGGTCAATCCGTTCGCGAGATATGGGAGTTTGAAGCCAACGAATGGTTGAGAAGAGAACAAATTTTTCGCAATTCTGCTGCTCCAAACGCTTAACCAGAATGGCCTAGGGAAAAAATGCACATACCGTTGTAATCTGGCGAGTTTCTACTTTCAGATGCAATAGGAATTTATGGGTTAGGTCAATCCGTTCGCGAGATATGGGAGTTTGAAGCCAAGAAATGGTTGAGATGGCACAAAATTTTTCGCACTTCTGCTGCTCCGAACGCTTAACCAGGGTGGCCTAGGGAAAAAATACACATTCCGTTGTAATCGTGCGAGTTTCTACTTTCAGACGCAACAGGAATTTTTGGGGTAGGTCAATCCGTTCGCGAGATATGGGAGTTCGAAGCTAAGAGATGGTTGAGAAGACAACAAATTTTTCGCAATTCTGCTGCTCCAAACGCTTAACCAGAATGGCCTAGGGAAAAAATACACATTCTGTTGTAATCGTGCGAGTTTCTACTTTCAGACGCAACAGGAATTTTTGGGTTTGGTCAATCCTTTCGCGAGATATGGGAGTTTGAAGCTAAGAAATGGTTGAGAAGACAACATATTTTTCGCAATTCTGCTGCTCCAAACGCTTAAACAGAATGGCATAGGGAAAAAATACACCTACCGTTGTAATCGGGCGAGTTTCTACTTTCAGATGCAATAGGAATTTTTGGGTTATGTCAATCCGTTCGCGAGATATGGGAGTTTGAAGCTAAGAAATGGTTGAGAAGAGAATATATTTTTCGCAATTCTGCTGCTCCAATCGCTTAACCAGAATGTCCTAGGGATAAAATACGCATACCGTTGTAATCGGGCGAGTTTCTACTTTCAGATGCAATAGGAATTTTTGGGTTAGGTCAATCCGTTCGCGAGATATGGGAGTTTGAAGCTAAGAGATGGTTGAGAAGACAACAAATTTTTCGCAATTCTGCTGCTCCAAACGCTTAACCAGAATGGCCTAGGGAAAAAATACACATACCGTTGTAATCGAGCGAGTTTCTACTTTCAGATGCAATAGGAATTTTTGGGTTGTGTCAAACCGTTCGCGAGATATGGGAGTTTGAAGCCAAGAAATGGTTGAGAACGCAAAAAATTTTTTGCAATTCTGCTGCTCGAAACGCTTAACCAGAATGGCCTAGGGAAAAAATACACCTACCGTTGTAATCGCGCGAGTTTCTACTTTCAGATGCTATAGGAATTTTTGGGTTAGGTCAATCCGTTCGCGAGATATGGGAGTTTGAAGCCAACAAATGGTTGAGAAGAGAACAAATTTTTCGCAATTCTGCTGCTCCAAACGCTTAACCAGAATGGCCTAGGGAAAAAATGCACATACCGTTGTAATCTGGCGAGTTTCTACTTTCAGATGCAATAGGAATTTTTGGGTTAGGTCAATCCGTTCGCGAGATACGGGAGTTTGAAGCCAAGAAATGGTTGAGATGGCACAAAATTTTTCGCACTTCTGCTGCTCCGAACGCTTAACCAGAATGGCCTAGAGAAAAAATACACATTCCGTTGTAATCGTGCGAGTTTCTACTTTCAGACGCAACAGGAATTTTTGGGTTAGGTCAATCCGTTCGCAAGATATGGGAGTTCGAAGCTAAGAGATGGTTGAGAAGACAACAAATTTTTCGCAATTCTGCTGCTCCAAACGCTTAACCAGAATGGCATAGGGAAAAAATACGCATACCGTTGTAATCGGGCGAGTTCCTACTTTCAGATGCAATAGGAATTTTTGGGTTAGGTCAATCCGTTCGCGACATATGGGAGTTTGAAGCCAACAAATGGTTGAGAAGAGAAAAAATTTTTCGCAATTCTGCTGCTCCAAACGCTTAACCAGAATGGCCTAGGGAAAAAATGCACATACCGTTGTAATCCGGCGAGTTTCTACTTTCAGATGCAATAGGAATTTTTGGGTTAGGTCAATCCGTTCGCGAGATATGGGAGTTTGAAGCCAAGAAATGGTTGATATGGCACAAAATTTTTCGCACTTCTGCTGCTCCGAACGCTTAACCAGAATGGCCTAGGGAAAAAATAGACATTCCGTTGTAATCGTGCGAGTTTCTACTTTCAGACGCAACAGGAATTTTTGGGGTAGGTCAATCCGTTCGCGAGATATGGGAGTTCGAAGCTAAGAGATGGTTGAGAAGACAACAAATTTTTCGCAATTCTGCTGCTCCAAACGCTTAACCAGAATGGCCTAGGGAAAAAATACACATACCGTTGTTATCGTGCGAGTTTCTACTTTCAGATGCAATAGGAATTTTTGGGTTATGTCAATCCGTTCGCGAGATATGGGAGTTTGAAGCTAAGATATGGTTGAGAAGAGAATATATTTTTCGCAATTCTGCTGCTCCAATCGCTTAACCAGAATGTCCTAGGGAAAAAATACGCATACCGTTGTAATCGGGCGAGTTTCTACTTTCAGATGCAATAGGAATTTTTGGGTTAGGTCAATCCGTTCGCGAGATATGGGAGTTCGAAGCTAAGAGATGGTTGAGAAGACAACAAATTTTTCGCAATTCTGCTGCTCCAAACGCTTAACCAGAATGGCCTAGGGAAAAAATACACATACCGTTGTAATCGAGCGAGTTTCTACTTTCAGATGCAATAGGAATTTTTGGGTTGTGTCAAACCGTTCGCGAGATATGGGAGTTTGAAGCCAAGAAATGGTTGAGATGGCACAAAATTTTTCGCACTTCTGCGGCTGCGAACGCTTAACCAGAATGGCCTAGGGAAAAAATACACATTCCGTTGTAATCGTGCGAGTTTCTACTTTCAGACGCAACAGGAATTTTTGGGTTAGGTCAATCCGTTCGCAAGATATGGGAGTTCGAAGCTAAGAGATGGTTGAGAAGACAACAAATTTTTCGCAATTCTGCTGCTCCAAACGCTTAACCAGAATGGCATAGGGAAAAAATACGCATACCGTTGTAATCGGGCGAGTTCCTACTTTCAGATGCAATAGGAATTTTTGGGTTAGGTCAATCCGTTCGCGAGATATGGGAGTTTGAAGCCAACAAATGGTTGAGAAAAGAAAAAATTTTTCGCAATTCTGCTGCTCCAAACGCTTAACCAGAATGGCCTAGGGAAAAAATGCACATACCGTTGTAATCCGGCGAGTTTCTACTTTCAGATGCAATAGGAATTTTTGGGTTAGGTCAATCCGTTCGCGAGATATGGGAGTTTGAAGCCAAGAAATGGTTGATATGGCACAAAATTTTTCGCACTTCTGCTGCTCCGAACGCTTAACCAGAATGGCCTAGGGAAAAAATACACATTCCGTTGTAATCGTGCGAGTTTCTACTTTCAGACGCAACAGAAATTTTTGGGTTAGGTCAATCCGTTCGCAAGATATGGGAGTTCGAAGCTAAGAGATGGTTGAGAAGACAACAAATTTTTCGCAATTCTGCTGCTCCAAACGCTTAACCAGACTGGCATAGGGAAAAAATACGCATACCGTTGTAATCGGGCGAGTTCCTACTTTCAGATGCAATAGGAATTTTTGGGTTAGGTCAATCCGTTCGCGAGATATGGGAGTTTGAAGCCAACAAATGGTTGAGAAGAGAAAAAATTTTTCGCAATTCTGCTGCTCCAAACGCTTAACCAGAATGGCCTAGGGAAAAAATGCACATACCGTTGTAATCCGGCGAGTTTCTACTTTCAGATGCAATAGGAATTTTTGGGTTAGGTCAATCCGTTCGCGAGATATGGGAGTTTGAAGCCAAGAAATGGTTGATATGGCACAAAATTTTTCGCACTTCTGCTGCTCCGAACGCTTAACCAGAATGGCCTAGGGAAAAAATAGACATTCCGTTGTAATCGTGCGAGTTTCTACTTTCAGACGCAACAGGAATTTTTGGGGTAGGTCAATCCGTTCGCGAGATATGGGAGTTCGAAGCTAAGAGATGGTTGAGAAGACAACAAATTTTTCGCAATTCTGCTGCTCCAAACGCTTAACCAGAATGGCCTAGGGAAAAAATATACATACCGTTGTTATCGTGCGAGTTTCTACTTTCAGATGCAATAGGAATTTTTGGGTTATGTCAATCCGTTCGCGAGATATGGGAGTTTGAAGCTAAGAAATGGTTGAGAAGAGAATATATTTTTCGCAATTCTGCTGCTCCAATCGCTTAACCAGAATGTCCTAGGGAAAAAATACGCATACCGTTGTAATCGGGCGAGTTTCTACTTTCAGATGCAATAGGAATTTTTGGGTTAGGTCAATCCGTTCGCGAGATATGGGAGTTCGAAGCTAAGAGATGGTTGAGAAGACAACAAATTTTTCGCAATTCTGCTGCTCCAAACGCTTAACCAGAATGGCCTAGGGAAAAAATACACATACCGTTGTAATCGAGCGAGTTTCTACTTTCAGATGCAATAGGAATTTTTGGGTTGTGTCAAACCGTTCGCGAGATATGGGAGTTTGAAGCCAAGAAATGGTTGAGAACGCAAAAAATTTTTTGCAATTCTGCTTCTCGAAACGCTTAACCAGAATGGCCTAGGGAAAAAATACACCTACCGTTGTAATCGGGCGAGTTTCTACTTTCAGATGCTATAGGAATTTTTGGGTTAGGTCAATCCGTTCGCGAGATATGGGAGTTTGAAGCCAACAAATGGTTGAGAAGAGAACAAATTTTTCGCAATTCTGCTGCTCCAAACGCTTAACCAGAATGGCCTAGGGAAAAAATGCACATACCGTTGTAATCTGGCGAGTTTCTACTTTCAGATGCAATAGGAATTTTTGGGTTAGGTCAATCCGTTCGCGAGATATGGGAGTTTGAAGCCAAGAAATGGTTGAGATGGCACAAAATTTTTCGCACTTCTGCTGCTCCGAACGCTTAACCAGAATGCCCTAGGGAAAAAATACACATTCCGTTGTAATCGTGCGAGTTTCTACTTTCAGACGCAACAGGAATTTTTGGGTTAGGTCAATCCGTTCGCAAGATATGGGAGTTCGAAGCTAAGAGATGGTTGAGAAGACAACAAATTTTTCGCAACTCTGCTGCTCCAAACGCTTAACCAGAATGGCCTA
This sequence comes from Ptiloglossa arizonensis, assembly GCF_051014685.1. Classification (NCBI taxonomy): domain Eukaryota; kingdom Metazoa; phylum Arthropoda; class Insecta; order Hymenoptera; family Colletidae; genus Ptiloglossa; species Ptiloglossa arizonensis. Next base: position 360,712 of record NW_027478619.1, on the reverse strand, counting down.
GGGAAAAAATACACATACCGTTGTAATCGTGCGAGTTTCTACTTTCAGATGCAATAGGAATTTTTGGGTTATGTCAATCCGTTCGCGAGATATGGGAGTTTGAAGCTAAGAAATGGTTGAGAAGAGAATATATTTTTCGCAAATTCTGCTGCTCCAATCGCTTAACCAGAATGTCCTAGGGAAAAAATACGCATACCGTTTTAATCGGGCGAGTTTCTACTTTCAGATGCAATAGGAATTTTTGGGTTAGGTCAATCCGTTCGCGAGATATGGGAGTTCGAAGCTAAGAGATGGTTGAGAAGACAACAAATTTTTCGCAATTCTGCTGCTCCAAACGCTTAACCAGAATGGCCTAGGGAGAAAATACACATACCATTGTAATCGGGCGAATTTCTACTTTCAGATGCAATAGGAATTTTTGGGTTAGGTCAATCCGTTCGCGAGATATGGGAGTTTGAAGCCAAGAAATGGTTGAGAAGGCAAAAAATTTTTCGCAATTCTGCTGCTCCAAACGCTTAACCAGAATGGCCTAGGGAAAAAATACACATACCGTTGTAATCGGGCGAGTTTCTACTTTCAGATGCAATAGGAATTTTTGGGTTATGTCAATCCGTTCGCGAGATATGGGAGTTTGAAGCTAAGAAATGGTTGAGAAGAGAATAAATTTTTCGCAATTCTGCTGCTCCAATCGCTTAACCAGGATGGCCTAGGGAAAAAATACGCATACCGTTGTAATCGGGCGAGTTTCTACTTTCAGATGCAATAGGAATTTTTGGGTTAGGTCAATCCGTTCGCGAGATATGGGAGTTCGAAGCTAAGAGATGGTTGAGAAGACAACAAATTTTTCGCAATTCTGCTGCTCCAAACGCTTAACCAGAATGGCCTAGGGAAAAAATACACCTACTGTTGTAATCGGGCGAGTTTCTACTTTCAGATGCAATAGGAATTTTTGGGTTAGGTCAATCCGTTCGCGAGATATGGGAGTTCGAAGCTAAGAGATGGTTGAGAAGACAACAAATTTTTCGCAATTCTGCTGCTCCAAACGCTTAACCAGAATGGCCTAGGGAAAAAATACACATTCCGTTGTAATCTGGCGAGTTTCTACTTTCAGACGCAACAGGAATTTTTGGGTTGGGTCAATCCGTTCGCGAGATATGGGAGTTTGAAGCTAAGAAATGGTTGAGAAGACAACATATTTTTCGCAATTCTGCTGCTCCAAACGCTTAACCAGAATGGCATAGGGAAAAAATACACCTACCGTTGTAATTGGGCGAGTTTCTACTTTCAGATGCAATAGGAATTTTTGGGTTAGGTCAATCCGTTCGCGAGATATGGAAGTTTGAAGCCAACAAATGGTTGAGAAGAGAACAAATTTTTCGCAATTCTGCTGCTCCAAACGCTTAACCAGAATGGCCTAGGGAAAAAATGCACATACCGTTGTAATCCGGCGAGTTTCTACTTTCAGATGCAATAGGAATTTTTGGGTTAGGTCAATCCGTTCGCGAGATATGGGAGTTTGAAGCCAAGAAATGGTTGATATGGCACAAAATTTTTCGCACTTCTGCTGCTCCGAACGCTTAACCAGAATGGCCTAGGGAAAAAATAGACATTCCGTTGTAATCGTGCGAGTTTCTACTTTCAGACGCAACAGGAATTTTTGGGGTAGGTCAATCCGTTCGCGAGATATGGGAGTTCGAAGCTAAGAGATGGTTGAGAAGACAACAAATTTTTCGCAATTCTGCTGCTCCAAACGCTTAACCAGAATGGCCTAGGGAAAAAATACACATACCGTTGTAATCGTGCGAGTTTCTACTTTCAGATGCAATAGGAATTTTTGGGTTATGTCAATCCGTTCGCGAGATATGGGAGTTTGAAGCTAAGAAATGGTTGAGAAGAGAATATATTTTTCGCAATTCTGCTGCTCCAATCGCTTAACCAGAATGTCCTAGGGAAAAAATACGCATACCGTTGTAATCGGGCGAGTTTCTACTTTCAGATGCAATAGGAATTTTTGGGTTAGGTCAATCCGTTCGCGAGATATGGGAGTTCGAAGCTAAGAGATGGTTGAGAAGACAACATATTTTGCGCAATTCTGCTGCTCCAAACGCTTAACCAGAATGGCCTAGGGAAAAAATACACATACCGTTGTAATCGAGCGAGTTTCTACTTTCAGATGCAATAGGAATTTTTGGGTTGTGTCAAACCGTTCGCGAGATATGGGAGTTTGAAGCCAAGAAATGGTTGAGAACGCAAAAAATTTTTTGCAATTCTGCTTCTCGAAACGCTTAACCAGAATGGCCTAGGGAAAAAATACACCTACCGTTGTAATCGGGCGAGTTTCTACTTTCAGATGCTATAGGAATTTTTGGGTTAGGTCAATCCGTTCGCGAGATATGGGAGTTTGAAGCCAACAAATGGTTGAGAAGAGAACAAATTTTTCGCAATTCTGCTGCTCCAAACGCTTAACCAGAATGGCCTAGGGAGAAAATGCACATACCGTTGTAATCTGGCGAGTTTCTACTTTCAGATGCAATAGGAATTTTTGGGTTAGGTCAATCCGTTCGCGAGATATGGGAGTTTGAAGCCAAGAAATGGTTGAGATGGCACAAAATTTTTCGCACTTCTGCTGCTCCGAACGCTTAACCAGAATGGCCTAGGGAAAAAATACACATTCCGTTGTAATCGTGCGAGTTTCTACTTTCAGACGCAACAGGAATTTTTGGGTTAGGTCAATCCGTTCGCAAGATATGGGAGTTCGAAGCTAAGAGATGGTTGAGAAGACAACAAATTTTTCGCAACTCTGCTGCTCCAAACGCTTAACCAGAATGGCCTAGGGAAAAAATACACATACCGTTGTAATCGTGCGAGTTTCTACTTTCAGATGCAATAGGAATTTTTGGGTTATGTCAATCCGTTCGCGAGATATGGGAGTTTGAAGCTAAGAAATGGTTGAGAAGAGAATATATTTTTCGCAATTCTGCTGCTCCAATCGCTTAACCAGAATGTCCTAGGGAAAAAATACGCATACCGTTTTAATCGGGCGAGTTTCTACTTTCAGATGCAATAGGAATTTTTGGGTTAGGTCAATCCGTTCGCGAGATATGGGAGTTCGAAGCTAAGAGATGGTTGAGAAGACAACAAATTTTTCGCAATTCTGCTGCTCCAAACGCTTAACCAGAATGGCCTAGGGAAAAAATACACATACCGTTGTAATCGAGCGAGTTTCTACTTTCAGATGCAATAGGAATTTTTGGGTTGGGTCAAACCGTTCGTGAGATATGGGAGTTTGAAGCCAAGAAATGGTTAAGAACGCAAAAAATTTTTTGCAATTCTGCTGCTCCAAACGCTTAACCAGAATGGCCTAGGGAAAAAATACACATACCATTGTAATCGGGCGAATTTCTACTTTCAGATGCAATAAGAATTTTTGGGTTAGGTCAATCCGTTCGCGAGATATGGGAGTTTGAAGCCAAGAAATGGTTGAGAAGGCAAAAAATTTTTCGCAATTCTGCTGCTCCAAACGCTTAACCAGAATGGCCTAGAGAAAAAATACACATACCGTTGTAATCGGGCGAGTTTCTACTTTCAGATGCAATAGGAATTTTTGGGTTATGTCAATCCGTTCGCGAGATATGGGAGTTTGAAGCTAAGAAATGGTTGAGAAGAGAATAAATTTTTCGCAATTCTGCTGCTCCAATCGCTTAACCAGAATGGCCTAGGGAAAAAATACGCATACCGTTGTAATCGGGCGAGTTTCTACTTTCAGATGCAATAGGAATTTTTGGGTTATGTCAATCCGTTCGCGAGATATGGGAGTTTGAAGCTAAGAAATGGTTGAGAAGAGAACAAATTTTTCGCAATTCTGCTGCTCCAAACGCTTAACCAGAATGGCATAGGGAAAAAATACGCATACCGTTGTAATCGGGCGAGTTTCTACTTTCAGATGCAATAGGAATTTTTGGGTTAGGTCAATCCGTTCGCGAGATATGGGAGTTCGAAGCTAAGAGATGGTTGAGAAGACAACAAATTTTTCGCAACTCTGCTGCTCCAAACGCTTAACCAGAATGGCCTAGGGAAAAAATACACATACCGTTGTAATCGTGCGAGTTTCTACTTTCAGATGCAATAGGAATTTTTGGGTTATGTCAATCCGTTCGCGAGATATGGGAGTTTGAAGCTAAGAAATGGTTGAGAAGAGAATATATTTTTCGCAATTCTGCTGCTCCAATCGCTTAACCAGAATGTCCTAGGGAAAAAATACGCATACCGTTTTAATCGGGCGAGTTTCTACTTTCAGATGCAATAGGAATTTTTGGGTTAGGTCAATCCGTTCGCGAGATATGGGAGTTCGAAGCTAAGAGATGGTTGAGAAGACAACAAATTTTTCGCAATTCTGCTGCTCCAAACGCTTAACCAGAATGGCCTAGGGAGAAAATACACATACCATTGTAATCGGACGAATTTCTACTTTCAGATGCAATAGGAATTTTTGGGTTAGGTCAATCCGTTCGCGAGATATGGGAGTTTGAAGCCAAGAAATGGTTGAGAAGGCAAAAAATTTTTCGCAATTCTGCTGCTCCAAACGCTTAACCAGAATGGCCTAGGGAAAAAATACACATACCGTTGTAATCGGGCGAGTTTCTACTTTCAGATGCAATAGGAATTTTTGGGTTATGTCAATCCGTTAGCGAGATATGGGAGTTCGAAGCTAAGAGATGGTTGAGAAGACAACAAATTTTTCGCAATTCTGCTGCTCCAAACGCTTAACCAGAATGGCCTAGGGAAAAAATACACATACCGTTGTAATCGAGCGAGTTTCTACTTTCAGATGCAATAGGAATTTTTGGGTTGTGTCAAACCGTTCGCGAGATATGGGAGTTTGAAGCCAAGAAATGGTTGAGAACGCAAAAAATTTTTTGCAATTCTGCTGCTCGAAACGCTTAACCAGAATGGCCTAGGGAAAAAATACACCTACCGTTGTAATCGCGCGAGTTTCTACTTTCAGATGCTATAGGAATTTTTGGGTTAGGTCAATCCGTTCGCGAGATATGGGAGTTTGAAGCCAACAAATGGTTGAGAAGAGAACAAATTTTTCGCAATTCTGCTGCTCCAAACGCTTAACCAGAATGGCCTAGGGAAAAAATGCACATACCGTTGTAATCTGGCGAGTTTCTACTTTCAGATGCAATAGGAATTTTTGGGTTAGGTCAATCCGTTCGCGAGATACGGGAGTTTGAAGCCAAGAAATGGTTGAGATGGCACAAAATTTTTCGCACTTCTGCTGCTCCGAACGCTTAACCAGAATGGCCTAGAGAAAAAATACACATTCCGTTGTAATCGTGCGAGTTTCTACTTTCAGACGCAACAGGAATTTTTGGGTTAGGTCAATCCGTTCGCAAGATATGGGAGTTCGAAGCTAAGAGATGGTTGAGAAGACAACAAATTTTTCGCAATTCTGCTGCTCCAAACGCTTAACCAGAATGGCATAGGGAAAAAATACGCATACCGTTGTAATCGGGCGAGTTCCTACTTTCAGATGCAATAGGAATTTTTGGGTTAGGTCAATCCGTTCGCGAGATATGGGAGTTTGAAGCCAACAAATGGTTGAGAAGAGAAAAAATTTTTCGCAATTCTGCTGCTCCAAACGCTTAACCAGAATGGCCTAGGGAAAAAATGCACATACCGTTGTAATCCGGCGAGTTTCTACTTTCAGATGCAATAGGAATTTTTGGGTTAGGTCAATCCGTTCGCGAGATATGGGAGTTTGAAGCCAAGAAATGGTTGATATGGCACAAAATTTTTCGCACTTCTGCTGCTCCGAACGCTTAACCAGAATGGCCTAGGGAAAAAATGCACATACCGTTGTAATCTGGCGAGTTTCTACTTTCAGATGCAATAGGAATTTTTGGGTTAGGTCAATCCGTTCGCGAGATATGGGAGTTTGAAGCCAAGAAATGGTTGAGATGGCACAAAATTTTTCGCACTTCTGCTGCTCCGAACGCTTAACCAGAATGGCCTAGGGAAAAAATACACATTCCGTTGTAATCGTGCGAGTGTCTACTTTCAGACGCAACAGGAATTTTTGGGTTAGGTCAATCCGTTCGCAAGATATGGGAGTTCGAAGCTAAGAGATGGTTGAGAAGACAACAAATTTTTCGCAACTCTGCTGCTCCAAACGCTTAACCAGAATGGCCTAGGGAAAAAATACACATACCGTTGTAATCGTGCGAGTTTCTACTTTCAGATGCAATAGGAATTTTTGGGTTATGTCAATCCGTTCGCGAGATATGGGAGTTTGAAGCTAAGAAATGGTTGAGAAGAGAATATATTTTTCGCAATTCTGCTGCTCCAATCGCTTAACCAGAATGTCCTAGGGAAAAAATACGCATACCGTTTTAATCGGGCGAGTTTCTACTTTCAGATGCAATAGGAATTTTTGGGTTAGGTCAATCCGTTCGCGAGATATGGGAGTTCGAAGCTAAGAGATGGTTGAGAAGACAACAAATTTTTCGCAATTCTGCTGCTCCAAACGCTTAACCAGAATGGCCTAGGGAGAAAATACACATACCATTGTAATCGGGCGAATTTCTACTTTCAGATGCAATAGGAATTTTTGGGTTAGGTCAATCCGTTCGCGAGATATGGGAGTTTGAAGCCAAGAAATGGTTGAGAAGGCAAAAAATTTTTCGCAATTCTGCTGCTCCAAACGCTTAACCAGAATGGCCTAGGGAAAAAATACACATACCGTTGTAATCGGGCGAGTTTCTACTTTCAGATGCAATAGGAATTTTTGGGTTATGTCAATCCGTTAGCGAGATATGGGAGTTTGAAGCTAAGAAATGGTTGAGAAGAGAATAAATTTTTCGCAATTCTGCTGCTCCAATCGCTTAACCAGAATGGCCTAGGGAAAAAATACGCATACCGTTGTAATCGGGCGAGTTTCTACTTTCAGATGCAATAGGAATTTTTGGGTTAGGTCAATCCGTTCGCGAGATATGGGAGTTCGAAGCTAAGAGATGGTTGAGAAGACAACAAATTTTTCGCAATTCTGCTGCTCCAAACGCTTAACCAGAATGGCCTAGGGAAAAAATACACCTACTGTTGTAATCGGGCGAGTTTCTACTTTCAGATGCAATAGGTATTTTTGGGTTAGGTCAATCCGTTCGCGAGATATGGGAGTTCGAAGCTAAGAGATGGTTGAGAAGACAACAAATTTTTCGCAATTCTGCTGCTCCAAACGCTTAACCAGAATGGCCTAGGGAAAAAATACACATTCCGTTGTAATCGTGCGAGTTTCTACTTTCAGACGCAACAGGAATTTTTGGGTTGGGTCAATCCGTTCGCGAGATATGGGAGTTTGAAGCTAAGAAATGGTTGAGAAGACAACATATTTTTCGCAATTCTGCTGCTCCAAACGCTTAACCAGAATGGCATAGGGAAAAAATACACCTACCGTTGTAATTGGGCGAGTTTCTACTTTCAGATGCAATAGGAATTTTTGGGTTAGGTCAATCCGTTCGCGAGATATGGAAGTTTGAAGCCAACAAATGGTTGAGAAGAGAACAAATTTTTCGCAATTCTGCTGCTCCAAACGCTTAACCAGAATGGCCTAGGGAAAAAATGCACATACCGTTGTAATCCGGCGAGTTTCTACTTTCAGATGCAATAGGAATTTTTGGGTTAGGTCAATCCGTTCGCGAGATATGGGAGTTTGAAGCCAAGAAATGGTTGATATGGCACAAAATTTTTCGCACTTCTGCTGCTCCGAACGCTTAACCAGAATGGCCTAGGGAAAAAATAGACATTCCGTTGTAATCGTGCGAGTTTCTACTTTCAGACGCAACAGGAATTTTTGGGGTAGGTCAATCCGTTCGCGAGATATGGGAGTTCGAAGCTAAGAGATGGTTGAGAAGACAACAAATTTTTCGCAATTCTGCTGCTCCAAACGCTTAACCAGAATGGCCTAGGGAAAAAATACACATACCGTTGTAATCGTGCGAGTTTCTACTTTCAGATGCAATAGGAATTTTTGGGTTATGTCAATCCGTTCGCGAGATATGGGAGTTTGAAGCTAAGAAATGGTTGAGAAGAGAATATATTTTTCGCAATTCTGCTGCTCCAATCGCTTAACCAGAATGTCCTAGGGTAAAAATACGCATACCGTTTTAATCGGGCGAGTTTCTACTTTCAGATGCAATAGGAATTTTTGGGTTAGGTCAATCCGTTCGTGAGATATGGGAGTTCGAAGCTAAGAGATGGTTGAGAAGACAACAAATTTTTCGCAATTCTGCTGCTCCAAACGCTTAACCAGAATGGCCTAGGGAAAAAATACACATACCGTTGTAATCGAGCGAGTTTCTACTTTCAGATGCAATAGGAATTTTTGGGTTGGGTCAAACCGTTCGTGAGATATGGGAGTTTGAAGCCAAGAAATGGTTAAGAACGCAAAAAATTTTTTGCAATTCTGCTGCTCCAAACGCTTAACCAGAATGGCCTAGGGAAAAAATACACATACCATTGTAATCGGGCGAATTTCTACTTTCAGATGCAATAGGAATTTTTGGGTTAGGTCAATCCGTTCGCGAGATATGGGAGTTTGAAGCCAAGAAATGGTTGAGAAGGCAAAAAATTTTTCGCAATTCTGCTGCTCCAAACGCTTAACCAGAATGGCCTAGAGAAAAAATACACATACCGTTGTAATCGGGCGAGTTTCTACTTTCAGATGCAATAGGAATTTTTGGGTTATGTCAATCCGTTCGCGAGATATGGGAGTTTGAAGCTAAGAAATGGTTGAGAAGAGAATAAATTTTTCGCAATTCTGCTGCTCCAATCGCTTAACCAGAATGGCCTAGGGAAAAAATACACATTCCGTTGTAATCGTGCGAGTTTCTACTTTCAGACGCAACAGGAATTTTTGGGTTGGGTCAATCCGTTCGCGAGATATGGGAGTTTGAAGCTAAGAAATGGTTGAGAAGACAACATATTTTTCGCAATTCTGCTGCTCCAAACGCTTAACCAGAATGGCATAGGGAAAAAATACACCTACCGTTGTAATTGGGCGAGTTTCTACTTTCAGATGCAATAGGAATTTTTGGGTTAGGTCAATCCGTTCGCGAGATATGGAAGTTTGAAGCCAACAAATGGTTGAGAAGAGAACAAATTTTTCGCAATTCTGCTGCTCCAAACGCTTAACCAGAATGGCCTAGGGAAAAAATGCACATACCGTTGTAATCCGGCGAGTTTCTACTTTCAGATGCAATAGGAATTTTTGGGTTAGGTCAATCCGTTCGCGAGATATGGGAGTTTGAAGCCAAGAAATGGTTGATATGGCACAAAATTTTTCGCACTTCTGCTGCTCCGAACGCTTAACCAGAATGGCCTAGGGAAAAAATAGACATTCCGTTGTAATCGTGCGAGTTTCTACTTTCAGACGCAACAGGAATTTTTGGGGTAGGTCAATCCGTTCGCGAGATATGGGAGTTCGAAGCTAAGAGATGGTTGAGAAGACAACAAATTTTTCGCAATTCTGCTGCTCCAAACGCTTAACCAGAATGGCCTAGGGAAAAAATACACATACCGTTGTAATCGTGCGAGTTTCTACTTTCAGATGCAATAGGAATTTTTGGGTTATGTCAATCCGTTCGCGAGATATGGGAGTTTGAAGCTAAGAAATGGTTGAGAAGAGAATATATTTTTCGCAATTCTGCTGCTCCAATCGCTTAACCAGAATGTCCTAGGGTAAAAATACGCATACCGTTTTAATCGGGCGAGTTTCTACTTTCAGATGCAATAGGAATTTTTGGGTTAGGTCAATCCGTTCGTGAGATATGGGAGTTCGAAGCTAAGAGATGGTTGAGAAGACAACAAATTTTTCGCAATTCTGCTGCTCCAAACGCTTAACCAGAATGGCCTAGGGAAAAAATACACATACCGTTGTAATCGAGCGAGTTTCTACTTTCAGATGCAATAGGAATTTTTGGGTTGGGTCAAACCGTTCGTGAGATATGGGAGTTTGAAGCCAAGAAATGGTTAAGAACGCAAAAAATTTTTTGCAATTCTGCTGCTCCAAACGCTTAACCAGAATGGCCTAGGGAAAAAATACACATACCATTGTAATCGGGCGAATTTCTACTTTCAGATGCAATAGGAATTTTTGGGTTAGGTCAATCCGTTCGCGAGATATGGGAGTTTGAAGCCAAGAAATGGTTGAGAAGGCAAAAAATTTTTCGCAATTCTGCTGCTCCAAACGCTTAACCAGAATGGCCTAGAGAAAAAATACACATACCGTTGTAATCGGGCGAGTTTCTACTTTCAGATGCAATAGGAATTTTTGGGTTATGTCAATCCGTTCGCGAGATATGGGAGTTTGAAGCTAAGAAATGGTTGAGAAGAGAATAAATTTTTCGCAATTCTGCTGCTCCAATCGCTTAACCAGAATGGCATAGGGAAAAAATACGCATACCGTTGTAATCGGGCGAGTTTCTACTTTCAGATGCAATAGGAATTTTTGGGTTAGGTCAATCCGTTCGCGAGATATGGGAGTTTGAAGCCAAGAAATGGTTGATATGGCACAAAATTTTTCGCACTTCTGCTGCTCCGAACGCTTAACCAGAATGGCCTAGGGAAAAAATACACATTCCGTTGTAATCGTGCGAGTTTCTACTTTCAGACGCAACAGGAATTTTTGGGTTGGGTCAATCCGTTCGCGAGATATGGGAGTTTGAAGCTAAGAAATGGTTGAGAAGACAACATATTTTTCGCAATTCTGCTGCTCCAAACGCTTAACCAGAATGGCATAGGGAAAAAATACACCTACCGTTGTAATTGGGCGAGTTTCTACTTTCAGATGCAATAGGAATTTTTGGGTTAGGTCAATCCGTTCGCGAGATATGGAAGTTTGAAGCCAACAAATGGTTGAGAAGAGAACAAATTTTTCGCAATTCTGCTGCTCCAAACGCTTAACCAGAATGGCCTAGGGAAAAAATGCACATACCGTTGTAATCCGGCGAGTTTCTACTTTCAGATGCAATAGGAATTTTTGGGTTAGGTCAATCCGTTCGCGAGATATGGGAGTTTGAAGCCAAGAAATGGTTGATATGGCACAAAATTTTTCGCACTTCTGCTGCTCCGAACGCTTAACCAGAATGGCCTAGGGAAAAAATAGACATTCCGTTGTAATCGTGCGAGTTTCTACTTTCAGACGCAACAGGAATTTTTGGGGTAGGTCAATCCGTTCGCGAGATATGGGAGTTCGAAGCTAAGAGATGGTTGAGAAGACAACAAATTTTTCGCCATTCTGCTGCTCCAAACGCTTAACCAGAATGGCCTAGGGAAAAAATACACATACCGTTGTAATCGTGCGAGTTTCTACTTTCAGACGCAACAGGAATTTTTGGGGTAGGTCAATCCGTTCGCGAGATATGGGAGTTCGAAGCTAAGAGATGGTTGAGAAGACAACAAATTTTTCGCCATTCTGCTGCTCCAAACGCTTAACCAGAATGGCCTAGGGAAAAAATACACATACCGTTGTAATCGTGCGAGTTTCTACTTTCAGATGCAATAGGAATTTTTGGGGTAGGTCAATCCGTTCGCGAGATATGGGAGTTCGAAGCTAAGAGATGGTTGAGAAGACAACAAATTTTTCGCAATTCTGCTGCTCCGAACGCTTAACCAGAATGGCCTAGGGAAAAAATACACATTCCGTTGTAATCGTGCGAGTTTCTACTTTCAGACGCAACAGGAATTTTTGGGTTAGGTCAATCCGTTCGCAAGATATGGGAGTTCGAAGCTAAGAGATGGTTGAGAAGACAACAAATTTTTCGCAACTCTGCTGCTCCAAACGCTTAACCAGAATGGCCTAGGGAAAAAATACACATACCGTTGTAATCGTGCGAGTTTCTACTTTCAGATGCAATAGGAATTTTTGGGTTATGTCAATCCGTTCGCGAGATATGGGAGTTTGAAGCTAAGAAATGGTTGAGAAGAGAATATATTTTTCGCAATTCTGCTGCTCCAATCGCTTAACCAGAATGTCCTAGGGAAAAAATACGCATACCGTTTTAATCGGGCGAGTTTCTACTTTCAGATGCAATAGGAATTTTTGGGTTAGGTCAATCCGTTCGCGAGATATGGGAGTTCGAAGCTAAGAGATGGTTGAGAAGACAACAAATTTTTCGCAATTCTGCTGCTCCAAACGCTTAACCAGAATGGCCTAGGGAAAAAATACACATACCGTTGTAATCGAGCGAGTTTCTACTTCCAGATGCAATAGGAATTTTTGGGTTGGGTCAAACCGTTCGTGAGATATGGGAGTTTGAAGCCAAGAAATGGTTAAGAACGCAAAAAATTTTTTGCAATTCTGCTGCTCCAAACGCTTAACCAGAATGGCCTAGGGAAAAAATACACATACCATTGTAATCGGGCGAATTTCTACTTTCAGATGCAATCGGAATTTTTGGGTTAGGTCAATCCGTTCGCGAGATATGGGAGTTTGAAGCCAAGAAATGGTTGAGAAGGCAAAAAATTTTTCGCAATTCTGCTGCTCCAAACGCTTAACCAGAATGGCCTAGGGAAAAAATACACATACCGTTGTAATCGGGCGAGTTTCTACTTTCAGATGCAATAGGAATTTTTGGGTTATGTCAATCTGTTCGCGAGATATGGGAGTTTGAAGCTAAAAAATGGTTGAGAAGAGAATAAATTTTTCGCAATTCTGCTGCTCCAATCGCTTAACCAGAATGGCCTAGGGAAAAAATACGCATACCGTTGTAATCGGGCGAGTTTCTACTTTCAGATGCAATAGGAATTTTTGGGTTAGGTCAATCCGTTCGCGAGGTATGGGAGTTCGAAGCTAAGAGATGGTTGAGAAGACAACAAATTTTTCGCAATTCTGCTGCTCCAAACGCTTAACCAGAATGGCCTAGGGAAAAAATACACCTACTGTTGTAATCGGGCGAGTTTCTACTTTCAGATGCAATAGGAATTTTTGGGTTAGGTCAATCCGTTCGCGAGATATGGGAGTTCGAAGCTAAGAGATGGTTGAGAAGACGACAAATTTTTCGCAATTCTGCTGCTCCAAACGCTTAACCAGAATGGCCTAGGGAAAAAATACACATTCCGTTGTAATCGTGCGAGTTTCTACTTTCAGACGCAACAGGAATTTTTGGGTTGGGTCAATCCGTTCGCGAGATATGGGAGTTTGAAGCTAAGAAATGGTTGAGAAGACAACATATTTTTCGCAATTCTGCTGCTCCAAACGCTTAACCAGAATGGCATAGGGAAAAAATACACCTACCGTTGTAATTGGGCGAGTTTCTACTTTCAGATGCAATAGGAATTTTTGGGTTAGGTCAATCCGTTCGCGAGATATGGAAGTTTGAAGCCAACAAATGGTTGAGAAGAGAACAAATTTTTCGCAATTCTGCTGCTCCAAACGCTTAACCAGAATGGCCTAGGGAAAAAATGCACATACCGTTGTAATCTGGCGAGTTTCTACTTTCAGATGCAATAGGAATTTTTGGGTTAGGTCAATCCGTTCGCGAGATAAGGGAGTTTGAAGCCAAGAAATGGTTGAGAAGGCACAAAATTTTTCGCACTTCTGCTGCTCCGAACGCTTAACCAGAATGGCCTAGGGAAAAAATACACCTACCGTTGTAATTGGGCGAGTTTCTACTTTCAGATGCAATAGGAATTTTTGGGTTAGGTCAATCCGTTCGCGAGATATGGGAGTTTGAAGCCAACAAATGGTTGAGAAGAGAACAAATTTTTCGCAATTCTGCTGCTCCAAACGCTTAACCAGAATGGTCTAGGGAAAAAATGCACATACCGTTGTAATCTGGCGAGTTTCTACTTTCAGATGCAATAGGAATTTTTGGGTTAGGTCAATCCGTTCGCGAGATATGGGAGTTTGAAGCCAAGAAATGGTTGAGAAGACACAAAATTTTTCGCACTTCTGCTGCTCCAAACGCTTATCCAGAATGGTCTAGGGAAAAAATACACATTCCGTTGTAATCGTGCGAGTTTCTACTTTCAGACGCAACAGGAATTTTTGGGTTGGGTCAATCCGTTCGCGAGATATGGGAGTTTGAAGCTAAGAAATGGTTGAGAAGACAACATATTTTTCGCAATTCTGCTGCTCCAAACGCTTAACCAGAATGGCAGAGGGAAAAAATGCACATACCGTTGTAATCTGGCGAGTTTCTACTTTCAGATGCAATAGGAATTTTTGGGTTAGGTCAATCCGTTCGCGAGATATGGGAGTTTGAAGCTAAGAAATGGTTGAGAAGAGAATAAATTTTTCGCAATTCTGCTGCTCCAAACGCTTAACCAGAATGGCCTAGGGAAAAAATGCACATACAGCTGTAATCGGGCGAGTTTCTACTTTCAGATGCAATAGGAATTTTTGGGTTAGGTCAATCCGTTCGCGAGATATGGGAGTTTGAAGCCAAGAAATGGTTGACAAGGCAAACAATTTTTCGCAATTCTGCTGCTCCAAACGCTTAACCAGAATGGCCTAGGGAAAAAATACGCATACCGTTGTAATCGGGCGAGTTTCTACTTTCAGATGCAATAGGAATTTTTGGGTTAGGTCAATCCGTTCGCGAGATATGGGAGTTTGAAGCTAAGAAATGGTTGACAAGACAACAAATTTTTCGCAATTCTGCTGCTCCAATCGCTTAACCAGAATGGCCTAGGGAAAAAATACGCATACCGTTGTAATCGTGCCAGTTTCTACTTTCAGACGCAACAGGAATTTTTGGGTTAGGTCAATCCGTTCGCGAGATATGGGAGTTCGAAGCTAAGAGATGGTTGAGAAGACAACAAATTTTTCGCAATTCTGCTGCTCCAAACGCTTAACCAGAATGGCCTAGGGAAAAAATACACATACCGTTGTAATCGGGCGAGTTTCTACTTTCAGATGCAATAGGAATTTTTGGGTTAGGTCAATCCGTTCGCGAGATATGGGAGTTTGAAGCCAAGAAATAGTTGAGAAGGCACAAAATTTTTCGCACTTCTGCTGCTCCAAACGCTTAACCAGAATGGCCTAGGGAAAAAATACACATTCCGTTGAAATCGTGCGAGTTTCTCCTTTCAGACGCAACAGGAATTTTTGGGTTATGTCAATCCGTTCGCGAGATATGGGAGTTTGAAGCCAAGAAATGGTTGACAAGGCAAACAATTTTTCGCAATTCTGCTGCTCCAAACGCGAAACCAGAATAGCCTAGGGAAAAAGTACACATACCGTTGTAATCGGGCGAGTTTCTACTTTCAGACACAACAGGAATTTTTGGGTTGGGTCAATCCGTTCGCGAGATATGGGAGTTTGAAGCTAAGAAATGGTTGAGAAGACAACAAATTTTTCGCAATTCTGCTGCTACAAACGCTTAACCAGAATGGCATAGGGAAAAAATACACCTACCGTTGTAATCGGGCGAGTTTCTACTTTCAGAAGCAATAGGAATTTTTGGGTTATGTCAATCCGTTCGCGAGATATGGGAGTTTGAAGCTAAGAAATGGTTGAGAAGAGAATAAATTTTTCGCAATTCTGCTGCTCCAATCGCTTGACCAGAATGGCCTAGGGAAAAAATACGCATACCGTTGTAATCGGGCGAGTTTCTACTTTCAGATGCAATAGGAATTTTTGGGTTAGGTCAATCCGTTCGCGAGATATGGGAGTTCGAAGCTAAGAGATGGTTGAGAAGACAACAAATTTTTCGCAATTCTGCTGCTCCAAACGCTTAACCAGAATGGCCTAGGGAAAAAATACACCTACTGTTGTAATCGGGCGAGTTTCTACTTTCAGGTGCAATAGGAATTTTTGGGTTAGGTCAATCCGTTCGCGAGATATGGGAGTTTGAAGCCAAGAAATGGTTGACAAGGCAAACAATTTTTCGCAATTCTGCTGCTCCAAACGCGAAACCAGAGTAGCCTAGGGAAAAAGTACACATACCGTTGTAATCGGGCGAGTTTCTACTTTCAGACGCAACAGGAATTTTTGGGTTGGGTCAATCCGTTCGCGAGATATGGGAGTTTGAAGCTAAGAAATGGTTGAGAAGACAACAAATTTTTCGCAATTCTGCTGCTACAAACGCTTAACAAGAATGGCATAGGGAAAAAATACACCTACCGTTGTAATCGGGCGAGTTTCTACTTTCAGAAGCAATAGGAATTTTTGGGTTAGGTCAATCCGTTCGCGAGATATGGGAGTTTGAAGCCAACAAATGGTTGAGAAGAGAACAAATTTTTCGCAATTCTGCTGCTCCAAACGCTTAACCAGAATGGCCTAGGGAAAAAATGCACATACCGTTGTAATCTGGCGAGTTTCTACTTTCAGATGCAATAGGAATTTTTGGGTTAGGTCAATCCGTTCGCGAGATATGGGAGTTTGAAGACAACAAATGGTTGAGAAGAGAACAAATTTTTCGCAATTCTGCTGCTCCAAACGCTTAACCAGAATGGCCTAGGGAAAAAATGCACATACCGTTGTAATCTGGCGAGTTTCTACTTTCAGATGCAATAGGAATTTTTGGGTTAGGTCAATCCGTTCGCGAGATATGGGAGTTTGAAGCCAACAAATGGTTGAGAAGAGAACAAATTTTTCGCAATTCTGCTACTCCAAACGCTTAACCAGAATGGCCTAGGGAAAAAATGCACATACCGTTGTAATCTGGCGAGTTTCTACTTTCAGATGCAATAGGAATTTTTGGGTTAGGTCAATCCGTTCGCGAGATATGGGAGTTTGAAGCCAAGAAATGGTTGAGAAGGCAAAAAATTTTTCGCAATTCTGCTGCTCCAAACGCTTAACCAGAATGGCCTAGGGAAAAAATGCACATACCGTTGTAATCGGTCGAGTTTCTACTTTCAGATGCAATAGGAATTTTTGGGTTAGGTCAATCCGTTCGCGAGATATGGGAGTTTGAAGCTTAGAAATGGTTGAGAAGAGAACAAATTTTTCGCAATTCTGCTGCTCCAAACGCTTAACCAGAATGGCCTAGGGAAAAAATGCACATACCGTTGTAATCGGGCGAGTTTCTACTTTCAGATGCAATAGGAATTTTTGGGTTAGGTCAATCCGTTCGCGAGATATGGGAGTTTGAAGCTAAGAAATGGTTGAGAAGAGAACAAATTTTTCGCAATTCTGCTGCTCCAAACGCTTAACCAGAATGGCCTAGGGAAAAAATACGCATACCGTTGTAATCGGGCGAGTTTCTACTTTCAGATGCAATAGG
Organism: Ptiloglossa arizonensis; assembly: GCF_051014685.1. Classification (NCBI taxonomy): domain Eukaryota; kingdom Metazoa; phylum Arthropoda; class Insecta; order Hymenoptera; family Colletidae; genus Ptiloglossa; species Ptiloglossa arizonensis. The sequence goes on along the minus strand of NW_027478619.1, from coordinate 343,484 downwards.
AATTTTTGGGTTAGGTCAATCCGTTCGCGAGATATGGGAGTTCGAAGCTAAGAGATGGTTGAGAAGACAACAAATTTTTCGCAATTCTGCTGCTCCAAACGCTTAACCAGAATGGCCTAGGGAAAAAATACACCTACTGTTGTAATCGGGCGAGTTTCTACTTTCAGATGCAATAGGAATTTTTGGGTTAGGTCAATCCGTTCGCGAGATATGGGAGTTCGAAGCTAAGAGATGGTTGAGAAGACAACAAATTTTTCGCAATTCTGCTGCTCCAAACGCTTAACCAGAATGGCCTAGGGAAAAAATACACATTCCGTTGTAATCGTGCGAGTTTCTACTTTCAGACGCAACAGGAATTTTTGGGTTGGGTCAATCCGTTCGCGAGATATGGGAGTTTGAAGCTAAGAAATGGTTGAGAAGACAACATATTTTTCGCAATTCTGCTGCTCCAAACGCTTAACCAGAATGGCATAGGGAAAAAATACACCTACCGTTGTAATTGGGCGAGTTTCTACTTTCAGATGCAATAGGAATTTTTGGCTTAGGTCAATCCGTTCGCGAGATATGGGAGTTTGAAGCCAACAAATGGTTGAGAAGAGAACAAATTTTTCGCAATTCTGCTGCTCCAAACGCTTAACCAGAATGGTCTAGGGAAAAAATGCACATACCGTTGTAATCTGGCGAGTTTCTACTTTCAGATGCAATAGGAATTTTTGGGTTAGGTCAATCCGTTCGCGAGATATGGGAGTTTGAAGCCAAGAAATGGTTGAGAAGGCACAAAATTTTTCGCACTTCTGCTGCTCCAAACGCTTATCCAGAATGGCCTAGGGAAAAAATACACATTCCGTTGTAATCGTGCGAGTTTCTACTTTCAGACGCAACAGGAATTTTTGGGTTGGGTCAATCCGTTCGCGAGATATGGGAGTTTGAAGCTAAGAAATGGTTGAGAAGACAACATATTTTTCGCAATTCTGCTGCTCCAAACGCTTAACCAGAGTGGCATAGGGAAAAAATGCACATACCGTTGTAATCTGGCGAGTTTCTACTTTCAGATGCAATAGGAATTTTTGGGTTAGGTCAATCCGTTTGCGAGATATGGGAGTTTGAAGCTAAGAAATGGTTGAGAAGAGAATAAATTTTTCGCAATTCTGCTGCTCCAAACGCTTAACCAGAATGGCCTAGGGAAAAAATGCACATACAGTTGTAATCGGGCGAGTTTCTACTTTCAGATGCAATAGGAATTTTTGGGTTAGGTCAATCCGTTCGCGAGATATGGGAGTTTGAAGCCAAGAAATGGTTGACAAGGCAAACAATTTTTCGCAATTCTGCTGCTCCAAACGCTTAACCAGAATGGCCTAGGGAAAAAATACGCATACCGTTGTAATCGGGCGAGTTTCTACTTTCAGATGCAATAGGAATTTTTGGGTTAGGTCAATCCGTTCGCGAGATATGGGAGTTTGAAGCTAAGAAATGGTTGACAAGACAACAAATTTTTCGCAATTCTGCTGCTCCAATCGCTTAACCAGAATGGCCTAGGGAAAAAATACGCATACCGTTGTAATCGTGCCAGTTTCTACTTTCAGACGCAACAGGAATTTTTGGGTTAGGTCAATCCGTTCGCGAGATATGGGAGTTCGAAGCTAAGAGATGGATGAGAAGACAACAAATTTTTCGCAATTCTGCTGCTCCAAACGCTTAACCAGAATGGCCTAGGGAAAAAATACACATACCGTTGTAATCGGGCGAGTTTCTACTTTCAGATGCAATAGGAATTTTTGGGTTAGGTCAATCCGTTCGCGAGATATGGGAGTTTCAAGCTAAGAAATGGTTGAGAAGAGAATAAATTTTTCGCAATTCTGCTGCTCCAATCGCTTAACCAGAGTGGCATAGGGAAAAAATACACCTACCGTTGTAATCGGGCGAGTTTCTAATTTCAGATGCAATAGGAATTTTTGGGTTAGGTCAATCCGTTCGCGAGATATGGGAGTTTGAAGCCAAGAAATGGTTGAGAAGGCACAAAATTTTTCGCACTTCTGCTGCTCCAAACGCTTAACCAGAATGGCCTAGGGAAAAAATAGACATTCCGTTGAAATCGTGCGAGTTTCTCCTTTCAGACGCAACAGGAATTTTTGGGTTATGTCAATCCGTTCGCGAGATATGGGAGTTTGAAGCCAAGAAATGGTTGACAAGGCAAACAATTTTTCGCAATTCTGCTGCTCCAAACGCGAAACCAGAATAGCCTAGGGAAAAAGTACACATACCGTTGTAATCGGGCGAGTTTCTACTTTCAGACGCAACAGGAATTTTTGGGTTGGGTCAATCCGTTCGCGAGATATGGGAGTTTGAAGCTAAGAAATGGTTGAGAAGACAACAAATTTTTCGCAATTCTGCTGCTACAAACGCTTAACCAGAATGGCATAGGGAAAAAATACACCTACCGTTCTAATCGGGCGAGTTTCTACTTTCAGAAGCAATAGGAATTTTTGGGTTAGGTCAATCCGTTCGCGAGATATGGGAGTTTGAAGCCAACAAATGGTTGAGAAGAGAACAAATTTTTCGCAATTCTGCTGCTCCAAACGCTTAACCAGAATGGCCTAGGGAAAAAATGCACAGACCGTTGTAATCTGGCGAGTTTCTACTTTCAGATGCAATAGGAATTTTTGGGTTAGGTCAATCCGTTCGCGAGATATGGGAGTTTGAAGCCAACAAATGGTTGAGAAGAGAACAAATTTTTCGCAATTCTGCTGCTCCAAACGCTTAACCAGAATGGCCTAGGGAAAAAATGCACATACCGTTGTAATCTGGCGAGTTTCTACTTTCAGATGCAATAGGAATTTTTGGGTTTGGTCAATCCGTTCGCGAGATATGGGAGTTTGAAGCCAACAAATGGTTGAGAAGAGAACAAATTTTTCGCAATTCTGCTGCTCCAAACGCTTAACCAGAATGGCCTAGGGAAAAAATGCACATACCGTTGTAATCTGGCGAGTTTCTACTTTCAGATGCAATAGGAATTTTTGGGTTAGGTCAATCCGTTCGCGAGATATGGGAGTTTGAAGCCAAGAAATGGTTGAGAAGGCAAAAAATTTTTCGCAATTCTGCTGCTCCAAACGCTTAACCAGAATGGCCTAGGGAAAAAATGCACATACCGTTGTAATCGGTCGAGTTTCTACTTTCAGATGCAATAGGAATTTTTGGGTTAGGTCAATCCGTTCGCGAGATATGGGAGTTTGAAGCTAAGAAATGGTTGAGAAGAGAACAAATTTTTCGCAATTCTGCTGCTCCAAACGCTTAACCAGAATGGCCTAGGGAAAAAATACACATTCCGTTGTAATCGTGCCAGTTTCTACTTTCAGACGCAACAGGAATTTTTGGGTTAGGTCAATCCGTTCGCGCGATATGGGAGTTCGAAGCTAAGAGATGGTTGAGAAGACAACAAATTTTTCGCAATTCTGCTGCTCCAAACGCTTAACCAGAATGGCCTAGGGAAAAAATACACATACCGTTGTAATCGGGCGAGTTTCTACTTTCAGATGCAATAGGAATTTTTGGGTTAGGTCAATCCGTTCGCGAGATATGGGAGTTTGAAGCTAAGAAATGGTTGAGAAGAGAATAAATTTTTCGCAATTCTGCTGCTCCAATCGCTTAACCAGAATGGCATAGGGAAAAAATACACCTACCGTTGTAATCGGGCGAGTTTCTAATTTCAGATGCAATAGGAATTTTTGGGTTAGGTCAATCCGTTCGCGAGATATGGGAGTTTGAAGCCAAGAAATGGTTGAGAAGGCAAAAAATTTTTCGCAATTCTGCTGCTCCAAACGCTTAACCAGAATGGCCTAGGGAAAAAATACACATTCCGTTGAAATCGGGCGAGTTTCTACTTTCAGATGCAATAGGAATTTTTGGGTTAGGTCAATCCGTTCGCCAGATATTGGAGTTTGAAGCTAAGAAATAGTTGACAAGACAAAAAAATTTTCGCAATTCTGCTGCTCCAATCGCTTAACCAGAATGGCCTAGGGAAAAAATACGCACACCGTTGTAATCGGGCGAGTTTCGACTTTCAGACGCAACAGGAATTTTTGGGTTAGGTCAATCCGTTCGCGAGATATGGGAGTTTGAAGCTAAGAAATGGTTGAGAAGAGAACAAATTTTTCGCAATTCTGCTGCTCCAAACGCTTAACCAGAATGGCCTAGGGAAAAAATACACATTCCGTTGTAATCGTGCCAGTTTCTACTTTCAGACGCAACAGGAATTTTGGGGTTAGGTCAATGCGTTCGCGCGATATGGGAGTTCGAAGCTAAGAGATGGTTGAGAAGACAACAAATTTTTCGCAATTCTGCTGCTCCAAACGCTTAACCAGAATGGCCTAGGGAAAAAATACGCATACCGTTTTAATCGGGCGTGTTTCTACTTTCAGATGCAATAGGAATTTTTGGGTTAGGTCAATCCGTTCGCGAGATATGGGAGTTCGAAGCTAAGAGATGGTTGAGAAGACAACAAATTTTTCGCAATTCTGCTGCTCCAAACGCTTAACCAGAATGGCCTAGGGAGAAAATACACATACCATTGTAATCGGGCGAATTTCTACTTTCAGATGCAATAGGAATTTTTGGGTTAGGTCAATCCGTTCGCGAGATATGGGAGTTTGAAGCCAAGAAATGGTTGAGAAGACAACAAATTTTTCGCAATTCTGCTGCTCCAAACGCTTAACCAGAATGGCCTAGGGAAAAAATACGCATACCGTTGTAATCGTGCCAGTTTCTACTTTCAGACGCAACAGGAATTTTTGGGTTAGGTCAATCCGTTCGCGAGATATGGGAGTTCGAAGCTAAGAGATGGTTGAGAAGACAACAAATTTTTCGCAATTCTGCTGCTCCAAACGCTTAACCAGAATGGCCTAGGGAAAAAATACACATACCGTTGTAATCGGGCGAGTTTCTACTTTCAGATGCAATAGGAATTTTTGGGTCAGGTCAATCCGTTCGCGAGATATGGGAGTTTCAAGCTAAGAAATGGTTGAGAAGAGAATAAATTTTTCGCAATTCTGCTGCTCCAATCGCTTAACCAGAATGGCATAGGGAAAAAATACACCTACCGTTGTAATCGGGCGAGTTTCTAATTTCAGATGCAATAGGAATTTTTGGGTTAGGTCAATCCGTTCGCGAGATATGGGAGTTTGAAGCCAAGAAATGGTTGAGAAGGCACAAAATTTTTCGCACTTCTGCTGCTCCAAACGCTTAACCAGAATGGCCTAGGGAAAAAATACACATTCCGTTGAAATCGTGCGAGTTTCTCCTTTCAGACGCAACAGGAATTTTTGGGTTATGTCAATCCGTTCGCGAGATATGGGAGTTTGAAGCCAAGAAATGGTTGACAAGGCAAACAATTTTTCGCAATTCTGCTGCTCCAAACGCGAAACCAGAATAGCCTAGGGAAAAAGTACACATACCGTTGTAATCGGGCGAGTTTCTACTTTCAGACGCAACAGGAATTTTTGGGTTGGGTCAATCCGTTCGCGAGATATGGGAGTTTGAAGCTAAGAAATGGTTGAGAAGACAACAAATTTTTCGCAATTCTGCTGCTACAAACGCTTAACCAGAATGGCATAGGGAAAAAATACACCTACCGTTGTAATCGGGCGAGTTTCTACTTTCAGAAGCAATAGGAATTTTTGGGTTAGGTCAATCCGTTCGCGAGATATGGGAGTTTGAAGCCAACAAATGGTTGAGAAGAGAACAAATTTTTCGCAATTCTGCTGCTCCAAACGCTTAACCAGAATGGCCTAGGGAAAAAATGCACATACCGTTGTAATCTGGCGAGTTTCTACTTTCAGATGCAATAGGAATTTTTGGGTTAGGTCAATCCGTTCGCGAGATATGGGAGTTTGAAGCCAACAAATGGTTGAGAAGAGAACAAATTTTTCGCAATTCTGCTGCTCCAAACGCTTAACCAGAATGGCCTAGGGAAAAAATGCACATACCGTTGTAATCTGGCGAGTTTCTACTTTCAGATGCAATAGGAATTTTTGGGTTTGGTCAATCCGTTCGCGAGATATGGGAGTTTGAAGCCAACAAATGGTTGAGAAGAGAACAAATTTTTCGCAATTCTGCTGCTCCAAACGCTTAACCAGAATGGCCTAGGGAAAAAATGCACATACCGTTGTAATCTGGCGAGTTTCTACTTTCAGATGCAATAGGAATTTTTGGGTTAGGTCAATCCGTTCGCGAGATATGGGAGTTTGAAGCCAAGAAATGGTTGAGAAGGCAAAAAATTTTTCGCAATTCTGCTGCTCCAAACGCTTAACCAGAATGGCCTAGGGAAAAAATGCACATACCGTTGTAATCGGTCGAGTTTCTACTTTCAGATGCAATAGGAATTTTTGGGTTAGGTCAATCCGTTCGCGAGATATGGGAGTTTGAAGCTAAGAAATGGTTGAGAAGAGAACAAATTTTTCGCAATTCTGCTGCTCCAAACGCTTAACCAGAATGGCCTAGGGAAAAAATGCACATACCGTTGTAATCGGGCGAGTTTCTACTTTCAGATGCAATAGGAATTTTTGGGTTAGGTCAATCCGTTCGCGAGATATGGGAGTTTGAAGCTAAGAAATGGTTGAGAAGAGAACAAATTTTTCGCAATTCTGCTGCTCCAAACGCTTAACCAGAATGGCCTAGGGAAAAAATACACATTCCGTTGTAATCGTGCCAGTTTCTACTTTCAGACGCAACAGGAATTTTTGGGTTAGGTCAATCCGTTCGCGAGATATGGGAGTTTGAAGCCAAGAAATGGTTGAGAAGGCAAAAAATTTTTCGCAATTCTGCTGCTCCAAACGCTTAACCAGAATGGCCTAGGGAAAAAATACACATTCCGTTGAAATCGGGCGAGTTTCTACTTTCAGATGCAATAGGAATTTTTGGGTTAGGTCAATCCGTTCGCCAGATATTGGAGTTTGAAGCTAAGAAATAGTTGACAAGACAAAAAAATTTTCGCAATTCTGCTGCTCCAATCGCTTAACCAGAATGGCCTATGGAAAAAATACGCACACCGTTGTAATCGGGCGAGTTTCGACTTTCAGACGCAACAGGAATTTTTGGGTTAGGTCAATCCGTTCGCGAGATATGGGAGTTTGAAGCTAAGAAATGGTTGAGAAGAGAACAAATTTTTCGCAATTCTGCTGCTCCAAACGCTTAACCAGAATGGCCTAGGGTAAAAATACACATTCCGTTGTAATCGTGCCAGTTTCTACTTTCAGACGCAACAGGAATTTTTGGGTTAGGTCAATGCGTTCGCGCGATATGGGAGTTCGAAGCTAAGAAATGGTTGACAAGACAAAAAAATTTTCGCAATTCTGCTGCTCCAAACGCTTAACCAGAATGGCCTAGGGAAAAAATACACATGCCGTTGTAATCGGGCCAGTTTCTACTTTCAGACGCAATAGGAATTTTTGGGTTAAGTCAATCCGTTCGCGAGATATGGGAGTTTGAAGCTAAGAAATGGTTGAGAAGAGAATAAATTTTTCGCAATTCTGCTGCTCCAATCGCTTAACCAGAATGGCATAGGGAAAAAATACACCTACCGTTGTAATCGGGCGAGTTTCGACTTTCAGACGCAACAGGAATTTTTGGGTTATGTCAATCCGTACGCGAGATATGGGAGTTTGAAGCCAAGAAATTGTTGACAAGGCAAACAATTTTTCGCAATTCTGCTGCTCCAAACGCTTAACCAGAATGGCCTAGGGAAAAAATACACATTCCGTTGAAATCGGGCGAGTTTCTACTTTCAGATGCAATAGGAATTTTTGGGTTAGGTCAATCCGTTCGCCAGATATTGGAGTTTGAAGCTAAGAAATAGTTGACAAGACAAAAAAATTTTCGCAATTCTGCTGCTCCAATCGCTTAACCAGAATGGCCTAGGGAAAAAATACGCACACCGTTGTAATCGGGCGAGTTTCGACTTTCAGACGCAACAGGAATTTTTGGGTTAGGTCAATCCGTTCGCGAGATATGGGAGTTTGAAGCTAAGAAATGGTTGAGAAGAGAACAAATTTTTCGCAATTCTGCTGCTCCAAACGCTTAACCAGAATGGCCTAGGGAAAAAATACACATTCCGTTGTAATCGTGCCAGTTTCTACTTTCAGACGCAACAGGAATTTTTGGGTTAGGGCAATGCGTTCGCGCGATATGGGAGTTCGAAGCTAAGAAATGGTTGACAAGACAAAAAAATTTTCGCAATTCTGCTGCTCCAAACGCTTAACCAGAATGGCCTAGGGAAAAAATACACATGCCGTTGTAATCGGGCCAGTTTCTACTTTCAGACGCAATAGGAATTTTTGGGTTAAGTCAATCCGTTCGCGAGATATGGGAGTTTGAAGCTAAGAAATGGTTGAGAAGAGAATAAATTTTTCGCAATTCTGCTGCTCCAAACGCTTAACCAGAATGGCCTAGGGAAAAAATACACATTCCGTTGTAATCGTGCCAGTTTCTACTTTCAGACGCAACAGGAATTTTTGGGTTAGGTCAATGCGTTCGCGCGATATGGGAGTTCGAAGCTAAGAGATGGTTGAGAAGACAACAAATTTTTCGCAATTCTGCTGCTCCAAACGCTTAACCAGAATGGCCTAGGGAAAAAATACGCATACCGTTTTAATCGGGCGTGTTTCTACTTTCAGATGCAATAGGAATTTTTGGGTTAGGTCAATCCGTTCGCGAGATATGGGAGTTCGAAGCTAAGAGATGGTTGAGAAGACAACAAATTTTTCGCAATTCTGCTGCTCCAAACGCTTAACCAGAATGGCCTAGGGAGAAAATACACATACCATTGTAATCGGGCGAATTTCTACTTTCAGATGCAATAGGAATTTTTGGGTTAGGTCAATCCGTTCGCGAGATATGGGAGTTTGAAGCCAAGAAATGGTTGAGAAGACAACAAATTTTTCGCAATTCTGCTGCTCCAAACGCTTAACCAGAATGGCCTAGGGAAAAAATACGCATACCGTTGTAATCGTGCCAGTTTCTACTTTCAGACGCAACAGGAATTTTTGGGTTAGGTCAATCCGTTCGCGAGATATGGGAGTTCGAAGCTAAGAGATGGTTGAGAAGACAACAAATTTTTCGCAATTCTGCTGCTCCAAACGCTTAACCAGAATGGCCTAGGGAAAAAATACACATACCGTTGTAATCGGGCGAGTTTCTACTTTCAGATGCAATAGGAATTTTTGGGTCAGGTCAATCCGTTCGCGAGATATGGGAGTTTCAAGCTAAGAAATGGTTGAGAAGAGAATAAATTTTTCGCAATTCTGCTGCTCCAATCGCTTAACCAGAATGGCATAGGGAAAAAATACACCTACCGTTGTAATCGGGCGAGTTTCTAATTTCAGATGCAATAGGAATTTTTGGGTTAGGTCAATCCGTTCGCGAGATATGGGAGTTTGAAGCCAAGAAATGGTTGAGAAGGCACAAAATTTTTCGCACTTCTGCTGCTCCAAACGCTTAACCAGAATGGCCTAGGGAAAAAATACACATTCCGTTGAAATCGTGCGAGTTTCTCCTTTCAGACGCAACAGGAATTTTTGGGTTATGTCAATCCGTTCGCGAGATATGGGAGTTTGAAGCCAAGAAATGGTTGACAAGGCAAACAATTTTTCGCAATTCTGCTGCTCCAAACGCGAAACCAGAATAGCCTAGGGAAAAAGTACACATACCGTTGTAATCGGGCGAGTTTCTACTTTCAGACGCAACAGGAATTTTTGGGTTGGGTCAATCCGTTCGCGAGATATGGGAGTTTGAAGCTAAGAAATGGTTGAGAAGACAACAAATTTTTCGCAATTCTGCTGCTACAAACGCTTAACCAGAATGGCATAGGGAAAAAATACACCTACCGTTGTAATCGGGCGAGTTTCTACTTTCAGAAGCAATAGGAATTTTTGGGTTAGGTCAATCCGTTCGCGAGATATGGGAGTTTGAAGCCAACAAATGGTTGAGAAGAGAACAAATTTTTCGCAATTCTGCTGCTCCAAACGCTTAACCAGAATGGCCTAGGGAAAAAATGCACATACCGTTGTAATCTGGCGAGTTTCTACTTTCAGATGCAATAGGAATTTTTGGGTTAGGTCAATCCGTTCGCGAGATATGGGAGTTTGAAGCCAACAAATGGTTGAGAAGAGAACAAATTTTTCGCAATTCTGCTGCTCCAAACGCTTAACCAGAATGGCCTAGGGAAAAAATGCACATACCGTTGTAATCTGGCGAGTTTCTACTTTCAGATGCAATAGGAATTTTTGGGTTTGGTCAATCCGTTCGCGAGATATGGGAGTTTGAAGCCAACAAATGGTTGAGAAGAGAACAAATTTTTCGCAATTCTGCTGCTCCAAACGCTTAACCAGAATGGCCTAGGGAAAAAATGCACATACCGTTGTAATCTGGCGAGTTTCTACTTTCAGATGCAATAGGAATTTTTGGGTTAGGTCAATCCGTTCGCGAGATATGGGAGTTTGAAGCCAAGAAATGGTTGAGAAGGCAAAAAATTTTTCGCAATTCTGCTGCTCCAAACGCTTAACCAGAATGGCCTAGGGAAAAAATGCACATACCGTTGTAATCGGTCGAGTTTCTACTTTCAGATGCAATAGGAATTTTTGGGTTAGGTCAATCCGTTCGCGAGATATGGGAGTTTGAAGCTAAGAAATGGTTGAGAAGAGAACAAATTTTTCGCAATTCTGCTGCTCCAAACGCTTAACCAGAATGGCCTAGGGAAAAAATGCACATACCGTTGTAATCGGGCGAGTTTCTACTTTCAGATGCAATAGGAATTTTTGGGTTAGGTCAATCCGTTCGCGAGATATGGGAGTTTGAAGCTAAGAAATGGTTGAGAAGAGAACAAATTTTTCGCAATTCTGCTGCTCCAAACGCTTAACCAGAATGGCCTAGGGAAAAAATACACATTCCGTTGTAATCGTGCCAGTTTCTACTTTCAGACGCAACAGGAATTTTTGGGTTAGGTCAATCCGTTCGCGAGATATGGGAGTTTGAAGCCAAGAAATGGTTGAGAAGGCAAAAAATTTTTCGCAATTCTGCTGCTCCAAACGCTTAACCAGAATGGCCTAGGGAAAAAATACACATTCCGTTGAAATCGGGCGAGTTTCTACTTTCAGATGCAATAGGAATTTTTGGGTTAGGTCAATCCGTTCGCCAGATATTGGAGTTTGAAGCTAAGAAATAGTTGACAAGACAAAAAAATTTTCGCAATTCTGCTGCTCCAATCGCTTAACCAGAATGGCCTATGGAAAAAATACGCACACCGTTGTAATCGGGCGAGTTTCGACTTTCAGACGCAACAGGAATTTTTGGGTTAGGTCAATCCGTTCGCGAGATATGGGAGTTTGAAGCTAAGAAATGGTTGAGAAGAGAACAAATTTTTCGCAATTCTGCTGCTCCAAACGCTTAACCAGAATGGCCTAGGGTAAAAATACACATTCCGTTGTAATCGTGCCAGTTTCTACTTTCAGACGCAACAGGAATTTTTGGGTTAGGTCAATGCGTTCGCGCGATATGGGAGTTCGAAGCTAAGAAATGGTTGACAAGACAAAAAAATTTTCGCAATTCTGCTGCTCCAAACGCTTAACCAGAATGGCCTAGGGAAAAAATACACATGCCGTTGTAATCGGGCCAGTTTCTACTTTCAGACGCAATAGGAATTTTTGGGTTAAGTCAATCCGTTCGCGAGATATGGGAGTTTGAAGCTAAGAAATGGTTGAGAAGAGAATAAATTTTTCGCAATTCTGCTGCTCCAATCGCTTAACCAGAATGGCATAGGGAAAAAATACACCTACCGTTGTAATCGGGCGAGTTTCGACTTTCAGACGCAACAGGAATTTTTGGGTTATGTCAATCCGTACGCGAGATATGGGAGTTTGAAGCCAAGAAATTGTTGACAAGGCAAACAATTTTTCGCAATTCTGCTGCTCCAAACGCTTAACCAGAATGGCCTAGGGAAAAAATACACATTCCGTTGAAATCGGGCGAGTTTCTACTTTCAGATGCAATAGGAATTTTTGGGTTAGGTCAATCCGTTCGCCAGATATTGGAGTTTGAAGCTAAGAAATAGTTGACAAGACAAAAAAATTTTCGCAATTCTGCTGCTCCAATCGCTTAACCAGAATGGCCTAGGGAAAAAATACGCACACCGTTGTAATCGGGCGAGTTTCGACTTTCAGACGCAACAGGAATTTTTGGGTTAGGTCAATCCGTTCGCGAGATATGGGAGTTTGAAGCTAAGAAATGGTTGAGAAGAGAACAAATTTTTCGCAATTCTGCTGCTCCAAACGCTTAACCAGAATGGCCTAGGGAAAAAATACACATTCCGTTGTAATCGTGCCAGTTTCTACTTTCAGACGCAACAGGAATTTTTGGGTTAGGGCAATGCGTTCGCGCGATATGGGAGTTCGAAGCTAAGAAATGGTTGACAAGACAAAAAAATTTTCGCAATTCTGCTGCTCCAAACGCTTAACCAGAATGGCCTAGGGAAAAAATACACATGCCGTTGTAATCGGGCGAGTTTCTACTTTCAGATGCAATAGGAATTTTTGGGTTAGGTCAATCCGTTCGCGAGATATGGGAGTTTGAAGCTAAGAAATGGTTGAGAAGAGAATAAATTTTTCGCAATTCTGCTGCTCCAATCGCTTAACCAGAATGGCATAGGGAAAAAATACACCTACCGTTGTAATCGGGCGAGTTTCTAATTTCAGATGCAATAGGAATTTTTGGGTTAGGTCAATCCGTTCGCGAGATATGGGAGTTTGAAGCCAAGAAATGGTTGAGAAGGCAAAAAATTTTTCGCAATTCTGCTGCTCCAAACGCTTAACCAGAATGGCCTAGGGAAAAAATACGCATTCCGTTGAAATCGGGCGAGTTTCTACTTTCAGATGCAATAGGAATTTTTGGGTTAGGTCAATCCGTTCGCGAGATATTGGAGTTTGAAGCTAAGAAATGGTTGACAAGACAACAAATTTTTCGCAATTCTGCTGCTCCAATCGCTTAACCAGAATGGCCTAGGGAAAAAATACGCACACCGTTGTAATCGGGCGAGTTTCGACTTTCAGACGCAACAGGAATTTTTGGGTTATGTCAATCCGTACGCGAGATATGGGAGTTTGAAGCCAAGAAATTGTTGACAAGGCAAACAATTTTTCGCAATTCTGCTGCTCCAAACGCTTAACCAGAATGGCCTAGGGAAAAAATGCACATACCGTTGTAATCGGGCGAGTTTCTACTTTCAGATGCAATAGGAATTTTTGGGTTAGGTCAATCCGTTCGCGAGATATGGGAGTTCGAAGCTAAGAAATGGTTGAGAGGAGAACAAATTTTTCGCAATTCTGCTGCTCCAAACGCTTAACCAGAATGGCCTAGGGAAAAAATACACATTCCGTTGTAATCGTGCCAGTTTCTACTTTCAGACGCAATAGGAATTTTTGGGTTAAGTCAATCCGTTCGCGAGATATGGGAGTTTGAAGCTAAGAAATGGTTGAGAAGAGAATAAATTTTTCGCAATTCTGCTGCTCCAATCGCTTAACCAGAATGGCATAGGGAAAAAATACACCTACCGTTGTAATCGGGCGAGTTTCTAATTTCAGATGCAATAGGAATTTTTGGGTTAGGTCAATCCGTTCGGGAGATATGGGAGTTTGAAGCCAAGAAATGGTTGAGAAGGCAAAAAATTTTTCGCAATTCTGCTGCTCCAAACGCTTAACCAGAATGGCCTAGGGAAAAAATGCACATACCGTTGTAATCGGGCGAGTTTCTACTTTCAGATGCAATAGGAATTTTTGGGTTAGGTCAATCCGTTCGCGAGATATGGGAGTTTGAAGCTAAGAAATGGTTGACAAGACAACAAATTTTTCGCATTTCTGCTGCTCCAATCGCTTAACCAGAATGGCCTAGGGAAAAAATACGCACACCATTGTAATCGGGCGAGTTTCGACTTTCAGACGCAACAGGAGTTTTTGGGATATGTCAATCCGTTCGCGAGATATGGGAGTTTGAAGCCAAGAAATGGTTGACAAGGCAAACAATTTTTCGCAATTCTGCTGCTCCAAACGCTTAACCAGAATGGCCTAGGGAAGAAATGCACATACCGTTGTAATCGGGCGAGTTTCTACTTTCAGATGCAATAGGAATTTTTGGGTTAGGTCAATCCGTTCGCGAGATATGGGAGTTTCAAGCTAAGAAATGGTTGAGAAGAGAACAAATTTTTCGCAATTCTGCTGCTCCAAACGCTTAACCAGAATGGCCTAGGGAAAAAATGTACATACCGTTGTAATCGGGCGAGTTTCTACTTTCAGATGCAATAGGAATTTTTGGGTTAGGTCAATCCGTTCGCGAGATATGGGAGTTTGAAGCTAAGAAATGGTTGAGAAGAGAACAAATTTTTCGCAATTCTGCTGCTCCAAACGCTTAACCAGAATGGCCTAGGGAAAAAATACACATTCCGTTGTAATCGTGCCAGTTTCTACTTTCAGACGCAACAGGAATTTTTGGGTTAGGTCAATCCGTTCGCGCGATATGGGAGTTCGAAGCTAAGGGATGGTTGAGAAGACAACAAATTTTTCGCAATTCTGCTGCTCCAAACGCTTAACCAGAATGGCCTAGGGAAAAAATACACATACCGATGTAATCGGGCGAGTTTCTACTTTCAGATGCAATAGGAATTTTTGGGTTAGGTCAATCCGTTCGCGAGATATGGGAGTTTGAAGCTAAGAAATGGTTGAGAAGAGAATAAATTTTTCGCAATTCTGCTGCTCCAATCGCTTAACCAGAATGTCGTAGGGAAAAAATACACCTACCGTTGTAATCGGGCGAGTTTCTAATTTCAGATGCAATAGGAATTTTTGGGTTAGGTCAATCCGTTCGCGAGATATGGGAGTTTGAAGCCAAGAAATGGTTGAGAAGGCAAAAAATTTTTCGCAATTCTGCTGCTCCAAACGCTTAACCAGAATGGCCTAGGGGAAAAATGCACATACCGTTGTAATCGGGCGAGTTTCTACTTTCAGATGCAATAGGAATTTTTGGGTTAGGTCAATCCGTTCGCGAGATATGGGAGTTTGAAGCTAAGAAATGGTTGACAAGACAACAAATTTTTCGCAATTCTGCTGCTCCAATCGCTTAACCAGAATGGCCTAGGGAAAAAATACGCACACCGTTGTAATCGGGCGAGTTTCGACTTTCAGATGCAATAGGAATTTTTGGGTTAGGTCAATCCGTTCGCGAGATATGTGAGCTTGAAGCCAAGAAATGGTTGAGAAGGCACAAAATTTTTCGCACTTCTGCTGCTCCAAACGCTTAACCAGAATGGCCTAGGGAAAAAATTCACATTCCGTTGAAATCGGGCGAGTTTCTACTTTCAGATGCAATAGGAATTTTAGGGTTAGGTCAATCCGTTCGCGAGATATGGGAGTTCGAAGCCAAGAAATGGTTGAGAAGAGAATAAATTTTTCGCTATTCTGCTGCTCCAAACGCTTAACCAGAATGGCCTAGGGAAAAAATACACATCATACCGTTGTAATCGAGCGAGTTTCTACTTTCAGATGCAATAGGAATTTTAGGGTTAGGTCAATCCGTTCGCGAGATATGGGAGTTTGAAGCCAAGAAATGGTAGAGAAGAGAATAAATTTTTCGCTATTCTGCTGCTCCAAACGCTTAAAAGAATGGCCTAGGGAACAAATACGCATACCGTTGTAATCGGGCGTGTTTCTACTTTCAGATGCATAGGAATTTTTGGGTTAGGTCAATCCGTTCGCGAGACATGAGAGTTCGAAGCTAAGAGATGGTTGAGAAGACAACAAATTTTTCGCAATTCTGCTGCTCCAAACGCTTAGCCAGAATGGCATAGGGAAAAAATACACATACCGTTGCAATCGGGGGAGTTTCTACTTTCAGATGCAATAGGATTTTTGGGTTAGGTCAATCCGTTCGCGAGATATGGGAGTTTGAAGCCAAGAAATGGTTGAGAAGGCAAAAAATTTTTCGCAATTCTGCTGCTCAAACGCTTAACCAGAATGGGCTAGGGAAAAAATACGCATACCGTTGTAATGGGGCGAGTTTCTACTTTCAGACGCAACAGGATTTTTGGGTTATGTCAATCCGTTCGCGCGATATGGGAGTTTGAAGCCAAGAAATGGTTGACAAGGCAAACAATTTTTCGCAATTCTGCTGCTCCAAACGCGAAACCAGAATAGCCTAGGGAAAAAGTACACATACCGTTGTATGGGGCGAGTTTCTACTTTCAGACGCAATAGGAATTTTTTGGGTTAGGTCAATCCGTTGGCGAGATATGGGAGTTCGAAGCTAAGAGATGGTTGAGAAGACAACAAATTTTTCGCAATTCTGCTGCTCCAAACGCTTAGCCAAAATGCATAGGGAAAAAATACACATACCGTTGCAATCGGGCGAGTTTCTACTTTCAGACGCAACAGGAATTTTTGGGTTGGGTCAAACCGTTCGCGAGATATGGGAGTTTGAAGCCAAGAAATGGTTGAGAACGCAAAAAAATTTTCCGCAATTCTGCTGCTCCAAGCGCTTAACCAGAATGGCCTAGGGAAAAAATGCACATACCATTGTAATCCGGCGAGTTTCTACTTTCAGGTGCAATAGGAATTTTTGGGTTAGGTCAATCCGTTCGCGAGATATGGGAGTTTGAAGCCAAGAAATGGTTGAGAAGAGAATAAATTTTTCGCAATTCTACTGCTCCAAACGCTTAACCAGAATGGCCTAGGGAAAAAATGCACATACCGTTGTAATCGGGCGTGTTTCTACTTTCAGATGCAATAGGAATTTTTGGGTTAGGTCAATCCGTTCGCGAGATATGGGAGTTTGAATCTAAGAAATGGTTGACAAGACAACAAATTCTTCGCAATTCTGCTGCTCAATCGCTTAACCAGAATGGCCTAGGGGAAAAATACGCATACCGTTGTAATCGGGCGAGTTTCTACTTTCAGATGCAATAGGAATTTTTGGGTTAGGTCAAACCGTTCGCGAGATATGGGAGTTTGAAGCCAAGAAATGGTTGAGAACGCAAAAAATTTTCCGCAATTCTGCTGCTCCAAACGCTTAACCAGAATGGCCTAGGGAAAAAAATGCACATACCGTTGTAATCGGGCGAGTTTCTACTTTCAGATGCAATAGGAATTTTTGGGTTAGGTCAATCCGTTCGCGAGATATGGGAGTTGAAGCTAAGAAATGGTTGACAAGACAACAAATTTTTCGCATTTCTGCTGCTCCAATCGCTTAACCAGAATGGCCTAGGGAAAAAATACGCACACCATTGTAATCGGGCGAGTTTCGACTTTCAGACGCAACAGGAGTTTTTGGGATATGTCAATCCGTTCGCGAGATATGGGAGTTTGAAGCCAAGAAATGGTTGACAAGGCAAACAATTTTTCGCAATTCTGCTGCTCCAAACGCTTAACCAGAATGGCCTAGGGAAGAAATGCACATACCGTTGTAATCGGGCGAGTTTCTACTTTCAGATGCAATAGGAATTTTTGGGTTAGGTCAATCCGTTCGCGAGATATGGGAGTTTCAAGCTAAGAAATGGTTGAGAAGAGAACAAATTTTTCGCAATTCTGCTGCTCCAAACGCTTAACCAGAATGGCCTAGGGAAAAAATGTACATACCGTTGTAATCGGGCGAGTTTCTACTTTCAGATGCAATAGGAATTTTTGGGTTAGGTCAATCCGTTCGCGAGATATGGGAGTTTGAAGCTAAGAAATGGTTGAGAAGAGAACAAATTTTTCGCAATTCTGCTGCTCCAAACGCTTAACCAGAATGGCCTAGGGAAAAAATACACATTCCGTTGTAATCGTGCCAGTTTCTACTTTCAGACGCAACAGGAATTTTTGGGTTAGGTCAATCCGTTCGCGCGATATGGGAGTTCGAAGCTAAGGGATGGTTGAGAAGACAACAAATTTTTCGCAATTCTGCTGCTCCAAACGCTTAACCAGAATGGCCTAGGGAAAAAATACACATACCGTTGTAATCGGGCGAGTTTCTACTTTCAGATGCAATAGGAATTTTTGGGTTAGGTCAATCCGTTCGCGAGATATGGGAGTTTGAAGCTAAGAAATGGTTGAGAAGAGAATAAATTTTTCGCAATTCTGCTGCTCCAATCGCTTAACCAGAATGTCGTAGGGAAAAAATACACCTACCGTTGTAATCGGGCGAGTTTCTAATTTCAGATGCAATAGGAATTTTTGGGTTAGGTCAATCCGTTCGCGAGATATGGGAGTTTGAAGCCAAGAAATGGTTGAGAAGGCAAAAAATTTTTCGCAATTCTGCTGCTCCAAACGCTTAACCAGAATGGCCTAGGGGAAAAATGCACATACCGTTGTAATCGGGCGAGTTTCTACTTTCAGATGCAATAGGAATTTTTGGGTTAGGTCAATCCGTTCGCGAGATATGGGAGTTTGAAGCTAAGAAATGGTTGACAAGACAACAAATTTTTCGCAATTCTGCTGCTCCAATCGCTTAACCAGAATGGCCTAGGGAAAAAATACGCACACCGTTGTAATCGGGCGAGTTTCGACTTTCAGATGCAATAGGAATTTTTGGGTTAGGTCAATCCGTTCGCGAGATATGTGAGCTTGAAGCCAAGAAATGGTTGAGAAGGCACAAAATTTTTCGCACTTCTGCTGCTCCAAACGCTTAACCAGAATGGCCTAGGGAAAAAATTCACATTCCGTTGAAATCGGGCGAGTTTCTACTTTCAGATGCAATAGGAATTTTAGGGTTAGGTCAATCCGTTCGCGAGATATGGGAGTTCGAAGCCAAGAAATGGTTGAGAAGAGAATAAATTTTTCGCTATTCTGCTGCTCCAAACGCTTAACCAGAATGGCCTAGGGAAAAAATACACATACCGTTGTAATCGAGCGAGTTTCTACTTTCAGATGCAATAGGAATTTTAGGGTTAGGTCAATCCGTTCGCGAGATATGGGAGTTTGAAGCCAAGAAATGGTAGAGAAGAGAATAAATTTTTCGCTATTCTGCTGCTCCAAACGCTTAAAAAGAATGGCCTAGGGAACAAATACGCATACCGTTGTAATCGGGCGTGTTTCTACTTTCAGATGCATAGGAATTTTTGGGTTAGGTCAATCCGTTCGCGAGACATGAGAGTTCGAAGCTAAGAGATGGTTGAGAAGACAACAAATTTTTCGCAATTCTGCTGCTCCAAACGCTTAGCCAGAATGGCATAGGGAAAAAATACACATACCGTTGCAATCGGGGGAGTTTCTACTTTCAGATGCAATAGGATTTTTTGGGTTAGGTCAATCCGTTCGCGAGATATGGGAGTTTGAAGCCAAGAAATGGTTGAGAAGGCAAAAAATTTTTCGCAATTCTGCTGCTCCAAACGCTTAACCAGAATGGGCTAGGGAAAAAATACGCATACCGTTGTAATGGGGCGAGTTTCTACTTTCAGACGCAACAGGAATTTTTGGGTTATGTCAATCCGTTCGCGCGATATGGGAGTTTGAAGCCAAGAAATGGTTGACAAGGCAAACAATTTTTCGCAATTCTGCTGCTCCAAACGCGAAACCAGAATAGCCTAGGGAAAAAGTACACATACCGTTGTAATGGGGCGAGTTTCTACTTTCAGACGCAATAGGAATTTTTGGGTTAGGTCAATCCGTTGGCGAGATATGGGAGTTCGAAGCTAAGAGATGGTTGAGAAGACAACAAATTTTTCGCAATTCTGCTGCTCCAAACGCTTAGCCAAAATGCCATAGGGAAAAAATACACATACCGTTGCAATCGGGCGAGTTTCTACTTTCAGACGCAACAGGAATTTTTGGGTTGGGTCAAACCGTTCGCGAGATATGGGAGTTTGAAGCCAAGAAATGGTTGAGAACGCAAAAAATTTTCCGCAATTCTGCTGCTCCAAGCGCTTAACCAGAATGGCCTAGGGAAAAAATGCACATACCATTGTAATCCGGCGAGTTTCTACTTTCAGGTGCAATAGGAATTTTTGGGTTAGGTCAATCCGTTCGCGAGATATGGGAGTTTGAAGCCAAGAAATGGTTGAGAAGAGAATAAATTTTTCGCAATTCTACTGCTCCAAACGCTTAACCAGAATGGCCTAGGGAAAAAATGCACATACCGTTGTAATCGGGCGTGTTTCTACTTTCAGATGCAATAGGAATTTTTGGGTTAGGTCAATCCGTTCGCGAGATATGGGAGTTTGAATCTAAGAAATGGTTGACAAGACAACAAATTCTTCGCAATTCTGCTGCTCCAATCGCTTAACCAGAATGGCCTAGGGGAAAAATACGCATACCGTTGTAATCGGGCGAGTTTCTACTTTCAGATGCAATAGGAATTATTGGGTTAGGTCAATCCGTTCGCGAGATATGGGAGTTTGAAGCCAAGAAATGGTTGAGAAGGCACAAAATTTTTCGCACTTCTGCTGCTCCAAACGCTTAACCAGAATGGCCTAGGGAAAAAATACACATTCCGTTGTAATCGTGCGAGTTTCTACTTTCAGACGCAACAGGAATTTTTGGGTTAGGTCAATCCGTTCGCGAGATATGGGAGTTCGAAGCTAAGAGATGGTCGAGAAGACAACAAATTTTTCGCAATTCTGCTGCTCCAAACGCTTAACCAGAATGGCCTAGGGAAAAAATACACATACCGTTGTAATCGAGCGAGTTTCTACTTTCAGATGCAATAGGAATTTTAGGGTTAGGTCAATCCGTTCGCGAGATATGGGAGTTCGAAGCCAAGAAATGGTTGAGAAGAGAATAAATTTTTCGCTATTCTGCTGCTCCAAACGCTTAACCAGAATGGCCTAGGGAAAAAATACACATACCGTTGTAATCGAGCGAGTTTCTACTTTCAGATGCAATAGGAATTTTAGGGTTAGGTCAATCCGTTCGCGAGATATGGGAGTTTGAAGCCAAGAAATGGTAGAGAAGAGAATAAATTTTTCGCTATTCTGCTGCTCCAAACGCTTAAAGAGAATGGCCTAGGGAACAAATACGCATACCGTTGTAATCGGGCGTGTTTCTACTTTCAGATGCATAGGAATTTTTGGGTTAGGTCAATCCGTTCGCGAGACATGAGAGTTCGAAGCTAAGAGATGGTTGAGAAGACAACAAATTTTTCGCAATTCTGCTGCTCCAAACGCTTAGCCAGAATGGCATAGGGAAAAAATACACATACCGTTGCAATCGGGCGAGTTTCTACTTTCAGATGCAATAGGATTTTTTGGGTTAGGTCAATCCGTTCGCGAGATATGGGAGTTTGAAGCCAAGAAATGGTTGAGAAGGCAAAAAATTTTTCGCAATTCTGCTGCTCCAAACGCTTAACCAGAATGGCCTAGGGAAAAAATACGCATACCGTTGTAATGGGGCGAGTTTCTACTTTCAGATGCAATAGGAATTTTTGGGTTAGGTCAATCCGTTCGCGAGATATGGGAGTTTGAAGCCAAGAAATGGTTGAGAAGGCAAAAAATTTTTCGCAATTCTGCTGCTCCAAACGCTTAACCAGAATGGCCTAGGGAAAAAATACGCATACCGTTGTAATGGGGCGAGTTTCTACTTTCAGACGCAACAGGAATTTTTGGGTTGGGTCAATCCGTTCGCGAGATATGGGAGTTTGAAGCTAAGAAATGGTTGAGAGGACAACAAATTTTTCGCAATTCTGCTGCTCCAAACGCTTAACCAGAATGGCATAGGGAAAAAATACACCTACCGTTGTAATCGGGCGAGTTTCTACTTTCAGATGCAATAGGAATTTTTGGGTTAGGTCAATCCGTTCGCGAGATATGGGAGTTTGAAGCTAAGAAATGGTTGACAAGACAACAAATTTTTCGAAATTCTGCTGCTCCAAACGCTTAGCCAGAATGGCATAGGGAAAAAATACACATACCGTTGCAATCGGGCGAGTTTCTACTTTCAGATGCAATAGGATTTTTTGGGTTAGGTCAATCCGTTCGCGAGATATGGGAGTTTGAAGCCAAGAAATGGTTGAGAAGGCAAAAAATTTTTCGCAATTCTGCTGCTCCAAACGCTTAACCAGAATGGCCTAGGGAAAAAATACACATTCCGTTGAAATCGGGCGAGTTTCTACTTTCAGATGCAATAGGAATTTTTGGGCTAGGTCAATCCGTTCGCGAGATATTGGAGTTTGAAGCTAAGAAATGGTTGACAAGACAAAAAAATTTCGCAATTCTGCTGCTCCAATCGCTTAACCAGAATGGCCTAGGGAAAAAATACGCACACCGTTGTAATCGGGCGAGTTTCGACTTTCAGACGCAACAGGAATTTTTGGGTTAGGTCAATCCGTTCGCGAGATATGGGAGTTTGAAGCTAAGAAATGGTTGAGAAGACAACAAATTTTTCGCAATTCTGCTGCTCCAAACGCTTAGCCAGAATGGCATAGGGAAAAAATACACATACCGTTGCAATCGGGCGAGTTTCTACTTTCAGATGCAATAGGATTTTTTGGGTTAGGTCAATCCGTTCGCGAGATATGGGAGTTTGAAGCCAAGAAATGGTTGAGAAGGCAAAAAATTTTTCGCAATTCTGCTGCTCCAAACGCTTAACCAGAATGGCCTAGGGAAAAAATACGCATACCGTTGTAATGGGGCGAGTTTCTACTTTCAGATGCAATAGGAATTTTTGGGTTAGGTCAATCCGTTCGCGAGATATGGGAGTTTGAAGCCAAGAAATGGTTGAGAAGGCAAAAAATTTTTCGCAATTCTGCTGCTCCAAACGCTTAACCAGAATGGCCTAGGGAAAAAATACGCATACCGTTGTAATGGGGCGAGTTTCTACTTTCAGACGCAACAGGAATTTTTGGGTTGGGTCAATCCGTTCGCGAGATATGGGAGTTTGAAGCTAAGAAATGGTTGAGAGGACAACAAATTTTTCGCAATTCTGCTGCTCCAAACGCTTAACCAGAATGGCATAGGGAAAAAATACACCTACCGTTGTAATCGGGCGAGTTTCTACTTTCAGATGCAATAGGAATTTTTGGGTTAGGTCAATCCGTTCGCGAGATATGGGAGTTTGAAGCTAAGAAATGGTTGACAAGACAACAAATTTTTCGAAATTCTGCTGCTCCAAACGCTTAGCCAGAATGGCATAGGGAAAAAATACACATACCGTTGCAATCGGGCGAGTTTCTACTTTCAGATGCAATAGGATTTTTTGGGTTAGGTCAATCCGTTCGCGAGATATGGGAGTTTGAAGCCAAGAAATGGTTGAGAAGGCAAAAAATTTTTCGCAATTCTGCTGCTCCAAACGCTTAACCAGAATGGCCTAGGGAAAAAATACGCATACCGTTGTAATGGGGCGAGTTTCTACTTTCAGATGCAATAGGAATTTTTGGGTTAGGTCAATCCGTTCGCGAGATATGGGAGTTTGAAGCTAAGAAATGGTTGACAAGACAAAAAAATTTTCGCAATTCTGCTGCTCCAATCGCTTAACCAGAATGGCCTAGGGAAAAAATACGCACACCGTTGTAATCGGGCGAGTTTCGACTTTCAGACGCAACAGGAATTTTTGGGTTAGGTCAATCCGTTCGCGAGATATGGGAGTTTGAAGCTAAGAAATGGTTGAGAAGAGAACAAATTTTTCGCAATTCTGCTGCTCCAAACGCTTAACCAGAATGGCCTAGGGAAAAAAATACACATTCCGTTGTAATCGTGCCAGTTTCTACTTTCAGACGCAACAGGAATTTTTGGGTTAGGTCAATGCGTTCGCGCGATATGGGAGTTCGAAGCTAAGAGATGGTTGAGAAGACAACAAATTTTTCGCAATTCTGCTGCTCCAAACGCTTAACCAGAATGGCCTAGGGAAAAAATACACATACCGTTGTAATCGGGCGAGTTTCTACTTTCAGATGCAATAGGAATTTTTGGGTTAGGTCAATCCGTTCGCGAGATATGGGAGTTTGAAGCTAAGAAATGGTTGAGAAGAGAATAAATTTTTCGCAATTCTGCTGCTCCAATCGCTTAACCAGAATGGCCTAGGGAAAAAATACACATACCGTTGTAATCGGGCGAGTTTCTACTTTCAGATGCAATAGGAATTTTTGGGTTAGGTCAATCCGTTCGCGAGATATGGGAGTTTGAAGCCAAGAAATGGTAGAGAAGAGAATAAATTTTTCGCTATTCTGCTGCTCCAAACGCTTAAAGAGAATGGCCTAGGGAACAAATACGCATACCGTTGTAATCGGGCGTGTTTCTACTTTCAGATGCATAGGAATTTTTGGGTTAGGTCAATCCGTTCGCGAGACATGAGAGTTCGAAGCTAAGAGATGGTTGAGAAGACAACAAATTTTTCGCAATTCTGCTGCTCCAAACGCTTAGCCAGAATGGCATAGGGAAAAAATACACATACCGTTGCAATCGGGCGAGTTTCTACTTTCAGATGCAATAGGATTTTTTGGGTTAGGTCAATCCGTTCGCGAGATATGGGAGTTTGAAGCCAAGAAATGGTTGAGAAGGCAAAAAATTTTTCGCAATTCTGCTGCTCCAAACGCTTAACCAGAATGGCCTAGGGAAAAAATACGCATACCGTTGTAATGGGGCGAGTTTCTACTTTCAGATGCAATAGGAATTTTTGGGTTAGGTCAATCCGTTCGCGAGATATGGGAGTTTGAAGCCAAGAAATGGTTGAGAAGGCAAAAAATTTTTCGCAATTCTGCTGCTCCAAACGCTTAACCAGAATGGCCTAGGGAAAAAATACGCATACCGTTGTAATGGGGCGAGTTTCTACTTTCAGACGCAACAGGAATTTTTGGGTTGGGTCAATCCGTTCGCGAGATATGGGAGTTTGAAGCTAAGAAATGGTTGAGAGGACAACAAATTTTTCGCAATTCTGCTGCTCCAAACGCTTAACCAGAATGGCATAGGGAAAAAATACACCTACCGTTGTAATCGGGCGAGTTTCTACTTTCAGATGCAATAGGAATTTTTGGGTTAGGTCAATCCGTTCGCGAGATATGGGAGTTTGAAGCTAAGAAATGGTTGACAAGACAACAAATTTTTCGAAATTCTGCTGCTCCAAACGCTTAGCCAGAATGGCATAGGGAAAAAATACACATACCGTTGCAATCGGGCGAGTTTCTACTTTCAGATGCAATAGGATTTTTTGGGTTAGGTCAATCCGTTCGCGAGATATGGGAGTTTGAAGCCAAGAAATGGTTGAGAAGGCAAAAAATTTTTCGCAATTCTGCTGCTCCAAACGCTTAACCAGAATGGCCTAGGGAAAAAATACACATTCCGTTGAAATCGGGCGAGTTTCTACTTTCAGATGCAATAGGAATTTTTGGGTTAGGTCAATCCGTTCGCGAGATATTGGAGTTTGAAGCTAAGAAATGGTTGACAAGACAAAAAAATTTTCGCAATTCTGCTGCTCCAATCGCTTAACCAGAATGGCCTAGGGAAAAAATACGCACACCGTTGTAATCGGGCGAGTTTCGACTTTCAGACGCAACAGGAATTTTTGGGTTAGGTCAATCCGTTCGCGAGATATGGGAGTTTGAAGCTAAGAAATGGTTGAGAAGACAACAAATTTTTCGCAATTCTGCTGCTCCAAACGCTTAGCCAGAATGGCATAGGGAAAAAATACACATACCGTTGCAATCGGGCGAGTTTCTACTTTCAGATGCAATAGGATTTTTTGGGTTAGGTCAATCCGTTCGCGAGATATGGGAGTTTGAAGCCAAGAAATGGTTGAGAAGGCAAAAAATTTTTCGCAATTCTGCTGCTCCAAACGCTTAACCAGAATGGCCTAGGGAAAAAATACGCATACCGTTGTAATGGGGCGAGTTTCTACTTTCAGATGCAATAGGAATTTTTGGGTTAGGTCAATCCGTTCGCGAGATATGGGAGTTTGAAGCCAAGAAATGGTTGAGAAGGCAAAAAATTTTTCGCAATTCTGCTGCTCCAAACGCTTAACCAGAATGGCCTAGGGAAAAAATACGCATACCGTTGTAATGGGGCGAGTTTCTACTTTCAGACGCAACAGGAATTTTTGGGTTGGGTCAATCCGTTCGCGAGATATGGGAGTTTGAAGCTAAGAAATGGTTGAGAGGACAACAAATTTTTCGCAATTCTGCTGCTCCAAACGCTTAACCAGAATGGCATAGGGAAAAAATACACCTACCGTTGTAATCGGGCGAGTTTCTACTTTCAGATGCAATAGGAATTTTTGGGTTAGGTCAATCCGTTCGCGAGATATGGGAGTTTGAAGCTAAGAAATGGTTGACAAGACAACAAATTTTTCGAAATTCTGCTGCTCCAAACGCTTAGCCAGAATGGCATAGGGAAAAAATACACATACCGTTGCAATCGGGCGAGTTTCTACTTTCAGATGCAATAGGATTTTTTGGGTTAGGTCAATCCGTTCGCGAGATATGGGAGTTTGAAGCCAAGAAATGGTTGAGAAGGCAAAAAATTTTTCGCAATTCTGCTGCTCCAAACGCTTAACCAGAATGGCCTAGGGAAAAAATACACATTCCGTTGAAATCGGGCGAGTTTCTACTTTCAGATGCAATAGGAATTTTTGGGTTAGGTCAATCCGTTCGCGAGATATTGGAGTTTGAAGCTAAGAAATGGTTGACAAGACAAAAAAATTTTCGCAATTCTGCTGCTCCAATCGCTTAACCAGAATGGCCTAGGGAAAAAATACGCACACCGTTGTAATCGGGCGAGTTTCGACTTTCAGACGCAACAGGAATTTTTGGGTTAGGTCAATCCGTTCGCGAGATATGGGAGTTTGAAGCTAAGAAATGGTTGAGAAGAGAACAAATTTTTCGCAATTCTGCTGCTCCAAACGCTTAACCAGAATGGCCTAGGGAAAAAATACACATTCCGTTGTAATCGTGCCAGTTTCTACTTTCAGACGCAACAGGAATTTTTGGGTTAGGTCAATGCGTTCGCGCGATATGGGAGTTCGAAGCTAAGAGATGGTTGAGAAGACAACAAATTTTTCGCAATTCTGCTGCTCCAAACGCTTAACCAGAATGGCCTAGGGAAAAAATACACATACCGTTGTAATCGGGCGAGTTTCTACTTTCAGATGCAATAGGAATTTTTGGGTTAGGTCAATCCGTTCGCGAGATATGGGAGTTTGAAGCTAAGAAATGGTTGAGAAGAGAATAAATTTTTCGCAATTCTGCTGCTCCAATCGCTTAACCAGAATGGCATAGGGAAAAAATACACCTACCGTTGAAATCGGGCGAGTTTCTACTTTCAGATGCAATAGGAATTTTTGGGTTAGGTCAATCCGTTCGCGAGATATTGGAGTTTGAAGCTAAGAAATGGTTGACAAGACAACAAATTTTTCGCAATTCTGCTGCTCCAATCGCTTAACCAGAATGGCCTAGGGAAAAAATACGCACACCGTTGTAATCGGGCGAGTTTCGACTTTCAGACGCAACAGGAATTTTTGGGTTATGTCAATCCGTACGCGAGATATGGGAGTTTGAAGCCAAGAAATGGTTGACAAGGCAAACAATTTTTCGCAATTCTGCTGCTCCAAACGCTTAACCAGAATGGCCTAGGGAAAAAATGCACATACCGTTGTAATCGGGCGAGTTTCTACTTTCAGATGCAATAGGAATTTTTGGGTTAGGTCAATCCGTTCGCGAGATATGGGAGTTTGAAGCTAAGAAATGGTTGAGAAGAGAACAAATTTTTCGCAATTCTGCTGCTCCAAACGCTTAACCAGAATGGCCTAGGGAAAAAATACACATTCCGTTGTAATGGTGCCAGTTTCTACTTTCAGACGCAATAGGAATTTTTGGGTTAAGTCAATCCGTTCGCGAGATATGGGAGTTTGAAGCTAAGAAATGGTTGAGAAGAGAATAAATTTTTCGCAATTCTGCTGCTCCAATCGCTTAACCAGAATGGCATAGGGAAAAAATACGCACACCGTTGTAATCGAGCGAGTTTCGACTTTCAGACGCAACAGGAATTTTTGGGTTATGTCAATCCGTTCGCGAGATATGGGAGTTTGAAGCCAAGAAATGGTTGACAAGGCAAAAAATTTTTCGCAATTCTGCTGCTCCAAACGCTTAACCAGAATGGCCTAGGGAAAAAATGCACATACCGTTGTAATCGGGCGAGTTTCTACTTTCAGATGCAATAGGAATTTTTGGGTTAGGTCAATCCGTTCGCGAGATATGGGAGTTTGAAGCTAAGAAATGGTTGACAAGACAACAAATTTTTCGCATTTCTGCTGCTCCAATCGCTTAACCAGAATGGCCTAGGGAAAAAATACACATTCCGTTGTAATCGTGCCAGTTTCTACTTTCAGACGCAACAGGAATTTTTGGGTTAGGTCAATGCGTTCGCGCGATATGGGAGTTCGAAGCTAAGAAATGGTTGACAAGACAAAAAAATTTTCGCAATTCTGCTGCTCCAAACGCTTAACCAGAATGGCCTAGGGAAAAAATACGCATTCCGTTGAAATCGGGCGAGTTTCTACTTTCAGATGCAATAGGAATTTTTGGGTTAGGTCAATCCGTTCGCGAGATATTGGAGTTTGAAGCTAAGAAATGGTTGACAAGACAACAAATTTTTCGCAATTCTGCTGCTCCAATCGCTTAACCAGAATGGCCTAGGGAAAAAATACGCACACCGTTGTAATCGGGCGAGTTTCGACTTTCAGACGCAACAGGAATTTTTGGGTTATGTCAATCCGTACGCGAGATATGGGAGTTTGAAGCCAAGAAATGGTTGACAAGGCAAACAATTTTTCGCAATTCTGCTGCTCCAAACGCTTAACCAGAATGGCCTAGGGAAAAAATGCACATACCGTTGTAATCGGGCGAGTTTCTACTTTCAGATGCAATAGGAATTTTTGGGTTAGGTCAATCCGTTCGCGAGATATGGGAGTTTGAAGCTAAGAAATGGTTGAGAAGAGAACAAATTTTTCGCAATTCTGCTGCTCCAAACGCTTAACCAGAATGGCCTAGGGAAAAAATACACATTCCGTTGTAATGGTGCCAGTTTCTACTTTCAGACGCAATAGGAATTTTTGGGTTAAGTCAATCCGTTCGCGAGATATGGGAGTTTGAAGCTAAGAAATGGTTGAGAAGAGAATAAATTTTTCGCAATTCTGCTGCTCCAATCGCTTAACCAGAATGGCATAGGGAAAAAATACGCACACCGTTGTAATCGAGCGAGTTTCGACTTTCAGACGCAACAGGAATTTTTGGGTTATGTCAATCCGTTCGCGAGATATGGGAGTTTGAAGCCAAGAAATGGTTGACAAGGCAAAAAATTTTTCGCAATTCTGCTGCTCCAAACGCTTAACCAGAATGGCCTAGGGAAAAAATGCACATACCGTTGTAATCGGGCGAGTTTCTACTTTCAGATGCAATAGGAATTTTTGGGTTAGGTCAATCCGTTCGCGAGATATGGGAGTTTGAAGCTAAGAAATGGTTGACAAGACAACAAATTTTTCGCATTTCTGCTGCTCCAATCGCTTAACCAGAATGGCCTAGGGAAAAAATACGCACACCGTTGTAATCGGGCGAGTTTCGACTTTCAGACGCAACAGGAGTTTTTGGGTTATGTCAATCCGTTCGCGAGATATGGGAGTTTGAAGCCAAGAAATGGTTGACAAGGCAAACAATTTTTCGCAATTCTGCTGCTCCAAACGCTTAACCAGAATGGCCTAGGGAAGAAATGCACATACCGTTGTAATCGGGCGAGTTTCTACTTTCAGATGCAATAGGAATTTTTGGGTTAGGTCAATCCGTTCGCGAGATATGGGAGTTTGAAGCTAAGAAATGGTTGAGAAGAGAACAAATTTTTCGCAATTCTGCTGCTCCAAACGCTTAACCAGAATGGCCTAGGGAAAAAATGTACATACCGTTGTAATCGGGCGAGTTTCTACTTTCAGATGGAATAGGAATTTTTGGGTTAGGTC
The DNA here is from genome assembly GCF_051014685.1 of Ptiloglossa arizonensis. Taxonomy (NCBI): domain Eukaryota; kingdom Metazoa; phylum Arthropoda; class Insecta; order Hymenoptera; family Colletidae; genus Ptiloglossa; species Ptiloglossa arizonensis. Next base: position 313,560 of record NW_027478619.1, on the reverse strand, counting down.
AATCCGTTCGCGAGATATGGGAGTTTGAAGCTAAGAAATGGTTGAGAAGAGAACAAATTTTTCGCAATTCTGCTGCTCCAAACGCTTAACCAGAATGGCCTAGGGAAAAAATACACATTCCGTTGTAATCGTGCCAGTTTCTACTTTCAGACGCAACAGGAATTTTTGGGTTAGGTCAATCCGTTCGCGCGATATGGGAGTTCGAAGCTAAGGGATGGTTGAGAATACAACAAATTTTTCGCAATTCTGCTGCTCCAAACGCTTAACCAGAATGGCCTAGGGGAAAAATGCACATACCGTTGTAATCGGGCGAGTTTCTACTTTCAGATGCAATAGGAATTTTTGGGTTAGGTCAATCCGTTCGCGAGATATGGGAGTTTGAAGCTAAGAAATGGTTGACAAGACAACAAATTTTTCGCAATTCTGCTGCTCCAATCGCTTAACCAGAATGGCCTAGGGAAAAAATACGCACACCGTTGTAATCGGGCGAGTTTCGACTTTCAGATGCAATAGGAATTTTTGGGTTAGGTCAATCCGTTCGCGAGATATGTGAGCTTGAAGCCAAGAAATGGTTGAGAAGGCACAAAATTTTTCGCACTTCTGCTGCTCCAAACGCTTAACCAGAATGGCCTAGGGAAAAAATACACATTCCGTTGAAATCGGGCGACTTTCTTCTTTCAGATGCAATAGTAATTTTTGGGTTAGGTCAATCCGTTCGCGAGATATGGGAGTTTGAAGCTAAGAAATGGTTGACAAGACAACAAATTTTTCGCAATTCTGCTGCTCCAATCGCTTAACCAGAATGGCCTAGGGAAAAAATACGCACACCGTTGTAATCGAGCGAGTTTCGACTTTCAGACGCAACAGGAATTTTTGGGTTATGTCAATCCGTTCGCGCGATATGGGAGTTTGAAGCCAAGAAATGGTTGACAAGGCAAACAATTTTTCGCAATTCTGCTGCTCCAAACGCGAAACCAGAATAGCCTAGGGAAAAAGTACACATACCGTTGTAATGGGGCGAGTTTCTACTTTCAGACGCAATAGGAATTTTTGGGTTAGGTCAATCCGTTGGCGAGATATGGGAGTTCGAAGCTAAGAGATGGTTGAGAAGACAACAAATTTTTCGCAATTCAGCTGCTCCAAACGCTTAGCCAGAATGCCATAGGGAAAAAATACACATACCGTTGCAATCGGGCGAGTTTCTACTTTCAGACGCAACAGGAATTTTTGGGTTGGGTCAAACCGTTCGCGAGATATGGGAGTCTGAAGCCAACAAATGGTTGAGAAGAGAACAAATTTTTCGCAATTCTGCTGCTCCAAGCGCTTAACCAGAATGGCCTAGGGAAAAAATGCACATACCATTGTAATCCGGCGAGTTTCTACTTTCAGGTGCAATAGGAATTTTTGGGTTAGGTCAATCCGTTCGCGAGATATGGGAGTTTGAAGCCAAGAAATGGTTGAGAAGAGAATAAATTTTTCGCAATTCTACTGCTCCAAACGCTTAACCAGAATGGCCTAGGGAAAAAATGCACATACCGTTGTAATCGGGCGTGTTTCTACTTTCAGATGCAATAGGAATTTTTGGGTTAGGTCAATCCGTTCGCGAGATATGGGAGTTTGAAGCTAAGAAATGGTTGACAAGACAACAAATTCTTCGCAATTCTGCTGCTCCAATCGCTTAACCAGAATGGCCTAGGGGAAAAATACGCATACCGTTGTAATCGGGCGAGTTTCTACTTTCAGATGCAATAGGAATTATTGGGTTAGGTCAATCCGTTCGCGAGATATGGGAGTTTGAAGCCAAGAAATGGTTGAGAAGGCACAAAATTTTTCGCACTTCTGCTGCTCCAAACGCTTAACCAGAATGGCCTAGGGAAAAAATACACATTCCGTTGTAATCGTGCGAGTTTCTACTTTCAGACGCAACAGGAATTTTTGGGTTAGGTTAATCCGTTCGCGAGATATGGGAGTTCGAAGCTAAGAGATGGTCGAGAAGACAACAAATTTTTCGCAATTCTGCTGCTCCAAACGCTTAACCAGAATAGCCTAGGGAAAAAATACACATACCGTTGTAATCGAGCGAGTTTCTACTTTCAGATGCAATAGGAATTTTAGGGTTAGGTCAATCCGTTCGCGAGATATGGGAGTTCGAAGCCAAGAAATGGTTGAGAAGAGAATAAATTTTTCGCTATTCTGCTGCTCCAAACGCTTAACCAGAATGGCCTAGGGAAAAAATACACATACCGTTGTAATCGAGCGAGTTTCTACTTTCAGATGCAATAGGAATTTTAGGGTTAGGTCAATCCGTTCGCGAGATATGGGAGTTTGAAGCCAAGAAATGGTAGAGAAGAGAATAAATTTTTCGCTATTCTGCTGCTCCAAACGCTTAAAAAGAATGGCCTAGGGAACAAATACGCATACCGCTGTAATCGGGCGAGTTTCTACTTTCAGATGCAATAGGAATTATTGGGTTAGGTCAATCCGTTCGCGAGATATGGGAGTTTGAAGCCAAGAAATGGTTGAGAAGGCACTAAATTTTTCGCACTTCTGCTGCTCCAAACGCTTAACCAGAATGGCATAGGGAAAAAATACACCTACCGTTGTAATCGGGCGAGTTTCTACTTTCAGATGCAATAGGAATTTTTGTGTTAGGTCAATCCGTTCGCGAGATATGGTAGTTTGAAGCTAAGAAATGGTTGAGAAGACAACAAATTTTTCGCAATTCTGCTGCTCCAAACGCTTAACCAGAATGGCATAGGGAAAAAATACACCTACCGTTGTAATCGGGCGAGTTTCTACTTTCAGATGCAATAGGAATTTTTGGGTTAGGTCAATCCGTTCGCGAGATATGGGAGTTTGAAGCTAAGAAATGGTTGACAAGACAACAAATTTTTCACACTTCTGCTGCTCCAAACGCTTAACCAGAATGGCATAGGGAAAAAATACACCTACCGTTGTAATCGGGCGAGTTTCTACTTTCAGATGCAATAGGAATTTTTGGGTTAGGTCAATCCGTTCGCGAAATATGGGAGTTTGAAGCCAACAAATGGTTGAGAAGAGAACAAATTTTTCGCAATTCTGCTGCTCCAAACGCTTAACCAGAATGGCCTAGGGAAAAAATGCACATACCGTTGTAACCTGGCGAGTTTCTACTTTCAGATGCAATAGGAATTTTTGGGTTAGGTCAATCCGTTCGCGAGATATGGGGGTTCGAAGCTAAGAGATGGTTGAGAAGACAACAAATTTTTGGCAATTCTGCTGCTCCAAACGTTTAGCCAGAATGGCATAGGGAAAAAATACACATACCGTTGCAATCGGGCGAGTTTCTGCTTTCAGATGCAATAGGAATTTTTGGGTTAGGTCAATCCGTTCGCGAGATATGGGAGTTCGAAGCTAAGAGATGGTTGAGAAGACAACAAATTTTTCGCAATTCTGCTGCTCCGAACGCTTATCCAGAATGGCCTAGGGAAAAAATACACATACCGTTGTAATCGAGCGAGTTTCTACTTTCAGATGCAATAGGACTTTTAGGGTTAGGTCAATCCGTTCGCGAGATATGGGAGTTTGAAGCCAAGAAATGGTTGAGAAGAGAATAAATTTTTCGCTATTCTGCTGCTCCAAACGCTTAACCAGAATGGCCTAGGGAAAAAATTCACATACCGTTGTAATCTGGCGAGTTTCTACTTTCAGATGCAATAGGAATTTTTGGGTTAGGTCAATCCGTTCGCGAGATATGGGAGTTTGAAGCTAAGAAATGGTTGACAAGACAACAAATTTTTCGCACTTCTGCTGCTCCAATCGCTTAACCAGAATGGCCTAGGGAAAAAATACGCATACCGTTGTAAACGGGCGAGTTTCTACTTTCAGATGCAATAGGAATTATTGGGTTAGGTCAATCCGTTCGCGAGATATGGGAGTTTGAAGCCAAGAAATGGTTGAGAAGGCACAAAATTTTTCGCACTTCTGCTGCTCCAAACGCTTAACCAGAATGGCCTAGGGAAAAAATACACATTCCGTTGTAATCGTGCGAGTTTCTACTTTCAGACGCAACAGGAATTTTTGGGTTAAGTCAATCCGTTCGCGAGATATGGGAGTTCGAAGCTAAGAGATGGTCGAGAAGACAACAAATTTTTCGCAATTCTGCTGCTCCAAACGCTTAACCAGAATGGCCTAGGGAAAAAATACACATACCGTTGTAATCGAGCGAGTTTCTACTTTCAGATGCAATAGGAATTTTAGGGTTAGGTCAATCCGTTCGCGAGATATGGGAGTTCGAAACCAAGAAATGGTTGAGAAGAGAATAAATTTTTCGCTATTCTGCTGCTCCAAACGCTTAACCAGAATGGCCTAGGGAAAAAATACACATACCGTTGTAATCGAGCGAGTTTCTACTTTCAGATGCAATAGGAATTTTAGGGTTAGGTCAATCCGTTCGCGAGATATGGGAGTTTGAAGCCAAGAAATGGTAGAGAAGAGAATAAATTTTTCGCTATTCTGCTGCTCCAAACGCTTAAAAAGAATGGCCTAGGGAACAAATACGCATACCGTTGTAATCGGGCGTGTTTCTACTTTCAGATGCATAGGAATTTTTGGGTTAGGTCAATCCGTTCGCGAGACATGAGAGTTCGAAGCTAAGAGATGGTTGAGAAGACAACAAATTTTTCGCAATTCTGCTGCTCCAAACGCTTAGCCAGAATGGCATAGGGAAAAAATACACATACCGTTGCAATCGGGCGAGTTTCTACTTTCAGATGCAATAGGATTTTTTGGGTTAGGTCAATCCGTTCGCGAGATATGGGAGTTTGAAGACAAGAAATGGTTGAGAAGGCACAAAATTTTTCGCACTTCTGCTGCTCCAAACGCTTAACCAGAATGGCCTAGGGAAAAAATACACATTCCGTTGTAATCGTGCCAGTTTCTACTTTCAGACGCAACAGGAATTTTTGGGTTGGGTCAATCCGTTCGCGAGATATGGGAGTTTGAAGCTAAGAAATGGTTGAGAGGACAACAAATTTTTCGCAATTCTGCTGCTCCAAACGCTTAACCAGAATGGCATAGGGAAAAAATACACCTACCGCTGTAATCGGGCGAGTTTCTACTTTCAGATGCAATAGGAATTTTTGGGTTAGGTCAATCCGTTCGCGAGATATGGGAGTTTGAAGCTAAGAAATGGTTGACAAGACAACAAATTTTTCGCACATCTGCTGCTCCAATCGCTTAACCAGAATGGCCTAGGGAAAAAATACGCATACCGCTGTAATCGGGCGAGTTTCTACTTTCAGATGCAATAGGAATTATTGGGTTAGGTCAATCCGTTCGCGAGATATGGGAGTTTGAAGCCAAGAAATGGTTGAGAAGGCACTAAATTTTTCGCACTTCTGCTGCTCCAAACGCTTAACCAGAATGGCATAGGGAAAAAATACACCTACCGTTGTAATCGGGCGAGTTTCTACTTTCAGATGCAATAGGAATTTTTGTGTTAGGTCAATCCGTTCGCGAGATATGGTAGTTTGAAGCTAAGAAATGGTTGAGAAGACAACAAATTTTTCGCAATTCTGCTGCTCCAAACGCTTAACCAGAATGGCATAGGGAAAAAATTCACCTACCGTTGTAATCGGGCGAGTTTCTACTTTCAGATGCAATAGGAATTTTTGGGTTAGGTCAATCCGTTCGCGAGATATGGGAGTTTGAAGCTAAGAAATGGTTGACAAGACAACAAATTTTTCACACTTCTGCTGCTCCAAACGCTTAACCAGAATGGCATAGG